>NC_141875.1:207099100-207402131 GCF_056163025.1 Triticum urartu
GGAAAGTAGAACTTGATGAGGTAACTTTACCTGCTCCCTTATTGGAAAGTAGTTCATCACAGAAATCTGTTTGTGTGACTCCTACACCAATTAGTGAGGAAGCTAATGATGACGATCATGAAACTTCAGATCAAGTTACTACCGAACCTCGTAGGTCAACCAGAGTGAGATCCGCACCAGAGTGGTATGGTAATCCTGTTCTGGATGTCATGTTACTTGACCATGACGAACCTACGGACTATGAGGAAGCGATGATGAGCTCAGATTCTGTGAAATGGCTTGAGGCCATGAAATCTGAGATGGGATCCATGTATGGGAACAAAGTATGGACTTTGATTGACTAGCCCGATGATCGGTGAGTCATTAAGAATAAATGGATCTTCAAGAGGAAGACGGACGCTGATAGTAGTGTTACTATCTACAAAGCTTGAATTATCGCAAAATGTTTTCGACAAGTTCAATGTTTTCTCACTCGTATCGATGCTTAAAAGTCTGTCCGGATCATGTTAGCAGTTGCCGCATTTTATGAAATCTGGCAAATGGATGTCAAAACTGTATTACTTCATGGATTTCTTAAAGAAGAGTTGTATATGATGCAACCAGAAGGTTTTGTCGATCCTAAAAGGTGCTAACAAAGTGAGCAAGCTCCAGCGATCCATCTATGGACTGGTGCAAGCATCTCATAGTTGGAATATATGCTTTGATAAAGTGATCAAAGCATATGGTTTTATACAGACTTGCGGTGAAGCCTGTATTTACAAGAAAGTGAGTGGGAGCACTACATCATTTCTGATAAGTATATGTGAATGACATATTGTTGATCGGAAATAATGTAAAATTTTCTGGAAAGCATAAAGGAGTGTTTGAAAAGAGTTTTTCAAAGAAAGACCTCGATGAAGCTACTCACATATTGAGCATCAAGATCTATAGAGATAGATCAAGATGCTTGATATATTTTCAATGAGTACATACCTTGACAAGATTTTGAAGTAGTTCAAAATGGAAAAGTCAAAGAAGGAGTCGTTGCCTGTGTTGCAAGGTGTAAAGTTGAGTAAAGACTCAAAACCCGACCACGGCAGAAAAATAGAAAGAGAATGAAAACGTCATTCCCTATGCTTCAGTCATAGGTTCTATAAAGTATGCTATTGTTGGAAATATGCCCTAGAGGCAATAATAAAAGCATTATTATTATATTTCCTTGTTCATGATAATTGTCTTTATTCATGCTATAATTGTGTTATCCGAAAATCGTAATACATGTGTGAATAATAGACACCAACATGTTCCTAGTAAGCCTCTAGTTGACTAGCTCGTTGATCAACAGATAGTCATGGTTTCCTGACTATGGACATTGGATGTCATTGATAACGGGATCACATCATTAGGAGAATGATGTGATGGACAAGACCCAATCCTAAACATAGCATAAGATCGTATAGTTCGTTTGCTAGAGTTTTCCAATGTCAAGTATCTTTTCCTTAGACCATGAGATCGTGTAACTCCCGGATACCGTAGGAGTGCTTTGGGTGTACCAAACGTCACAACATAACTGGGTGACTATAAAGGTATACTACGGGTATCTCCGAAAGTGTCTGTTGGGTTGACATGGATCAAGACTGGGATTTGTCACTCCATATGACGGAGAGGTATCACTGGGCCCACTCAGTAATGCATCATCATAATGAGCTCAAAGTGACCAAGTGTCTGTTCACGGGATCATGCATTACGGTACGAGTAAAGTGACTTGCCGGTAACGAGATTGAACGAGGTATTGGGATACCGACGATCGAATCTCGGGCAAGTAACATACCGATTGACAAAGGGAATTGTATACGGGGTTGCTTGAATCCTTGACATCGTGGTTCATCCGATGAGATCATCGAGGAGCATGTGGGAGCCAACATGGGTATCCAGATCCCGCTGTTGGTTATTGACCGGAGAGCGATCTCGGTCATGTCTGCATGTCTCCCGAACCCGTAGGGTCTACACACTTAAGGTTCGGTGACGTTAGGGTTGTAGGGATATGTATATGCAGTAACCCGAATGTTGTTCGGAGTCCCGTATGAGATCCCGGACGTCACGAGGAGTTCCGGAATGGTCCGGAGGTAAAGAATTATATATAGGAAGTGCTATTTCGGCTATCGGGACAAGTTTCGGGGTCACCGGTATTGTACCGGGACCACCGAAAGGGTCCCGGGGGTCCACCGGGTGGGGCCACATGGGCTGTAGGGGGTGCGCCTTGGCCTATATGGGCCAAGGGCACCAGCCCCAAGAGGCCCATGCACCAAGAGATAAGGAAGGGAAGAGTCCCAAAGGGGAAGGCACCTCCTAAGTGCCTTGGGGAGGAGGGATTCCTCCCTTGGCCGCCGCCCCCCTAGGAGATTGGATCTCCTAGGGCCGGCGCCCCCCTAGGCTCCCTATATATAGTGCGGGAAGGAGGGCCTCTCAATCCACGCCTTTGGTGCCTCCCTCTCCCTCTCCAACACATCCTCCTCCTCCATAGTGCTTGGCGAAGCCCTGCCGGAGTACTGCAGCTCCATCACCACCACGCCGTCGTGCTGCTGCTGGAGCCATCTTCCTCAACCTCTCCTTCCCCCTTGCTGGATCAAGAAGGAGGAGACGTTACGCTGACCATACGTGTGTTGAACGCGGAGGTGCCGTCCGTTCGGCGCTAGGATCTCCGGTGATTTGGATCACGTCGAGTACGACTTCCTCATCCCCGTTCTTTGAACGCTTCCGCGCGTGATCTACAAAGGTATGTAGATGCAATCCAATCACTCGTTGCTAGATGAACTCCTAGATGGATCTTGGTGAAACCGTAGGAAATTTTTTGTTTTCTGCAACGTTCCCCATGAGTGGCATCATGAGCTAGGTCTATGCGTAGTTCTCTTGCACGAGTAGAACACAATTTGTTGTGGGCGTAGATGTTGTCAAATTTCTTGCCGCTACTAGTCTTATCTTGCTTCAACGGTATTGTGGGATGAAGCGGCCTGGACCAACCTTACACGTACGCTTACGTGAGACCGGTTCCACCGACTAACATGCACTAGTTGCATAAGGTGGCTGGCGGGTGTCTGTCTCTCCCACTTTAGTTGGAGCGGATTCGATGAAAAGGGTCCTTATGAAGGGTAAATAGAAGTTGACAAATCACGTTGTGGTTTTCACGTAGGTAAGAAAACGTTCTTGCTAGAACCCTATTTCAGCCACGTAAAACTTGCAACAACAATTAGAGGACGTCTAACTTGTTTTTGCAGCAAGTGCTTTGTGATATGATATGGCCAAAAGTTGTGATGAATGATGAATGATGTATATGTGATGTATGAGTTTTTCATGCTATTGTAATAGGAATCACGACTTGCATGTCGATGAGTATGACAACCGGCAGGAGCCATAGGAGTTGTCTTTATTTTTTGTATGACCTGCGTGTCATTGAGAAACGCCATGTAAATTACTTTACTTTATTGCTAAACGCGTTAGCCATAGTAGTAGAAGTAATAGTTGGCGAGCAACTTCATGGAGACACGATGATGGAGATCATGATGATGGAGATCATGGTGTCATGCCGGTGACAAGATGATCATGGAGCCCCAAGATGGAGATCAAAGGAGCTATGTGATATTGGCCATATCATGTCACTATTATTATTTGATTGCATGTGATGTTTATCATGTTTTTGCATCTTGTTTACTTAGAACGACGGTAGTAAATAAGATGATCCCTCATAATAATTTCAAGAAAGTGTCCCCCCTAACTGTGCACCGTTGCGACAGTTCGTTGTTTCGAAGCACCACGTGATGATCGGGTGTGATAGATTCTAACGTTCACATACAATGGGTGTAAGACAGATTTACACATGCAAACACTTAGGTTGACTTGACGAGCCTAGCATGTATAGACATGGCCTCGGAACACAGAAGACCGAAAGGTCGAGCATGAGTCGTATAGAAGATACGATCAACATGAAGATGTTCACCGATGTTGACTAGTCCGTCTCACGTGATGATCGGACACGGCCTAGTTAATTCGGATCATGTTATACTTAGATTACAGGAGGGATGTCTATCTAAGTGGGAGTTCATTGAATAATTTGATTAGATGAACTTAATTATCATGAACTTAGTCTAAAATATTTACAATATGTCTTGTAGATCAAATGGCCAACGTAGTCCTCAACTTCAACGCGTTCCTAGAGAAAACCAAGCTGAAAGACGATGGCAGCAACTACACGGACTGGGTCCGGAACCTGAGGATCATCCTCATAGCTGCCAAGAAAGATTATGTCCTACAAGCACCGCTGGGTGACGCACCTGTTCTCCCTGCAGAACAAGACGTTATGAACGCTTGGCAGGCACGTACCGATGACTACTCCCTCGTTCAGTGCGGCATGCTTTACAACTTAGAGCCGGGGCTCCAAAAGCGTTTTGAGAGACACGGAGCATATGAGATGTTCGAAGAGCTGAAAATGGTTTTCCAAGCTCATGCCCGGGTCGAGAGATATGAAGTCTCCGACAAGTTCTTCAGCTGTAAGATGGAGGAAAACAGTTCTGTCAGTGAGCACATACTCACTATGTCTGGGTTGCATAACCGCTTGACTCAGCTGGGAGTTAATCTCCCGGATGACGCGGTCATTGACAGAATCCTTCAGTCGCTTCCACCGAGCTAAAAGAGCTTTGTGATGAACTTCAATATGCAGGGGATGGAAAATACCATTCCTGAAGTATTTGCAATGCTGAAATCAGCAGAGGTAGAAGTCAAAAAGGAACATCAAGTGTTGATGGTGAATAAAACCACTAAGTTCAAGAAAGGCAAGGGCAAGAAAACCTTCAAGAAGGACGGCAAGGGAGTTGCCGCGCCCGACAAGCAAGCTGCCGGGAAGAAGCCAAAGAATGGACCCAAGCCCGAGACTGAGTGCTTTTATTGCAAGGAAAGTGGTCACTGGAAGCGGAACTGCCCCAAATACTTAGCGGACAAGAAGGCCGGCAAAACAAAAGGTATATGTGATATACATGTAATTGATGTGTACCTTACCAGTACTCGTAGTAGCTCCTGGGTATTTGATACTGGTGCAATTGCTCACATTTGTAACTCAAAGCAGGAGCTGCGGAATAAGCGGAGACTGGCGAAGGACGAGGTGACGATGCGCGTCGGGAATGGTTCCAAGGTCGATGTGATCGCCGTCGGCACGCTACCTCTACATTTACCTACGGGATTAGTTTTGAACCTCAGTAATTGTTATTTAGTGCCAAGTTTGAGCATGAACATTGTATCAGGATCTCGTTTAATTCGAGATGGCTACTCATTTAAATCCAAGAATAATGGTTGTTCTATTTATATGAGAGATATGTTTTATGGTCATGCTCCGATGGTGAATGGTTTATTCTTAATGAATCTCGAGCGTAATGCTACACATATTCATAGTGTGAATACCAAAAGATGTAAGATTGATAATGATAGTCCCACATACTTGTGGCACTGCCGCCTTGGTCACATAGGTGTCAAACGCATGAAGAAGCTCCATGCTGATGGACTTTTAGAGTCTCTTGATTACGAATCATTTGACACGTGCGAACCATGCCTCATGGGTAAAATGACCAAGACTCCGTTCTCAGGAACAATGGAGCGAGCAACCAACTTATTGGAAATCATACATACTGATGTGTGCGGTCCAATGAGTGTTGAGGCTCATGGTGGCTATCGTTATGTTCTCACCATCACTGATGACTTGAGTAGATATGGGTATGTCTACTTAATGAAACACAAGTCTGAGACCTTTGAAAAGTTCAAGGAATTTCAGAGTGACGTTGAGAATCAACGTGACAGGAAAATCAAGTTCCTGCGATCAGATCGTGGAGGAGAATACTTGAGTCATGAGTTTGGCACACACTTAAGAAAATGTGGAATAGTTTCACAACTCACGCCGCCTGGAACACCTCAGCGTAATGGTGTGTCCGAATGTCGTAATCGCACTCTATTAGATATGGTGCGATCTATGATGTCTCTTACCGATTTACCGCTATCTTTTTGGGGCTATGCTTTAGAGACTGCCGCATTCACTTTAAATAGGGCTCCGTCGAAATCCGTTGAGACGACACCGTATGAATTATGGTTTGGGAAGAAACCTAAGCTGTCGTTTCTAAAAGTTTGGGGATGCGATGCTTATGTCAAGAAACTTCAACCTGAAAAGCTCGAACCCAAGTCGGAAAAATGCGTCTTCATAGGATACCCTAAAGAAACTATTGGGTATACCTTCTACCTCAGATCCGAAGGCAAGATCTTTGTTGCCAAGAATGGATCCTTTCTAGAGAAGGAGTTTCTCTCGAAAGAAGTAAGTGGGAGGAAAGTAGAACTTGATGAAGTATTACCTCTTGAACCGGAAAATGGCGCAGCTCAAGAAAATGTTCCTGACGTGCCTACACCGACTAGAGAGGAAGTTAATGATGATGATCAAGATACTTCTGATCAAGCTCCTACTGAAATTCGAAGGTCCACAAGGACACGTTCCGCACCAGAGTGGTACGGCAACCCTGTCTTGGAAATCATGTTGTTAGATAACGGTGAACCTTCGAGCTATGAAGAAGCGTTGGCGGGCCCGGATTCCGACAAATGGCTAGAAGCCATGAAATCCGAGATAGGATCCATGTATGAAAACAAAGTATGGACTTTGACTGACTTGCCCGTTGAGCGGCGAGCCATAGAAAATAAATGGATCTTTAAGAAGAAGACAGACGCGGATGGTAATGTGACCATCTATAAAGCTCGGCTTGTCGCTAAGGGTTATCGACAAGTTCAATGGGTTGACTACGATGAGACTTTCTCACCGGTAGCGAAGCTGAAGTCCGTCCGAATCATGTTAGCAATTGCCGCATTCTACGATTATGAGATATGGCAAATGGACGTCAAAACGGCATTCCTTAATGGTTTCCTTAAGGAAGAATTGTATATGATGCAGCCGGAAGGTTTTGTCCATCCTAAGAATGCTAACAAGGTGTGCAAGCTCCAACGCTCGATTTATGGGCTGGTGCAAGCATCTCGGAGTTGGAACACTCGCTTTGATGAGATGATCAAAGCGTTTGGGTTTACACAGACTTATGGAGAAGCCTGCGTTTACAAGAAAGTGAGTGGGAGCTCTGTAGCATTTCTCATATTATATGTAGATGACATACTTTTGATGGGAAATGATATAGAACTCTTGGACAGCATTAATGCCTACTTGAATAAGAGTTTTTCAATGAAGGACCTTGGAGAAGCTGCTTATATATTAGGCATCAAGATCTATAGAGATAGATCGAGACGCCTCATAGGTCTTTCACAAAGCACATACCTTGATAAGATATTGAAGAAGTTCAATATGGATCAGTCTAAGAAGGGGTTCTTGCTTGTGTTGCAAGGTGTGAAATTGAGCTCAGCTCAATGTCCAACCACGGCAGAAGATATAGAAGAGATGAGTGTCATCCCCTATTCCTCAGCCATAGGTTCTATTATGTATGCCATGCTGTGTACCAGACCTGATGTAAACCTTGCTGTGAGTTTGGTAGGAAGGTACGAAAGTAATCCCGGCAAGGAACACTGGACAGTGGTCAAGAATATCCTGAAGTACCTGAAAAGGACTAAGGAAATGTTTCTTGTTTTTGGAGGTGACGAAGAGCTCGTCATAAAGGGTTACGTCGACGCTAGCTTCGACACAGATCTGGATGACTCTAAGTCACAAACCGGATACGTGTATATTTTGAATGGTGGGGCAGTAAGCTGGTGCAGTTGCAAGCAGAGCGTCGTGGCGGGATCTACATGTGAAGCAGAGTACATGGCAGCCTCGGAGGCAGCGCATGAAGCAATTTGGGTGAAGGAGTTCATCACCGACCTAGGAGTCATACCCAATGCGTCGGGGCCGATCAAGCTCTTCTGTGACAACACTGGAGCTATTGCTCTTGCCAAGGAGCCCAGGTTTCACAAGAAGACAAGGCACATCAAGCGTCGCTTCAACTCCATTCGTGAAAATGTTCAAGATGGAGACATAGATATTTGTAAAGTACATACGGACCTGAATGTAGCAGATCCGTTGACTAAACCTCTCCCTAGAGCAAAACATGATCAACACCAGAATTCCATGGGTGTTCGATTCATCACAATGTAACTAGATTATTGACTCTAGTGCAAGTGGGAGACTGTTGGAAATATGCCCTAGAGGCAATAATAAAAGCATTATTATTATATTTCCTTGTTCATGATAATTGTCTTTATTCATGCTATAATTGTGTTATCCGAAAATCGTAATACATGTGTGAATAATAGACACCAACATGTTCCTAGTAAGCCTCTAGTTGACTAGCTCGTTGATCAACAGATAGTCATGGTTTCCTGACTATGGACATTGGATGTCATTGATAACAGGATCACATCATTAGGAGAATGATGTGATGGACAAGACCCAATCCTAAACATAGCATAAGATCGTATAGTTCGTTTGCTAGAGTTTTCCAATGTCAAGTATCTTTTCCTTAGACCATGAGATCGTGTAACTCCCGGATACCGTAGGAGTGCTTTGGGTGTACCAAACGTCACAACGTAACTGGGTGACTATAAAGGTATACTACGGGTATCTCCGAAAGTGTCTGTTGGGTTGACATGGATCAAGACTGGGATTTGTCACTCCATATGACGGAGAGGTATCACTGGGCCCACTCAGTAATGCATCATCATAATGAGCTCAAAGTGACCAAGTGTCTGGTCACGGGATCATGCATTACGGTACGAGTAAAGTGACTTGCCGGTAACGAGATTGAACGAGGTATTGGGATACCGACGATCGAATCTCGGGCAAGTAACATACCGATTGACAAAGGGAATTGTATACGGGGTTGCTTGAATCCTCGACATCGTGGTTCATCCGATGAGATCATCGAGGAGCATGTGGGAGCCAACATGGGTATCCAGATCCCACTGTTGGTTATTGACCGAAGAGCGATCTCGGTCATGTCTGCATGTCTCCCGAACCCGTAGGGTCTACACACTTAAGGTTCGGTGACGCTAGGGTTGTAGGGATATGTATATGCAGTAACCCGAATGTTGTTCGGAGTCCCGGATGAGATCCCGGACGTCACGAGGAGTTCCAGAATGGTCCATAGGTAAAGAATTATATATAGGAAGTGCTATTTCGGCTATCGGGACAAGTTTCGGGGTCACCGGTATTGTACCGGGACCACCGGAAGGGTCCCGGGGGTCCACCGGGTGGGGCCACCTGCCCCGGGGGGGGGCACATGGGCTGTAGGGGGTGCGCCTTGGCCTATATGGGCCAAGGGCACCAGCCCCAAGAGGCCCATGCGCCAAGAGATAAGGAAGGGAAGAGTCCCAAAGGGGGAAGGCACCTCCTAGGTGCCTTGGGAAGGAGGGATTCCTCCCTTGGCCGCCGCCCCCCTAGGAGATTGGATCTCCTAGGGCCGGCGCCCCCCCTAGGCTCCCTATATATAGTGGGGGAAGGAGGGCCTCTCAATCCACGCCTTTGGTGTCTCCCTCTCCCTCTCCAACACATCCTCCTCCTCCATAGTGCTTGGCGAAGCCCTGCCGGAGTACTGCAGCTCCATCACCACCACGCCATCGTGCTGCTGCTGGAGCCATCTTCCTCAACCTCTCCTTCCCCCTTGCTGGATCAAGAAGGAGGAGACGTTACGCTGACCATACGTGTGTTAAACGCGGAGGTGCCGTCCGTTCGGCGTTAGGATCTCCGGTGATTTGGATCACGTCGAGTACGACTTCCTCATCCCCGTTCTTTGAACGCTTCCGCGCGTGATCTACAAAGGTATGTAGATGCAATCCAATCACTCGTTGCTAGATGAACTCCTAGATGGCTCTTGGTGAAACCGTAGGAAATTTTTTGTTTTCTGCAACGTTCCCCATCAGCTATGTTGTGTACAGACCTATTGTGTACCTCACCATAAGTTTGGCAAGAGGGTAGAATAGAGATCCAGGAGTGGATCACTGGACAACGGTCAAAAATATCCTTAATGGAATAAGGAAATGTTTCTCAGTTATGGAGGTGACAAAGAGTTCGTCGTAAAGAGTTATGTCGATGCAAGCTTTGACACCGATCTGGATGACTCTAAGTCTTGATCTAGATACATATCAAAACTGGGAGCAACTAGCTAGAGTAGCTCTGTGCAAAGCATTGTAGACATAGAAAATTTGCAAAGTACATACGGCTCTGAATGTGGTAGAACCGTTGACTAAATTTCTCTCACAAGCAAAACATGATCACTCTTTGGGTGTTAATCACATAGCAATGTGAACTAGATTATTGACTCTAGTAAACCCTTTGGGTGTTAGTCACATGGAGATGTCAACTAATCACATAAAGATGTGAACTATTGATGTTAAATCACATGACGATGTGAACTAGATTATTGAATCTAGTGCAAGTGGGAGACTGAAGGAAATATGCCCTAGAGGCAATAATAAAGTTATTATTTATTTCCTTATATCATGATAAATGTTTATTATTCATGATAGAATTGTATTAACCGAAAACATAATACATGTGTGAATACATAGACAAACAGAGTGTCACTAGTATGCCTCTACTTGACTAGCTCGTTAATCAAAGATGGTTATGTTTCCTAACCATAGACATGAGTTGTCATTTGATAAAAGGGATCACATCATTAGGATAATGATGTGATTGACTTGACCCATTCCGTTAGCTTAGCACTTGATCGTTTTAGTTTACTACTATTGCTTTCTTCATGACTTATACATGTTCCTACGACTATGAGATTATGCAACTCCCGATTACCGGAGGAACACTTTGTGTGCTACCAAACGTCACAATGTAACTGGGTGATTATAAAGGTGATCTACAGGTGTCTCTGATGGTACTTGTTGAGTTGGCATAAATAGAGATTATGATTTGTCACTCCGATTGTCGGAGAGGTATCTCTGGGCCCTCTCGGTAATGCACATCACTATAAGCCTTGCAAGCAATGCAACTAATGAGTTAGTTGCGGTATAGTGCATTACGGAACGAGTAAAGAGACTTGCCGGTAATGAGATTGAACTAGGTATTGAGATGCCGACGATCGAATCTCGGGCAAGTAACATACCGATGACAAAGGGAACAACGTATGTTGTTATGTGGTTTGACCGATAAAGATCTTCGTAGAATATGTAGGAGCCAATATGAACATCCATGTTCCACTATTGGTTATTGACCGGAGACGTGTCTTGGTCATGTCTACATAGTTCTTGAACCCGTAGGGTCCGCACGCTTAACGTTGGGTGACGATCGGTATTATGAGTTTATGTGATTTGATGTAACGAAGGTAGTTCAGAGTCCCGGATGAGATCGGGGAAATGACGAGGAGTCTCGAAATGGTTGAGACATAAAGATCGATATATTGGATGACTATATTCGGACATTGGAAAGGTTCCGAGTGATTCGGGTATTTTTCGGAGTACCGGGGAGTTACGGGAATACGGGGATGAAGTATTGGGCCTCATGGGCCAAGTGGTGGAAGAGAGGAGGCAGGGCGCGCGGCCCCCCTAGCCCAAACCGAATTGGACTAGGGGGGCAGCCCCCCTTTCCTCCCTCTCCTTCCTTCTCCCCTTCCCCCTTCCTTTCCTCCTCTTAGCAGGAGTAGGAAAGGGGAGTCCTACTCCTACTAGAAGGAGGACTCCTCATCCTGGCGCGCCCTAGGAGGGCCGGCCGGCCTCCCCCTTGCTCCTTTATATACGGGGGCAGGGGGCACCCTAGAACACACAAGTTGATCATTGATCCCTTAGCCGTGTGCGGTGCCCCCTCCACCATAATCCATCTTGATCATATCATAGCGGTGCTTAGGCGAAGCCCTGCATCGGTAGCAACATCATCACCGTCATCACGCCGTCGTGCTAACGGAACTCTCCCGTGAAGCTTTGCTGGATCGGAGTTCGTGGGACGTCATCGAGCTGAACATGTGCTGAACTCAGAGGTGCCATGCGTTCGGTACTTGGATTGGTCGGATCGTGAAGACGTTCGACTACATCAACCGCGTTCTCATAACGCTTCCGCTTACGGTCTATGAGGGTACGTGGATGATACTCTTCCCTCTCGTTGCTATGCATCACCATGATCTTGCGTGTGCGTAGGATTTTTTTTGAAATTACTATGTTTCCCAACAAGTGAGGCAACTCCTTCGTGGGCGATGTCCATGGTGGGATAGACAAGGTTGCTTCTTCGTGGACCCTTCGTGGGTGGAGCCCTCCATGGACTCGCGCAACCATTACCCTTCGTGGGTTGAAGTCTCCATCAACGTGGATGTACGATAGCACCACCTATCGGAACCATGCCAAAAATCTCCGTGTCTCCAATTGCGTTTGCACACTCAAATCCCATCCCCTTACATTCTTGCGACTTGCATGATTTACTTTCCGCTGCTCATATACTTTTGTCATGCTTGCTTGATATGTATTGTGAATGTTTAAACTTGTGCTAAAACTCCACTTCAACTTAAAGAAATTAAAAACTGCAACTTTTCTTACTAAGTGTCTATTCACCCCCCTCTAGACACCTCTTCTTGATCCTTTCAGAAGGCAAGGGGAGGCCAACTACCCTCCTTCCTTTTCTCCCTAAGGGTCGTGGCAAGAGGAGGGGTGCACCAGCCCCTTGTGGGCTGGTGTGCTCCCCTCGTTGTGCCCATATGGCCCATTAACCTCGCGGGGCTTCCCGGAACCCCTTCCAGTGATCTGATGATTACCTGGTACATTCTGAAACCTTTCCTGTGACCAAATAGGATCGTCCTATATATCAATCTTTACCCCCGGACCATTCCAGAGCTCCTCGTCATGTCTATGATCTCATCTGGGACTCCGAACAACATTCGGTCACCAACTCACATAACTCATATAATACTATATCGTCAACGAATGTTAAGTGTGCGGACCCTACGGGTTCGACAATGATGTAGACATGACCGAGATGCCTCTCTGGTCAATAACCAATAGCGGGATCTGGATGTCCATATTGGTTCCTACATATTCTACAAAGATCTTTATCGGCCGAACCTTTATGACAATATACGTAATTCCCTTTGTCTGTCAATATGTTACTTGCCCGAGATTCGATCGTCGGTAACTCCATACCTAGTTCAATATCGTTACTGGCAAGTCTCTTTACTCGTTCCGTAATACATCATCTTGTAACTAACTCCTTAGTCACTTTGCTTGCAAGCTTCTTGTGATGTGTATTACCGAGAGGGCCCAGAGATACATCTATGATACACGGAGTGACAAATCCCAATCTCGATCCATGCCAACTCAACAGACACCTCCCGAGACACCTATAGAGCATCTTTATGATCGCCCAATTATGTTGTGACATTTGATAGTACACAAGGTATTCCTCCGGTATCCGGGAGTTGCATGATCTCATAGTTGAAGGAATATGTATTTGACATTAAGAAAGCGGTAGCAATAAACTGAACGATCATATGCTAAGCTAACGGATAGGTCTTGTCCATCACATCATTCTCCTAATGATGTGATCCTGTTATCAAGTAACAACTCATGTCCATGGTTAGGAAACCTTAACCATCTTTGATCAACGAGCTAGTTTAGTAGAGGCTCACTAGGGACACGATATTTATTTATGTATCCACACATGTATTTAAGTTTCAGATCAATACAATTCTAGCATGAATAATAAACCTTTATCATGAATAAGGAAATATAATAATAACCACTTTATTATTGCCCTTAGGTCATATTTCCTTCATAGGTAGGTTGTGCATGTGTGCCTTCATCGGATGAGTGTGCATGTGTGTTTTGTGAACGTCTGCTATAGTGTATTTCTCAAAACTAAAATAAAAACAATGAAAATCCAAAGCAAAATTTAAGGTAAATGAATGTACATTCTTTTTGCGAGGAAGGAATGTACATTAAATAGTCACAAAATCTAATTAAAGGGCATGCCCACTGTTGTATTTCACATGGTGGATTCTTTTTTAACACTAAACAATCACAGATGCCCACATACATGCACATATATTCATCCCTATGAATACAGACATGCACACCCTATTCTTATATGAAGGTGTCCTAGACTAGGGGGTACTCACCACGTCGTCTCCCGACTAAGTGGGTTGGGCCAAAGATCCCTATGGCGGTTCACTAATGGGCCAGACTAGTCAACAGATTATGACATTATAGCTTAGATCAACAATCTCGTGGTAGATACCTGTACTATGTGCTATACCCCATATCAATACAATCAAAAGCAGGACATGGGGTATTATCTCTTCGAGAGAGCCCGAACCTGTGTAAAAATCATTTGTCCATGTTACCATCGCTCCAATACACCTAGCTTAGGACTCCTACCTCGAGATACTAGAACATAAAAAGCGCGTGTTGTCGCGCCCGTCCAATTTTTTTTAGAAAAGGAGGATGACCCCGACCTCTGCATCTGGACGATGCATGCGTCCACTTTATGAATTATTCACACAAGGCCTTACAAAGTCATACAATAGTAAGACTAAAGCCACCATCTAGGCAACATCTGTCGCTACTCCTATCCAGTTGATGAAGGGGCTCTGAAAATCTGGGCCTAATGCCAAACAGACCTCGCAGCCAAACCTAACATCTAAGACCTGAGGTCCCAACCAGGACGCCTGCCGGGTTTGGGGCACCCACCAGTCCAGCGCACTCCTCAACCAGGATGCCTGCCGGGTATGAGGCCACCGCAGCCACCTACCACCAATCCATCTTTAGTGATGTACTGCTGCATCAACCTTGCCCGGTCTAGCTGCCGTCCATCATCACATGCCCACCGGCGAGACCCCGCTGCTCCAAGCCGCTGAGACCCGCCGTTGTCAACGTGTCAGATGCCATGCCGCTCCTCCTCTTGTCCCCTTCAGCTAGCACTTGCTCCAAAATGATGCCCCCAGGAGGGAGAATGACATCAAAAATGTTGCCATCGTCCGATCTGGTAGACCCAGATCTAGGGTTTCCCCCGGAACCTCCCGATCAGGTTGACGTGACATGCAATGTCGATGCTTCGAGAAGGGAATGATGTCCGAGACGCCGCCATCGTCCGCCATGACCGCAGTCAGGCGCGATTTTCATCAGAAGCCACGTCGTCCCGATCTCGCGGCTGGCTAACCGAATGGATCCTCGCCACGAAGACGAACGCCGTCGTCGGTAATCTGGTGGAGATCCTTCATCTCCTTCCCGGTCCCTGCATGCGCCGCCGGTCGGCGGAAGGCCAACCCACGGCGGATCCGATCGGCGCGTTGGATCCACAGTCACCGCCATCACCATCTCCGCACAGATCAGCCACCCCGCTGGATGAGGCGCTGCCACCGCCACCATCCATAGAACGAAAGAAAAATAGAAGATTTAAATAATACAATTACCTAAAAATACATAGACATTAGATTTCAGAAAATCTCTTCCAAAATTGCTTGCGTCAGTGATGTAGATTAAGGAAAGAAATATATGTTTTGTTCAAGCTAAAAAATATTCCAATTTTATAAAACTGTCAGTTCAAATGGGTCACACTAATGATACATACATGTTATCGTGGTGTTTAAAATGTTTCTATTCGAAACTGAGCATACCATGACTCCACGGGCGGATCTACCGCCTCTCCAGACTTATGCGTGATAAGTTTCTATAGCGAGTTTGTATGAATGAAAAGTTAAAAATAATAAGATCATAGACAATCCAGGCTTCGAGAATTTTCTCGGTTTTCAATATGTTCAGAATTAAACGGCTTCAGCTTGTACATGTGCACATGTGACTTCAGATCACTTGCCATGAATTTGTTGTTCGCTCAAAGAGTTGTACCTCCTCGGACGCTCTATGAAACCAAAAACTCCTCACTATCATCTGTTCATGTTGGTTCCTACATATTGCAATTAGGATATGGAATCTATATAGCAAAACAGAAATGTTCATATAGCCTCCAAATGTGAAGATAAGAAAAATCTCGTAGAGAGATAACTCACAGGAACTCAGTTATATTAAAATCATAATGCTTAGCATGAAGCTAAGAAGCCTCTGTTGCCATTCCTCCCATGGTTGTTGTAAACAAAAATTAGAGCAAGATACCAAGAAAAGAACCTTTCAAGTTTCAAGGTTGATGAATTAATCGGCAATGAAAAACACACCCTTATAAGGCTGGTAATTACTAATAAGCTCTCACGAGTAAACACGAGCTATAATTACCACAGCTGGCAAATCTTAAGGACCAAAAGAAACACATCCTCCAAAGCTACATCATCTAGAAGCATAGTAGAGGAATATTTGCACAATTGTTTTTGCATACGGAGATTTTACCTCGACTGATGCAACCTTGAAATAGTGGACTAATCACAACCGAAATCTTCCTTGTAGAGCAGAAAATAAATAGTCGGCCCTTTTGGATTAAGGTAAAGCTATGATTTCCCTTCCTAACTAAAGGAAATATACCCTAGAGGCAATAATAAAGTTATTATTTATTTCCTCATATCGTGATAAATGTTTATTATTCATGCTAGAATTGTATTAACCGGAAACATAATACATGTGTGAATACATAGACAAACATAGTGTCACTAGTATGCCTCTACTTGACTAGCTCGTTGATCAAAGATGGTTGAGTTTCCTAGCCATAGACATGAGTTTTCATTTGACTAAAGGGATTACATCATTAGGAGAATGACGTGATTGACTTGACCCATTTTGTTAGCTTAGCACTTGATCGTTTAGTTTACTGCTATTGCTTTCTCCATGACTTATACATGTTCCTATGACTATGAGATTATGCAACTCCCGAATAACAGAAGTACACTTTGTGTGCTACCAAACATCCCAACGTAACTGGGTGATTATAAAGGTTCTCTACAGGTGTCTCCGATGGCGTTTGTTGAGTTGTCATAGATCAAGAATAGGATTTGTCACTCTGATTGTCGGAGAGGTATCTCTAGGCCCTCTCGGTAATGCACATCACTATAAGCCTTGCAAGCAATGTGACTAATGAGTTAGTTATAGGATGATGCACAACAGAACGAGTAAAGAGACTTGCCGTTAGCGAGATTGAGCTAGGTATTAAGATACTAACGATCGAATCTTGGGCAAGTAACTTACCGATGACAAAGGGAACAACGTATATTGTAATGTGGTTTGACTGATAAAGATCTTCGCAGAATAATTAGGAACCAATATGAGCATCTAGGTTCCGCTATTGGTTATTGGTCGGAGACGTGTCTCAGTCATGTCTACATAGTTCTCGAACCCGTAGGGTCCGCACGCTTAAAGTTCTGTGACGATCGGTATTATGAGTTTTTGTGTTTTGATGTACCGAAGGTAGTTCGGAGTCCCAGATATGATCACGGACATGACGAGGAGTCTCTAAATGGTCGAGACATAAAAATTGATATATTGTACGACTATGTTCGGACACGGGAAGTGTTTCGGGAGGTTTCAGGCACATACCGGAGTATCGGGGGGTTACCGGAACCCCCCGGGGAGTATATTGGGCCTAATGGGCCCTAGTGGGAGAAGAGGAGGGGCGGCCAAGGGCAGCCGCACGCCCCCTCCCCCTCTAGTCTGAATTGGACAAGGAGGGGGGGGTGCCCCCTTTCCTTCTCTTCCTCTCTCCCTTCCTTCCCTTCTCCTACTCCTACTAGGAAAGGAGGAGTCCTACTCCCGGTGGGAGTAGGACTCCCCGCTTGGCGCGACCTCCTCCTTGGCCGGCCGCCTCCCCCTAGCTCCTGTATATACAGGGGCAGGGGGCACCCCATGGACACAACAATTGATCATTGATCTCTTAGCCGTGTGCGGTGCCCCCCTCCACCATAATCCACCTCAGTCATATCATAGCGGTGCTTAGGCGAAGCCCTGCATCGGTAGCATCATCATCACCGTCACCATGCCGTCGTGCTGACGAAGCTCTTCCCGGAAGCTCTACTGGATCGTGAGCTCGCGAGACGTCACCGAGCTGAACGTGTGCTGAAAGCGGAGGTGTCGTACGTTCGGTGCCATGGATCATTCGATCATGAAGACGTATGACTACATCAACCATGTTGTTATAATGCTTCCGCTTATGGTCTACGAGGGTACGTAGACAACACTCTCCCCTCTTGTTGCTATGCATCATCATGATCTTGCGTGTGTGTAGGAATTTTTTTGAAATTACTATGTTCCCCAACAGTGGTATCAGAGCCAGGTTTATGCGTAGATGTGATGTGCACAAGTAGAACACAAGTGAGTTGTGGGCGATACAAGTCATACTGCTTACCAGCATGTCATACTTTGGTTCGGCAGTATTGTTGGATGAAGCAGCCCGGACCGACATTACGCGTACGCTTACGCGAGACTGATTCTACCGACGTGCTTTGCACACAGGTGGCTGGCGGGTGTCAGTTTCTCCAACTTTAGTTGAACCAAGTGTGGCTACGCCCGGTCCTTGTGAAGGTTAAAACAACACTAACTTGATGAAATATCGTTGTGGTTTTGATGCGTAGGTAAGAACGGTTCTTGCTCAGCCCGTAGCAGCCACGTAAAACTTGCAACAACAAAGTAGATGGCGTCTAACTTGTTTTTGCAGGGCATGTTGTGATGTGATATGGTCAAGACATGATGCTATATTTATTGTATGAGATGGTCATGTTTTGTAACAGAGTTATCAACAACTGGCAGGAGCCATATGGTTGTCACTTTATTGTATGCAATGCAATCGCCTATAATTGCTTTACTTTATCACTAAGCGGTAACGATAGTCGTAGAAGCAATAGTTGGCGAGACGACATCGATGATACGATGGAGATCAAGGTGGCGCGCCGGTGACGATGGTGATCATGATGGTGCTTTGGAGATGGAGATCAAAGGCACAAGATGATGATGGCCATATCATATCACTTATATTGATTACATGTGATGTTTATCCTTTATGCATCTTATTTTGCTTTGTTTGACGGTAGCATTATAGGATGACCCCTCACTAAATTTCAAGGTAAAAGTGTTCTCCCTGAGTATGCACCGTTGCCAAAGTTCGTCGTGCCGAGACACCACGTGATGATCGGGTGTGATAAGCTCAACGTTCATCTACAACGGGTGTAAGACAATTTTGCACACGCAGAATACTCGGGTTAAACTTGACGAGCCTAGCATATGCAGGTATGGCCTCGGAACACTGATACCGAAAGGTCGAGCGTGAATAATATAGTAGATATGATCAACATAGAGATGTTCACCATTGAAAACTACTCCATCTCACGTGATGACCGGTTATGGTTTAGTTGATATGGATCACGTGATCACTTAGATGATTAGAGGGATGTCTATCTAAGTGGTAGTTCTTAAGTAGTATGATTAATTGAACTTAAATTTATCATGAACTTAGTACCTGATAGTATTTTGCTTGTCTATGTTATTGTAGATAGATGGCCCATGCTGTTGTTCCGTTGAATTTTAATGCGTTCCTTGAGAAAGAAAAGTTGAAAGATGATGGTAGCAATTACACGGACTGGGTCCGTAACTTGAGGATTATCCTCATTGCTGCACAGAAGAATTACGTCCTGGAAGCACCGCTGGGTGCCAGGCCTACTGCAGATGCTATTGACAACGTTAAGAACATCTGGCAGAGCAAAGCTGATGACTACTCAATAGTTCAGTGTGCCATGCTTTACGGCTTAGAACCGGGACTTCAACGACGTTTTGAACGTCATGGAGCATGAGATGTTCCTGGAGTTGAAGTTAATATTTCAAGCAAATGCCCGGATTGAGAGATATGAAGTCTCCAATAAGTTCTACAGCCGCAAGATGGAGGAGAATAATTTTGTCAGTGAACATATACTCAAAATGTCTGGGTATAACAATCACTTGATTCAACTGGGAGTTAATCTTCCGGATGATAGTGTCATTGACAGAATTCTTCAATCACTATCACCAAGCTACAAGAGCTTTGTGATGAACTATAATATGCAAGGGATGGATAAGACAATTCCTGATCTCTTCGCAATGCTAAAGGCTGCGGAGGTAGAAATCAAGAAGGAGCATCAAGTGTTGATGGTCAACAAGACCACCAGTTTCAAGAAAAAGGTTAAAGGGAAGAAGAAGGGGAACTTCAAGAAGAACGGCAAACAAGTTGCTGCTCAAGAGAAGAAACCTAAGTCTGGACCTAAACATGAGACTGAGTGCTTCTACTGCAAACAGACTAGTCAATGGAAGCGGAACTGCCCCAAGTATTTAATGGATAAGAAGGATGGCAAGGTGAACAAAGGTATATGTGATATACATGTTATTGATGTGTACCTTACTAGAGCTCACAGTAGCACCTGGGTATTTGATATTGGTTCTGTTCCTAATATTTGCAACTGGAAATAGGGACTACAGATTAAGCGAAGACTGGCTAAGGATGAGGTGACGATGCTCGTGGGAAATGGTTCCAAAGTCGATGTGATCGCCGTCGGCACGCTACCTCTACATCTACCTTCAGGATTAGTTTTAGACCTGAATAATTGTTATTTGGTGCCAGCGTTAAGCATGAACATTATATCTGGATCTTGTTTGATGCGAGATGGTTATTCATTTAAATCTAAGAATAATGGTTGTTCTATTTATATGAGTAATATCTTTTATGGTCATGCACCCTTGAAGAGTGGTCTATTTGTGTTGAATCTCGATAGTAGTGATACACATATTCATAATGTTGAAGCCAAAAGATGCAGAGTTGATAATGATAGTGCAACTTATTTGTGGCACTGCCGTTTGGGTCATATTGGTGTAAAGCGCATGAAGAAACTCCATACTAATGGACTTCTGGAATCACTTGATTATGAATCACTTGGTACTTGTGAACCATGCCTCATGGGCAAGATGACTAAAACGCCGTTCTCCGGAACAATGGAGCGAGCAACAGATTTATTGGAAATCATACGTACTGATGTATGTGGTCCGATGAATATTGAGGCTCGCGGTGGGTATCGTTATTTTCTCACCTTCACAGATGATTTGAGCAGATATGGGTATATCTACTTAATGAAATAAATCTGAAACATTTGAAAAGTTCAAAGAATTTCAGAGTGAAGTGGAAAATCATCGTAACAAGAAAATAAAGTTTCTATGATCTGATCGTGGAGGAGAATATTTGAGTTACGAGTTTGCTCTACATTTGAAACAATGCGGAATAGTTTCGCAACTCACGCCACCCGGAACACCACAACGTAATGGTGTATCTGAACGTCGTAATCGTACTTTACTAGATATGGTGCGATCTATGATGTCTCTTAGTGATTTACCGCTATCGTTTTGGGGTTATGCTTTAGAGACGGCTGCATTCACGTTAAATAGGGCACCATCAAAATCCGTTGAGATGACGCCTTATGAACTATGGTTTGGCAAGAAACCAAAGTTGTCGTTTCTTAAAGTTTGGGGCTGCGATGCTTATGTGAAAAAGCTTCAACCTGATAAGCTCGAATCCAAATCGAAGAAATGTGTCTTCATAGGATACCCAAAGGAAACTGTTGGGTACACCTTCTATCACAGATCCGAAGGCAAGACATTTGTTGCTAAGAATGGATCCTTTCTAGAGAAGGAGTTTGTCTCGAAAGAAGTGAGTGGAAGGAAAGTAGAACTTGATGAGGTAACTGTACCTGCTCCCTTATTGGAAAGTAGTTCATCACAGAAATCGGTTCCTGTGACGCCTACACAAATTAGTGAGGAAGCTAATGATATTGATCATGAAACTTCAGATCAATTCACTACCAAACCTCGTAGGTCAATAGAGTAAGATCCGCTCCAGAGTGGTACGGTAATCCTATTCCGGAGGTCATGTTACTTGACCAAGGCGAACCTACGAACTATGAAGAAGCGATGGTGAGCCCAGATTTCACAAAATGGCTTGAAGCCATGAAATCTGAGATGGGTTCCATGTATGAGAACAAAGTGTGGACTTTGGTTGACTTGCCCGATGATCGGCAAGCCATAGAAAATAAATGGATCTTCAATAAGAAGACTAACGCTGACGGTAATGTTACTGTCTACAAAGCTCGAGTTGTTGCGAAAGGTTTTTGACAAGTTCAAGGGGTTGACTATGATGAGACTTTCTCACCCGTAGCGATGCTTAAGTCTGTCCGAATCATGTTAGCAATTGCCGCATTTTATGATTATTAAATTTGGCAAATGGATGTCAAAAATGCATTCCTGAATGGATTTCTAGAAGAAGAGTTGTATATGATGCAACCAGAAGGTTTTGTCGATCCAAAGGGAGCTAACAAAGTGTGCAAGCTCCAGCGATCCATTTACGGACTGGTGCAAGCCTCTCGGAGTTGGAATAAATGATTTGATAGTGTGATCAAAGCATATGGTTTTATACACACTTTTGGAGAAGCCTGTATTTACAAGAAAGTGAGTGGGAGCTATGTAGCATTTCTAATATTATATGTGGATTACATATTGTTGATTGGAAATAATATAGAATTTCTGGATAGCATAAAAGGATACTTGAATAAGAGTTTTTCAATGAGAAACCCCGGTGAAGCTGCTTACATATTGGGTATCAAGATCTATAGAGATAGATCAAGACGCTTAATTGGACTTTCACAAAGCACATACCTTGACAAAGTTTTGAAAAAGTTCAAAATGGATCAAGCAAAGAAAGGGTTCTTGCCTGTGTTACAGGGCGTGAAATTGAGTCAGACTCAATGCCTGACCACTGCAGAAGATAGAGAGAAAATGAAAAGTGTTCCCTATGCTTCAGCCATAGGCTCTATCATGTATGCAATGCTGTGTACCAGACCTGATGTGTGCCTTGCTATTAGTTTAGCAGGGAGGTACCAAAGTAATCCAGGAGTGGATCACTGGACAACGGTCAAGAACATCCTGAAGTACCTAAAGAGGACTAAGGATATGTTTCTCGTTTATGGAGGTGACAAAGAGCTCGTCGTAAATGGTTACGTCAATGTAAGCTTTGACACTGATCCGGACGATTCTAAATCGCAAACCGGATACGTGTTTATATTGAACGGTGGAGCTGTCAGTTGGTGCAATTCTAAACAAAGCGTCATGGCGGGATCTACATGTGAAGCGGAGTACCTAGCTGCTTCGGAAGCAGAAAATGAAGGAGTCTGGATGAAGGAGTTCATATCCGATCTAGGTGTCATACCTAGTGCATCGAGTCCTATGAAAATCTGTTGTGATAGTACTGGTGCAATTGCCTTGGCAAAGGAATCCAGATTTCACAAGAGAACCAAGCACATCAAGAGACGCTTCAATTCCATCCGGGATCAAGTCCAGGTGGGAGACATAGAGATTTGCAAGATACATATGGATCTAAATGTTGCAGAACCGTTGACTAAGCCTCTTCCACGAGCCAAACATGATCAGCACCAAGACTCCATGGGTGTTAGAATCATTACTGTGTAATCTAGATTATTGACTCTAGTGCAAGTGGGAGACTGAAGGAAATATGCCCTAGAGGCAATAATAAAGTTATTATTTATTTCCTCATATCATGATAAATGTTTATTATTCATGCTAGAATTGTATTAACCGGAAACATAATACATGTGTGAATACATAAACAAACATAGTGTCACTAGTATGCCTCTACTTGACTAGATTGTTGATCAAAGATGGTTGAGTTTCCTAGCCATAGACATGAGTTGTCATTTGACTAACGGGGTCACATCATTAGGAGAATGATGTGATTGACTTGACCCATTTCGTTAGCTTAGCACTTGATCGTTTAGTTTACTGCTATTGCTTTCTCCATGACTTATACATGTTCCTATGACTATGAGATTATGAAACCCCCGAATACCAGAAGAACACTTTGTGTGCTACCAAACATCAAAATGTAACTGGGTGATTATAAAGGTGCTCTACAGGTGTCTCCGATGGTGTTTGTTGAGTTGGCACAGATCAAGAATAGGATTTGTCACTCCGATTGTCGGAGAGGTATCTCTGGGCCCTGTCGGTAATGCACATCACTATAAGCCTTGCAAGCAATGTGACTAATGAGTTAGTTACAGGATGATGCACAACAAAACGAGTAAAGAGACTTGCCGGTAACGAGATTGAGCTAGGTATTAAGATACCGACGATCGAATCTCAGGCAAGTAACTTACCGATGACAAAGGGAACAACGTATATTGTTATGCGGTGTGACCGATAAAGATCTTTGTAGAATATGTAGGAACCAATATGAGCATCCAGGTTCCGCTATTGGTTATTGGCCGGAGACGTGTCTCAGTCATGTCTACATAGTTCTCGAACCCGTAGGGTCCGCACGCTTAAAGTTCTGTGACGATCGGTATTATGAGTTTTTGTGTTTTGATGTACCAAAGGTAGTTCGGAGTCCCGGATATGATCACGGACATGACAAGGAGTCTCTAAATGGTCGAGACATAAAAATTGATATATTGTACGACTATGTTCGGACACGGGAAGTGTTTCGGGAGGTTTCAGGCACATACCGGAGTACCGGGGGGTTACCGGAACCCCCCGGGGAGTATATTGGGCCTAATGGGCCCTAGTGGGAGAAGAAGAGGGGCGGCCAAGGGCAGCCGCGCGGCCCCTCCCCCTCTAGTCCGAATTGGACAAGGAGGGGGGGGGGTGCCCCCCTTTCCTTCTCTTCCTCTCTCCCTTCCTTCCCTTCTCCTACTCCTACTAGGAAAAGAGTCCTTCTCCCGGTGGGAGCAGGACTCCCCCCTTGGCGCGCCCTCCTCCTTGGCCGGCCGCCTCCCCCTAGCTCCTTTATATACAGGGGCAGGGGGGCACCCCATGGACACAACAATTGATCATTGATCTCTTAGCCGTGTGCGGTGCCCCCCTCCACCATAATCCACATCGATCATATCATAGCGGTGCTTAGGCAAAGCCCTGCGTCGGTAGCATCATCATCACCATCACCACGCCATCGTGCTGACGAAGTTCTTCCTGGAAGCTCTACTGAATCGTGAGCTCGCGAGACGTCACCGTGCTGAACGTGTGCTGAAAGCGGAGGTGCCGTACGTTCGGTGCTGAGGATCGGTCGATCGTGAAGACGTACGACTACATCAACCGCGTTGTTATAACGCTTCCGCTTACGGTCTACGAGGGTATGTAGACAACACTCTCCCCTCTTGTTGCTATGCATCACCATGATCTTGCGTGTGCGTAGTAATTTTTTTGTACTACGTTCCCCAACACTAGCACGAAAACTGTATTGGGGAATGCAGTATTTCAAAAAAATTCCTACAATCACGCAAGATCTATCTAGGTGATGCATAGCAATGAGAGGGGAGAGTGTGTCCACGTACCCTCGTAGACCGAAAGCGGAAGCGTTTAGTAACGCGGTTGATGTAGTCGAACGTCTTCGCAGTCTAACCGATCCAAGCACCGAACGTACGACACCTCCATGTTCAGCACACATTTAGCTTGATGACGTCCCTCAAGATCTTGATCCAGTTGAAGCCGAGGAAGAGTTCCGTCAGCACGACGGCGTGGCAACGATGATGATGAAGTCACCAGCGCAGGGCTTCGCCTAAGCACTACGATGATATGACCGAGGTGTGTAACTGTGGAGGGGGGCACCGCACACGGCTAAGAGAAGACTTGGTGTGCCCCCCTCCCACGTATATAAAGGGGGAGGAGAGTTGGCCGGCCCAAGGGGGGGGGCATGGGGGGAGTCCTACTTGGACTCTCGGTCCAAGTAGGATTCGGCCCCCTCCTTTCCTTTCTAGAGAAGGGGGAAGGGGGAAAGAGAAGGAGGAGAAGAAGGAAAGTCCCCCCAACCCTAGTCGAATTTGGTTTGGGCTAGGGGGGCGCGCGCCTCCACCTGGCCGCCTGCCTCCTCTCTCCTCAAGGGCCCATGAAGGCCCATTAACCCCCCGGGGGTTCCGATAACCCCCCCGGTACTCCGGAAAATGTCCGAACCTTTCTGAAACCTTACCGGTGTCCAAACATAACCTTCCAATATATCAATCTTTATGCCTCGATCATTTCGAGACTCCTCGTCATGTCCGTGATCTCATCTGGTACTCCGAACTACCTTCGGTACATCAAATCACATAAGTCATAATACAAATCGTCATCGAACGTTAAGCATGCGGACCCTATGGGTTCGAGAACTATGTAGACATGACCGAGACACATCTCCGGTCAATAACCAATAGCGGAACCTGGATGCTCATATTGGCTCCTACATATTCTACAAAGATCTTTATCTGTCAAACCGCATAACAACATACGTTGTTCCCTTTGTCATCGCTATGTTACTTGCCCGAGATTCGATCGTCGGTATCATCATACCTAGTTCAATCTCGTTACCAGCAAGTCTCTTTACTCGTTCCGTAATGCATCATCCCACAACTAACTCATTAGTCACATTGCTTGCAAGTCTTATAGTGATGAGCATTACCGAGAGGGCCCAACGATACCTCTCCGATACACGGAGTGACAAATCCTAATCTCGATCTATGCAAACTCAACAAACACCATCAGAGACACCTGTAGAGCATCTTTATAATCACCCAGTTACGTTGTGACGTTTGATAGCACACAAGGTGTTCCTCGGTATTCGGGAGTTGCATAATCTCATAGTCAGAGGATCATGTATAAGTCATGAAGAAAGCAATAGCAATAAAACTAAACGATCATAATGCTAAGCTAACGGATGGGTCTTGTCCATCACATCATTTTCTAATGATGTGATCCCATTCATCAAATGAAAACACATGTCCATGGCTAGGAAACTTAACCATCTTTGATTAACGAGCTAGTCAAGTAGAGGCATACTAGGGACACTCTGTTTGTCTATGTATTCACACATGTACTAAGTTTCCAGTTAATACAATTCTAGCATGAATAATAAACATTTATCATGATATAAGGAAATAAATAAGAACTTTATTATTGTCTCTAGGGAATATTTCCTTCAGTCTCGCACTTGCACTAGAGTCATAATCTAGTTGACATTATCATGTGATTTAACACCAATAGTTCACATCTTTATGTGATTAGTTGACATCTCCATGTGACTAACACCCAAAAGGGTTTACTAGAGTCAATAATCTAGTTCACACCGCTATGTGATAACACCCAAAGAGTACTAAGGTGTGATCATGTTTTGCTTGTGAGAGAAGTTTAGTCAACGGGTCTGCCACATTCAGAGCCGTATGTATTTTGTAAATTTCTATGTCTACAATACTCTTCATGGAGCTACTCTAGCTAATTGCTCCCACTTTCAATATGTATCCAGATTGAGACTCAGATTCATCCGGATCGGTGTAAAAGCTTTCATCAACGTAACTCTTTATCACCTCCATAACCGAGAAACATGTCCTTATTCCACTAAGGATAATTTTGACCACTATTCAGTGATCTACTCCTGGATCAATACCTTACCCCTTGCCAAACTCATGGTGAGGTACACAATAGGTCTGGTACACAACATAGCATACTTTATAGAACCTATGACTGGGTTATAGGGAATGACTTTTCATTCTCTTTCTATTTTCTATCGTGGTCGGGTTTTGAGCCTTTACTCAACTTCACACCTTGCAACACAAGCAAGAACTCCTTCTTTGACTGTTCCATTTTGAACTACTTCAAAAACTTTTCAAGGTATGTACTCATTGAAAAAACTTATCAAGCGTCTTGATATATATATATAGATCTTGATGCTCAATATGCAAGCAGCTTCATCGAGGTCTTTCTTTGAAAAACTCCTTGCAAACACTCCTTTATGCTTTCCAGAAAATTCTACATCATTTCCGATCGACAATATGCCATTCACATATACTTATTAGAAAGGTTGTAGTGCTCCCACTCACTTTCTTGTAAATACAGGCTTCACCGCAAGTCTGTATAAAACTATATGCTTTGATTAACTCACCAAAGCGTATATTCCAACTCCGAGATGCTTGCACCATTCCATAGATGGATCGCTAGAGCTTGGACACTTTGTTAGCACCCTTAGGATTGACAAAACCTTCTTGTTGCATCATATACAACTCTTCTTTAAGAAACCCATTAAGGAATGCAGTTTTGACATCCATTTGCCAGATTTCATAAAATGTGGCAATTTCTAACATGATTCGGACAGGCTTTTAAGCATAGATACGAGTGAGAAAACTCTCATCGTAGTCAACACCTTGAACTTGTCAAAAACTTTTTGTGACAATTTGAGCTTTGTAGATAGTAACACTACTATCAGCGTCCGTCTTCCTCTAAAAGATCCATTTATTCTCAATGGCTCACCGATCATCGGGCAAGTCAATCAAAGTCCATACTTTGTTCTCATACATGGATCCCATCTCAGATTTCGTGGCTTCAAGCCGTTTCGCGGAATCTGGGCTCATCATCACTTCCTCATAGTTCGTAGGTTCCTCATGGTCTAGTAACATGACTTCCAGAACAGAATTACTGTACCACTCTGGTGTGGACCGTACTCTGGTTGACCTACAAGGTTCAGTAGTAACTTGATCTGAAGTTTCATGATCATCATCACTAGCTTCCTCACTGATTGGTGTAGGAATCACTGGAAGTGATTCTGTAATGTACTACTTTCCAATTAGGGAGAAGGTACAATTACCTCATCAAGTTCTACTTTCCTCCCACTCACTTCTTTCGAGAGAAACTCCTTCTCTAGAAAGGATCCATTCTTAGCAACGAATATCTTGCCTTCGGATCTGTCATAGAAGGTGTACCCAACAGTCTCCTTTGGGTATCCTATGAAGATGCATTTCTCCGATTTGGGTTTGAGCTTAGCAGGTTGAAGCTTTTTCACATAAGCATTGCAGCCCCAAATTTTTAAGAAATGACAACTTACGTTTCTTGCCAAACCATAGTTCATACGGTGTCGTCTCAACGGATTTAGATGGTGCCCTTTTTTACGTGAATGCAGCCGTCTCTAATGCATAACCCCAAAATGATAGTGGTAAATCAGTAAGAGATATCATAGATCGCACCATATCTAATAAAGTGCGGTTACGACGTTCGGACACACCATTACGCTGTGGTGTTCTAGGTGGCGTGAGTTGCGAAACTATTCCACATTGTTTCAAATAAAGACCAAACTCGTAACTCAAATATTCACCTCTGTGATCAGATCGTAGAAACTTTATTTTCTTGTTACGATGATTTTTTACTTCACTATGAAATTCTTTGAACTTTTCAGTCTTATGTTTCATTAAGTAGATATACCCATATCTGCTCAAATCATCTGTGAAGGTCATTAACACTCATTGGACCGCATACATCGGTATGTATTATTCCCAATAACTTAGTGGCTCGCTCCATTGTTCCGAAGAACGGAGTCTTAGTCATCTTGCCTATGAGGCATGGTTCACAAGCATCAAGTGATTCATAATCAAGTGATTCCAAAAGCCCATCAGCATGGAGTTTCTTCATGCGCTTTACACCAATATGACCTAAACGGTAGTGCCAAAAATATGTTGCACTATCATTATCAACTTTGCATCTTTTGGCATCAATATCATGAATATGTGTATCACACTATCACTACGATCGAGATTCAATAAACCATTCACCTTGGGTGTATGACCACCGAAGGTTTTATTCATGTAAACTGAATAACAATTATTCTTTGACTTAAATGAATAACCGTATTGCAATAAACATGATCCAGTCATATTATGCTCAACGCAAACACCAAATAACATTTATTTTAGGTTCAACACTAATCCCGAAGGTAAACGGAGTGTGCGATGGTGATCTTATCAACCTTGGAATCACTTACAACACACATCGTCTCCTCGCCCTCAACTAGTCTCTGTTCATTTTGTAACTCATGTTTCAAGTTACTAGTCTTAGCAACTGAACTGGTATCAAATACCCTGGGTTTACTATGAACACTAGTAAAGTACACATCAATAACATGTATATCAAATATACCTTTGTTCACTTTTCCATCCTTCTTATCCGCCAAGTATTTGGGGTAGTTCCGCTTTCAGTGACCATTCCCTTTGCTGTAGTAGCACTTAGTTTCAAGCTTAGGTCTAGCTTTGGGTTTCTTCATGGGAGTGGCAACTTGCTTGTCATTCTTTCTTGAAGTTCCCTTTCTCTTCCTTTGCCCCTTTTCTTGAAACTAGTGGTCTTGTTAACCATAAACACTTGATGCTCTTTCTTGATTTCTACCATCACCGATTTTAGCATCATGAAGAGCTCGGGAATCATTTTCGTCATCCCTTGCATATTATAGTTCATCACGAAGTTCTAGTAACTTGGTGATAGTGACTAGAGAACTCTGTCAATCACTATCTTATCTGGAAGATTAACTCCCACTTGATTCAAGCGATTGTAGTACTCAAACATTCTGAGCGCATGCTCACTGGTTGAGCTATTCTCCTCCATCTTGTAGGCAAAGTATTTGTCAGAGCTCTCATACCTCTGGACATGGGCATGAGTCTGAAATACCAATTTCAACTCTTGGAACATCTCATATGCTCCATGGCGTTCAAAACATTTTTGAAGTCCCGGTTCTAAGCCGTAAAGCATGTTGCACTAAACTATTAAGTAGTCATCATACCGAGCTTGTCAAACGTTCATAACGTCTGCATCTGCTCGTGCAATAGGTATGTCACCTAGCGGTGCATCAAGGACATAATTCTTCTGTGCAGCAATGAGGATAATCCTCAGATCACGGAACCAGTCCGCATCATTGCTACTATCATCTTTCTACTTATTTTTCTCTAGGAACATATCAAAAATAAACGGGGAGCTACATTGCAAGCTATTGATCTACAACATAGATATGCAAATACTATCAGGACTAAGTTCATGATAAATTAAAGTTCAATTAATCATATTACTTAAGAACTCCCACTTAGATAGACATCCCTCTAGTCATCTAAATGATCACGTTATCCATATCAACTAAACCATGTCCGATCATCACGTGACATGGAGTAGTTTTCAATGGTGAACATCTCTATGTTGATCATGTCTACTATATGATTCAAGTTCGACCTTTCGGCCTCAGTGTTCCGAGGCCAGATCTGCATATGCTAGGCTCGTTATGCTTAACCCGAGTATTCTGCACGTGCAAAACTGGCTTGCACCCGTTGTATGTGAACATGGAGCTTATCACACCCGATCATCACGTGGTGTCTCGGCACGACGAACTGTAGCAACGGTGCATACTCAGGGAGAACACTTATACCTTGAAATTTAGTGAGGGGTTGCTACCTCTTGAGCAATGCATTGGTTTTCCCTTGAAGAGGAAAGGGTGATACAGTAAAGTAACGTAAGTATTTCCCTCAGTTTTTGAGAACCAAGGTATCAATCCAGTAGGAGATCACGCTCGAGTCCCATGCACCTACACAAACAAATAAGAACCTCACAACCAACGCGATAAAAGGGTTGTCAATCCCTTCACGGTCACTTACGAGAGTGAGATCTGATAGATATGATAAGATAATATTTTTGGTATTTTTTATGATAAAGAGAAATATAGATGCAAAGTAAAATAAATGGCAATAGAAATAACTAAGTATTGGAAGATTAATATGATGGAAGATAGACCCCGGGGCCATAGGTTTCACTAGTGGGTTCTCTCAAGAGCATAAGTATTATGGTGGGTAAACGAATTACTGTCGAGCAATTGATAGAATTGAGCATAGTTATGAGAATATCTAGGTATGATCATGCATATAGGCATCACGTCCGAGACAAGTAGACCGAAACGATTCTGCATCTACTACTATTACTCCACACATCGATCGCTATCCAGCATGCATCTAGAGTATTAAGTTCATAAGAACAGAGTAATGCTTTAAGGAAGATGACATGATGTAGAGGGATAAACTCATGCAATATGATATAAACCCCATCTTTTTATCCTCGATGGCAACAATACAATACGTGTCGGTTCCCTTTCTACCACTGGGATCGAACACCGCAAGATTGAACCCAAAGCTAAGCACTTCTCCCATTGCAAGAAAGATCAATCTAGTAGGCCAAACCAAACTGATAATTCGAAGAGACTTGCAAAGATAAACCGATCATACATAAAAGTTCAGAGGAGAATCAAATATTGTTCATAGATAAACTGGATCATAAACCCACAATTCATTGGATCTCGACAAACACACCGCAAAAGAAGATTACATCGAATAGATCTCCAAGAAGATCGAGGAGAACTTTGTATTGAGATCCAAAGAGAGAGAAGAAGCCATCTAGCTAATAACTATGGACCCGAAGGTTTGAAGTAAACTACTCACACATCCCGGAGAGGCCATGGAGTTGATGTAGAGGCCCTCCGTGATCAATGCCCCCCCGGTGGAGCTCCGGAAAAGGCCCCAAGATGGGATCTTCGGGTACAGAAGGTTGCGGCGGTGGAATTAGGTTTTCGTGGTGCTCTTGGATGTTTGGGGGGGGGGTACATGGATATATATAGGAGGAAGAAGTACATCGGTGGAGCAACGGGGGGCCCACGAGGGTGGAGGGCGCGCCCAGGGGGGTAGGCGCGCCCCCTGCCTCGTGGCTGCCTCGTTTGTTTCTTGACGCCCACTCCAAGTCTCCTGGATCATGTTTGTTGATAAAATCACGTTCCCGAAGGTTTCATTCCGTTTGATATTCCTTTTCTTCGAAACCCTAAATTAGGCAAAAAACAGCAATTTGGGTTGGGCCTCCGATTAGTAGGTTAGTCCCAAAAGTGATATAGAAGTGGAAAATAAAGCCCATTAACATCCAAAATAGATAATATAATAGCATGGAGCAATCAAAAATTATAGATACGTTGGAGACGTATCAGGGGTCATCTTATAATGCTATTGCCGTACTAAGCAAAATAAGATGCATAAAAGATAAACATCACATGCAATCAAAATCTGTGACATGATATGGCCATGATCATCTTGTGCCTTTGATCTCCATCTCCAAAGTACCATCATGATCTCTATCGTCACCAGCATGACACCATGATCTCCATCATCTTGATCTATATCAACGTGTCATCACATGGTCGTCTCGCCAACTATTGCTTTTGCAACTATTGCTATTGCATAGCGATAAAGTAAAGCAATTATATGGCGCTTGCATCTTATGAAATAAAGAGACAACCATAAGGCTCCTGCCAGTTGCCGGTAACTTTAACAAAACATGATCATCTCATACAACAATTTATATCTGTAACATCCCAAAATTCTAAATTTTGGAATGTTATAATAAATAGATAGATTTGATTGATTGTTTGATTGATTGACTGAAAGTGAGTGAATTCGAAACTTTTGAAAGTTAAATGAGAGGGAATAAAAGGACTTTCCCAAACTTTCATATTTGCTTTTTGATCTCCGCGAATTCAAATTCTTTTCAATCCAAAATCCTAGAGAGAAGATGACATGACTTCTTCCATTTAAATTAAATGAAAAGGGTTGTTGAAAATATTTGAATTTCATTTGAAAATATTTCCAATTCTGAAACTTTATGCAACTCAATGATTTTCATGAGAGAAGATAAAATGACTTCTTCAAATTATATGAAATACGAGTTGGGAGTTTCAAAGAATTAAATTCAAAGTTCTTTTGAATTTATTTTCAATTTGGAGTTATTTGAGTTTTATTCAAATTATTTTCTCCAAAAATAAAATATATGGAAATTAGGGTAACATGATTCCCTACAACAGAAAATTGGAGAGAAATCAATTTGAATTAATTTTGGTATTTTTTTAAAATGATTTTTATTGAATTTTATTAGAGCAGGAGCACTGTTTGAATAATTTGAATTGGTGTGTATTTTATTTAATGTTAGAAAAATGTTCACGTTGTAGGGAATCTTTTTCTGAAAATTTTGAGTATATAATATGCCTATATTATATTTTTATTTATTTTGCTTTTATCATTTTATTTGTCTGGAAAATAATGTTAAAAAAAAGAACTTCCCTCGCCGACTGGGCCGGCCCAGTTCCTGCCAGGTCGCGGCCCAGCCCAGCTCCCCGTCCGCCTCGCCCTCCAGCTCGGGACGGAGTCCCGAGCGATGCCGCGACCGCCGCCGCCTCGACGTTCGTACCGTGCCCGGACTCCCCTCGCCGCCTCTCTCCTCCCTCCTATAAAATCCGGAGCCCCGGGCCTCCTCTCTCTCTCCTCTCCCCGCAACCGCCGCCTCCCGCCGCTGCTGGCTGCCCGCGCCGCCGACGCACATCACCGCCGCCGCTGCTAGCTGCTGCTGCTTTGCCGCCTCTGCTGCGACGCCGCAGCTGCGCCTCGCCGCGCCGCACCGCCACTGCCCGCGTAGCCTCCGCCCTTGCCGCCTCGCTGTCGCGCCAGATCCGCCGACGCCGGAGCTCGCCGGACTCGCCGGAGTCCGCAACCTCGCCGGAGAGTCTCCGGTTTTTCACCAAAGAACCGCCCCGAACCGGTATAAAACCGCCCCCGGTTCACCTGTTTTCTTTTAGGTTTAGGTTTTCTTCGGTTTTGCTTAAGAACCCGTTTTTTTTAAATCTAGTTATTTTGCGAACGTTCACTGTTTAGATCTCCTTAGCGAATGGTTTTCGTCGGTTTAGGTTCTGTAGCGAGCGTTCGCTCAATAGATTTTTCCTTTTTCTTATTATTTCGGCCAGGGACCTGGATGTGAATACTTTATTTACAAAATAGTCCCTGTTCTTCAAACAAGCATAACTTTTACACCGTTTGTCCAAATCCAACGAAACCAACGCCCACTTCTTCGTTACGATCTCCTCTATCCAGTAATCCAACTTAAACATGTTTTTCAAAAGTTTAAATTTTGAATTAGATCAGATTTGAATTCAAACTTCGTTTGATCATAACTTGAGTTTCGTAGCTCCGTTTGAGTTGATTCTTTTTGAAAATCGAAGCTCTTGACCTAAACATTCTAATAAGGCCAAATTCACATAATTTTGGTACTGTTAGAAATTGTTTTATGTTGCAAGAGTTATTTGCTTGGTTTCGATGTTTTCTGAATTGTTTTCTTCGTTCTTTCTGATCTTTTGAGTGATTGCTTATGTGTGGTTACTATTGTTTGCTTACGATAGATTGACCGGAGAGTGACGAGTAGAACTATCAAGAGTTTTGAGTGCGAATCATGTTCATCAACATTGCAGGCAAGTTCACACTTTGATCATATCCCTTTCATACCCAATCTTTATTGCATTAGATCAATCCTCAAACATTGCATGATTAGGATCTAATTAAATTGTGGGATGGGAAGTAGATGAGGTAGTACCTATTACCTGTTTATTATCAAACCCTTGGGAGTTACTACTACGTTATGCTTATATTGCCATGCTATGCTCGTAGACGTGGATTGGGTTTTGAGATTATTTCATGACAGATGTGAGATTGTTAATTAATGGTTTACTTAAGGTGGCAACTTAAACACACATCTGGGTGGATTGAGGCACCTGGGTATTCCAGGACTTGCCTGTCTAGGCACCTGGGTATTCCAGGACTTGCCTGTTTTTCTTTTGGACCGCCACCCAGGCTCAAAGGGATCATGCGATTATTCATACTAGAAACTTCCGTGTGCAGCCACAAGCCATTATGGGCTCTGGCATAGTTGATTAAGTCGTGCGAACTCTTACAGGGTAGACTAGCAGATGTAGGGGAAAGTAGGTGTACCGGTCTATCCAACGTAAGGTGCTAGCGCTTCTGAAAGGCTGTGTCTCGGTCATCCGTTTCTCAAACACCATGTAGTGCGAGAAAACCAACGGAGGAGATCGAGTCTTGTGGGGAAAAGTGCGCAAACCTCTGCAGAGTGTACAAACTAATCATGATTAGCCGTGTCCCCGGTTATGGACATCTTGAGTATCTAGTTCTTGGATTATCCCGTGATCTCATCACGTTACTTTAAATGAATATTGTTGGGTTTAATGATGTTACTTAATTGGGATTGAGAATGCTGTCAACCATTCTCAATGTTCAACAACCACCATGATAGTTAAATAAAATTTATTCCTTTGCAGTAGGGAAAAATTGGCCTTACGCAAAAACCTTATAACCATAGAGCTTTTCCACCAGCCAAATATGCATGTAGTGATAGTCTTTATTCATCATTCTCTATGGTGTGAATTTGCCAGTACATTCAATGTACTGACCCTCTGTGGCTGCAACGTCTCATGTTGCAGGATTATCTTACGACGAGTAAGTGATACGTTAGGGTTACGATTTCTACACTCAACTTTGCCGTTGGTGTTGATGGGAATCCACAACCTTGTTACTTCTGCTACTTTAGATTTGAGGTAATAGTATTTACGTTACTTTTACATGTGATTTACCTCTGTTATAAATCCTCGAGTACTGTGTGTGTCAGCATAGCGATCCAGGGATGACACTTAAGCACAGAGACTTGACCCATTCGGGTCGGGTCGCTACAAGATGGTATCATAGCACATGTTGACTGTAGGACATGACCCTAGAAACTGGCAAGCCCATAGCAAAGATTTTTCTCTACAACTTTCCCTTTCAAAAGATCTTTTACATCTCTTCTCTACTGAGCTTATTCAAATATTCCCTTTTTGTGAGACCATATCCCTCTCCCCTTTTGACCACTCGAAGATTCGACTGATGAGACCACTTCAAGACGTACAAGATATTGGACAACTAAGACCGCTTCGGAATGAAGAGGATTTTACTGTGCATCTGAATAATGGAAACTACAACGGTTGAAGACTCTGAAGACTAGTAGAATTTGGAGGCTACGAAGCATTTCCAGATTTGTATGACCTAGGAAGGCTACCCTTATGGAACTTGACAGATTATGGAAGTTGTCAATGCCCGAGATCAAGGTGTATCGGAGAAAGACTAGAGCATGGAGCATTAGAACTCGAAGTTTTGTCAAAGAAAACCCTAAGGTAGGAGATATCTACTATGGAATGATAGCTCATAGGGAATGACAAGAGCAGAAACATGGTTATCCGTGATGTCATCGCCCGCTTATGCTATTGTCACCGTGCTGAGTTAAGCATGCATATGCATGGAAGGATTGGATGGTAGAAGGCTGATGGAGCATCTATCAGCAAGAGGTGAAGTTTTAACCTTAGCCGGTGTATCACCAGGATCTGGAGAATTACATCAAGAAGTTTAAGATGGATTGCAGGAAGCTATATTTTGACAAGGAAGCATTTCGTGAAGAACTCAGGACCCAAAAGTTGAAAGTAGCCAAGCTAGAGGAGCTACAACCTCGAGATACCAGAGATTTGTCAGGAACTGAAGGACAGTATGACCATGGCTCATGCCAAGGATGTTGAAACCCAGAAGTTTGGAATGCAACTCCAGAATATTAAAGGACATCATGAGAGACTTCGCGTCAACAGAGTTGATCTGGCAAAAGAACTTGAGAAAGACAAGCATGATCGGAAGAAGCCATTGGAGGCATGAACAAGGCTTGAAGAGCTTTGGAGACATTGAAGATTTATTGACCTTTAGAAGACCAAACCCCTATTATATACCTACGTTAGATGCGACGTTTGTGAGCTGTCATTTGTTTGATGTTTTTTCCGACAGCCACAATAAAATCTGTCTTTTCAAAACTTTTGTTTGTATTGTGTGCATCCCTCTTGATCTCGCTTATCTCACCCCAAAACCCATGGACCCAATAGAGGATGAATGGAGATGAGCTTGTATTTTCGGGACCAATGAGTCAATTGGAGACCGACCGATGGATTCAGAACATGGAGGATCATATGGAGAACAACCCTATAGTCGAAAAGGATATGGCCCAGCATGCTCTTCAATGCTTTGAAAGAGGTGCTACTACTTGGTGGAGGATGTACCAAACCATCAATGGAGGGCAAGGAGTAACCACTTGGAAAGAATTTAAGTTGACTTTGCTAAAGTCTCAGTTTATGTCCCAGAAATTGAAGCCTTATGGAAAGGATATGAAAAAAACTTGTGCATGCAAGCTTTGTGGAGAAATAGGACACAACCATAAAGAACACAAGGATGAATGCCCTAATTGTGAAGGAAGTCACCCAGCTAAAGAATGCCCAACTAGGCAGATCACTTGTTTCTTGTGTGAAGGGACTACCCACTATCCCTCTCGGTGTCACATTTACCCCATGGTACGAAGAACCATACAACAGAAGAAAGAAGTAAAGAAAGGAGCCCTTATGGAAAGTTTAGAAAAACCTGTGATGAAGGAAGATGTGGAGGACACACCCAAAGAAGAGCCAATTAAACCCTGCACCAAGTCATGCTATTCATGTGGAGAAGAAGGACACATCTCCCAGAATTGTTTGAATGGGGATTTAGTAGAATTCCCGACAGAGGAAGTAGAGTATGACCCACTGGAAATAGAAGCTCTGATGGGAATGGAAAAGTCCAGAAAGAGAAGTAGATTGGATTCCAGGAAGGATCTGAGTCATGTCACCTGTTATAAGTGCAAGGAGTCAGGGCACTACCTCAGCAATTGCCCAAAAAGGAAGCCAAGGACCCAAGTAGGCTACGTAATCACAAGGAAACCTCGAAACCTATCAGAAGTAATATGTTTCCGTTGTAATGAAGCAGGGCACTTTGCCAGAGATTGTCCGACGGAGAAGGAGACTTGTGATAAATAGTTGAGTTTGTAACAGAAGAAATATGGTAGTAGTAGTTGGAACATTTTCCTTTAAATTGAGGTGTTGAGTTGAGGCATGTAATGGAAAAACAGGAGATTGTAATGATTTGAGAATTAATAAAGTTAGCAGTGTTGGTATTGATTTGGATTTTATGAGTTACTCTATGGGGAAAGATGTTGACCGTTTTCGAGGATATGAGAAATACGGTCTATGGAATATTGGAGCATTTTAAGGGTGGTAGAACCCTGTAAGAACCATTGACCCCTGGAAAGGAGAAGGATACTCCACTGAGTGGATTCCGGACAAAATGAATACGAGTTTTGTCTCGATATGTTTCATACCCCAAGAGTGTGTGGGATGAAGTTGGAGACGTCAGTTGTTTGGACCAAATGTGATCAAGGAGTCAGAAGAGAATGTTAAGTTGATTCGAGATAGACTGAAGGTAGCTCAGTCTAGACAGAAGAGTTATGCAGACTTAAAAATGCAAGGAGGTAGTCTATGAAATTGGAGACAGAGCATGTCTTCGTGTGACCCCTCTGCGAGGAGTTAAACAATTTGGAGTTAAGGGACAGTTAGCCCCAAGATTTGTAGGACCATACCGAGTTTTGGAGCGTATGAGAGAAGTGGCCAACAAGTTGGAGTCACCCGAAGGACTGTCAGGAGTTCATGATGTGTTTCACGTTTCCTAGTTGAAGAAGTGCCATGCAGAGATGACCAATATTCCCCTGTAAGGACGCTTGACCCTGGAAAGGATAATGATGTTCCATGAAGTGAGTATGGATTTCATAAGTATAAGTTTTTATTTTGGTATGTGGGATATCCCACGAGGATGAAGAGATAAATTATTATTGGATATAAAGGAGGTATGATGTCGGAAATATCGATCAATGGAAACTCCATGATGTGTCTGAGTAATCATGTCCTAGTTTGGTGCCAATAGAAGGAAGGAAGACAATACAATTGGATGGATTTAAGACTACTATGAAGTTGGAAGTTAAAATAATGATCAGTTGCCCGATGATAAGTTCAAGGACTACAAGTGATGAGATAGGCCATAACCCCCAGGCCCCAGGACCTGCCAAGGAGCAAGCACATTCTTGCTGAAGGAAAAACCCTGGAAGTGGATATACCTTTGTTGACAGACGATTTTATAGGAGTTTACGCAAAACCTGAGAGTTGTGAAGGAATGATAGATGTTTGTCTGGCTTGCAGAATCAATGGATTATTCCGAACTTGGTTTGTCGACGAGAGAAATTCTGCAATGCTTGTGAGGATGACCGAGTGTTACAATGCGAGATTCGCTAAACCGTATACAAGGTAATGATTTGGGTGCGGGATGGATTGATCACCATACCGACTTACTCTTATTATTCGCCTTGCTATATGGGATGGTAAATCTGAGTGACTTACCTATAGTGGAGAGACGACGATCAAAACCTTGTTTAAGCCTTAGAATGGTATATGTATTTTTCCTTGTACAAGGCAGTTTTTGCCAACCATAGGTTATACGGTGAGGATCAACCTAGACCCATTTCCTGCAGGAGAAACCATAATTGGATTACCACCATGAGATATCGATAGTTAGTTAGTATTGGCGCCAGACCCGTCAGCTAAGAAGACCCAATCTCGGAATAACCTTACCTAGATGAAAGGATAAATGAATTGAGGAAAAGGTTATGCCACTACCGGAAGAGCTCAGAGGAGGAATTTTCTCGAGGATCTGAGAAGACCGACACTGTCAAGAATAAGGATGGAGTATATGAGTTTTGATGGAACAGTAACCATGCTTCTAAGGGTGGTAGCACCCCAGACCCCTGTGATGATCGATGGATTTTGAGAAGACCCCAAACCCTAACCTTTTTCTTGCTAGCCTCTCCGAATCTCGAGGACGAGATTCATTTTAAGGGTGGTAGGTTTGTAACATCCCAAAATTCTAAATTTTGGAATGTTATAATAAATAGATAGATTTGATTGATTGTTTAATTGATTGACTGAAAGTGAGTGAATTCGAAACTTTTGAAAGTTAAATGAGAGGGAATAAAAGGACTTTCCCAAACTTTCATATTTGCTTTCTGATCTCCGCGAATTCAAATTCTTTTCAACCCAAAATCCTAGAGAGAAGATGACATGACTTCTTCCATTTAAATTAAATGAAAAGGGTTGTTGAAAATATTTGAATTTCATTTGAAAATATTTCCAATTCTGAAACTTTATGCAACTCAATGATTTTCATGAGAGAAGATAAAATGACTTCTTCAAATTATATGAAATACGAGTTGGGAGTTTCAAAGAATTAAATTCAAAGTTCTTTTGAATTTATTTTCAATTTGGAGTTATTTGAGTTTTATTAAAATTATTTTCTCCAAAAATAAAATATATGGAAATTAGGGTAACATGATTCCCTACAATAGAAAATTGGAGAGAAATCAATTTGAATTAATTTTGGTATTTTTTTTAAAATGATTTTTATTGAATTTTATTAGAGCAGGAGCACTGTTTGAATAATTTGAATTGGTGTGTATTTTATTTAATGTTAGAAAAATGTTCACGTTGTAGGGAATCTTTTTCTGAAAATTTTGATATATAATATGCCTATATTATATTTTTATTTATTTTGCTTTTATCATTTTATTTGTCTGGAAAATAATGTTAAAAAAAAGAACTTCCCTCGCCGACTGGGCCGGCCCAGCTCCTGCCAGGCCGCGGCCCAGCCTAGCTCCCCGTCCGCCTCGCCCTCCAGCTCGGGACGGAGTCCCGAGCGATGCCGCGACCACCGCCGCCTCGACGTTCGTACCGTGCCCGGACTCCCCTCGCCGCCTCTCTCCTCCCTCCTATAAAATCTGGAGCCCCGGGCCTCCTCTCTCTCTCCTCTCCCCGCAACCGCCGCCTCCCGCCGCTGCTGGCTGCCCGCGCCGCCGACGCACATCACCGCCGCCGCTGCTAGATGCTGCTGCTTTGCCGCCTCTGCCGCGACGCCGCAGCTGCGCCTCGCCGCCTTGCCGCGCCACACCGCCGCTGCCCGCGTAGCCTCCGCCCTTGCCGCCTCGCTGCCGCGCCAGATCCGCCGACGCCGGAGCTCGCCGGAGTCCGCAACCTCGCCGGAGAGTCTCCGGTTTTTCACCAAAGAACCGCCCCGAACCGGTATAAAACCGCCCCCGGTTCACCGGTTTTCTTTTAGGTTTAGGTTTTCTTCGGTTTTGCTGAAGAACCCGTTTTTTTTAAATCTAGTTATTTTGCGAACGTTCACTGTTTAGATCTCCTTAGCGAATGGTTTTCATCGGTTTAGGTTCTGTAGCGAGCGTTCACTCGATAGATTTTTCCTTTTTCTTATTATTTCGGCCAGGGACCTGGATGTGAATACTTTATTTACAGAATAGTCCCTGTTCTTCAAACAAGCATAACTTTTACACCGTTTGCCCAAATCCAACGAAACCAACGCCCACTTCTTCGTTACGATCTCCTCTATCCAGTAATCCAACTTAAACATGTTTTTCAAAAGTTTAAAATTTGAATTAGATCAGATTTGAATTCAAACTTCGTTTGATCATAACTTGAGTTTCGTAGCTCCGTTTGAGTTGATTCTTTTTGCAAATCGAAGCTCTTGACCTAAACATTCTAATAAGGCCAAATTCACATAATTTTGGTACTGTTAGAAATTGTTTTATGTTGCAAGAGTTATTTGCTTGGTTTCGATGTTTTCCGAATTGTTTTCTTCGTTCTTTCTGATCTTTTGAGTGATTGCTTATGTGTGGTTACTATTGTTTGCTTACGATAGATTGACCGGAGTGTGACGAGTAGAACTATCAAGAGTTTTGAGTGCGAATCATCTTCATCAACATTGCAGGCAAGTTCACACTTTGATCATATCCCTTTCATACCCAGTCTTTATTGCATTAGATCAATCCTCAAACATTGCATGATTAGGATCTAATTAAATTGTGGGATGGGAAGTAGATGAGGTAGTACCTATTACCTGTTTATTATCAAACCCTTGGGAGTTACTACTACGTTATGCTTATATTGCCATGCTATGCTCGTAGACGTGGATTGGGTTTTGAGATTATTTCATGACAGATGTGAGATTGTTAATTAATGGTTTACTTAAGGTGGCAACTTAAACACACATCTGGGTGGATTGAGGCACCTGGGTATTCCAGGACTTGCCTGTCTAGGCACCTGGGTATTCCAGGACTTGCCTGTTTTTCTTTTGGACCGCCACCCAGGCTCAAAGGGATCATGAGATTATTCATACTAGAAACTTCCGTGTGCAGCCACAAGCCATTATGGGCTCTGGCATAGTTGATTAAGTCGTGTGAACTCTTACAGGGTAGACTAGCAGATGTAGGGGAAAGTAGGTGTACCGGTCTATCCAACGTAAGGTGCTAGCGCTTCTGAAAGGCTGTGTCTCGGTCATCCGTTTCTCAAACACCATGTAGTGCGAGAAAACCAACGAAGGAGATCGAGTCTTGTGGGGAAAAGTGCGCAAACCTCTGCAGAGTGTACAAACTAATCATGATTAGCCGTGTCCCCGGTTATGGACATCTTGAGTATCTAGTTCTTGGATTATCCCGTGATCTCATCACGTTACTTTAAATGAATATTGTTGGGTTTAATGATGTTACTTAATTGGGATTGAGAATGCTGTCAACCATTCTCAATGTTCAACAACCACCATGATAGTTAAATAAAATTTATTCCTTTGCAGTAGGGAAAAATTGGCCTTACGCAAAAACCTTATAACCATAGAGCTTTTCCACCAGCCAAATATGCATGTAGTGATAGTCTTTATTCATCATTCTCTATGGTGTGAATTTGCCAGTACATTTAATGTACTGACCCTCTGTGGCTGCAACGTCTCATGTTGCAGGATTATTTTACGACAAGTAAGTGATACGTTAGGGTTACAATTTCTACACTCAACTTTGCCGTTGGTGTTGATGGGAATCCACAACCTTGTTACTTCCGCTATTTTGGATTTGAGGTAATAGTATTTACGTTACTTTTACATGTGATTTACCTCTGTTATAAATCCTCGAGTACTGTGTGTGTCAGCATACCGATCCAGGGATGACACTTAAGCACAGAGACTTGACCCATTCGGGTCGGGTCGCTACAATATCTCATCACGTCTTGACCATATCACATCACAACATGCCCTGCAAAAACAAGTTAGATGTCCTCTACTTTGTTGTTGCAAGTTTTACGTGGCTGCTACGGGCTTCTAGCAAGAACCGTTCTTACCTACGCATCAAAACCACAATGATTTTTGGTCAAGTTTGTTGTTTTAACCTTCAACAAGGACCGAGCATAGTCAAACTCGATTCAACTAAAGTTGGAGAAACAGACACCCGCCAGCCACCTGTGTGCAAAGCACGTCGGTAGAACCAGTCTCATGAACGCGGTCATGTAATATCGGTCCGGGCCGCTTCATCCAACAATACCACCGAATCAAAGTAAGACGTTGCTGGTAAGCAGTATGACTATTTTCGCCCACAACTCTTTGTGTTCTACTCGTGTATATAACATCTACGCGTAGACCTGGCTTGGATGCCACTATTGGGGAACGCAATATTTCAAAAAAAATCCTACGATCACGCAAGATATATCTAGGTGATGCATAGCAATGAGAGGGGAGAGTGTGTCTACGTACCCTCATAGACTGAAAGTGGAAGCGTTTAGTAACGCGGTTGATGTAGTCGAACGTCTTCGCAATCTAATCGATCCAAGCACCAAACGTACGGCACCTCCGTGTTCAGCATACGTTCAACTCGATGATGTCCCTCGAGCTCTTGATCCAGTTGAGGCCGAGGGAGAGTTCTATCAGCACGACGGCATGGAAACAGTGATGATGAAGTTACCTACGTAGGGCTTCGCCTAAGCACTACGACAATAAGACCGAGGTGCGTAACTGTGGAGAGGGGCACCGCACACGGGTAAGAGAAGACTTGGTGTGCCCCCTCCCACATATATAAAGGGGGAAGGAGAGGTGGCCGGCCGAAGGGGGGCGCGCCTTGGGGGGAGTCCTACTTGGACTCCCGGTCCAAGTAGGATTCAACCCCTCCTTTCCTTTCCAGAGAAGGGGGAAGGGGGAAAGAGAAGGAGGAGAAGAAGGAAAGGCCCCCCAACCCTAGTCCAATTTGGTTTGGGCTTGGGGGGGGGGCGCCTCCACCTGGCCGCCTGCCTCCTCCCTCCTCAAGGGACCATGAAGGCCCATTAACCCCCCCGGGAGGTTCCGGTAACCCCCCGATACTCTGGAAAATGTCCGAACCTTTTCGAAACCTTTCTGGAACCGCATAACAACATACGTTGTTCCCTTTGTCATCGGTATGTTACTTGCCCGAGATTCGATCGTCGGTATCATCATACCTAGTTCAATCTCATTACCGGCAAGTCTCTTTACTCATTCTGTAATGCATCATCCTGCAACTAACTCATTAGTCACATTGCTTGCAAGGCTTATAGTGATGAGCATTACCGAGAGGGCCCAAAGATACCTCTGCGATACACGGAGTGAAAAATCCTAATCTTGATCTATGCCAACTCAACAAACACCATCGGAGACACCTGTAGAGCATCTTTATAATCACCCAGTTACGTTGTGATGTTTGATAGCACACAAGGTGTTCCTCCGGTATTCGAGAGTTGCATAATCTCATAGTCATAGGAACATGTATAAGTCATGAAGAAAGCAATATCAATAAAACTAAACGATCATAATGCTAAGCTAACGGATGGGTCTTGTCCATCACATCATTCTCTAATGATGTGATCCTGTTCATCAAATGACAACACATGTCCATGGCTAGGAAACTTAACCATCTTTGATTAACGAGCTAGTCAAGTAGAGGCATAATAGGGACACTCTGTTTGTCTATGTATTCACACATGTACTAAGTTTCCGGTTAATACAATTCTAGCATGAATAATAAAAATTTATAATGATATAAGGAAATATAAATAACAACTTTTTTATTGCCTCTCGGGCATATTTTCTTCAAACCGGTACGTAAAACGTGCATAAGAACTAGTAAGCAAAAATTTCCTTATTGTCATGGAGTTGACACGGCAGATGTCCTAGTGGAAGGACTTTGTTGTGGAGCCATCGCAACTAGGTTATCTTAAAGGGGTTAATTGGGACAAAGGACATAGGAGTTTATACTGGTTCGGCCCCTTGCGGTGAAGGTAAAGGCCTACTACAGTTTAGGGTTGTATTGTTAGGGTTTCGATTACCAGGGAGCGAATACGCTTGACCTGGCTCTCGATTGTTGTTTCTTGTCCTTAAATCACCGCCGGGTCGTCCGTTTATATACAGGTTGACACCCGGTGGCTTACAGAGTCCCGGCCGTCTCATATACAACATATCCGCCTCGGTGGCTAACTATTCTTGCCTTACAATACAAGTTATACATGTGGCGGTTCATCCCCTTGGGCCTCAAGCCGCCTCTAGGTCTTGGGCCGTCAATGGGCTTGACATGACCCACCATCTTCGTTGATAAGTCGCCAGTGGTATAACCCAACCCCTCCTGGGCGGTTCATACCCAGTAGTTATATCCCCAACATTAGGCCCCAGGTTGGTTTGAACTTGTTCATATCAATCTTCAATACTGACTTGTCAAAATCTTGCATCGCTTGTTTGATAAACCTCGTTGTAACCCGCCGTGACGTCAGCTCATAGAATCTTCTTAAACTGCCATGACGTCATTTCACATTAAATGTGCACGAGGCCCAGCACATCTTAATTGATCCTTATCTTAATGAACATCCCGAGAATCGAGGCGTCCATATAGCCATGTGATGATTTTAGCCTCCTCGATTCCCGCGCATGCCTTGTATTATCCCTCTTATAAATAGGGACGGGGGTCTTTACCATTCTCCCCTGCTTCCTTGCCTTCGTCTTCCTCTCGCATCTCCTTTGTCGCCCGAGCTCCGCCGCTGCGACCTCCGGCCGCTACACCAACTCAGCCCCCCTGCATCAACCTGACCAGACCAGAAAACTCCAGTGCGCCACCGCTGCTCCCGATCACCTGTAAGAGCACCTCTCCTCTTATCTCAAATCTGCATTAGGGTTTGGGCAGTTCATCGGTGTTCTTGTCGTTCTTCGTTGTTTCCTTCAACTCTGATAGATTTTAATCTGGATAGGTCATAAACCTTGTACGAAAGTAGTTTTAGCATTCATTTTCATCATTAGAATAGCATCTCTCCATAGAAGATCTCATCAGAGCATCCAAACTTTTCCACCGCTGCCGCCTTAGGTTTAGAATTTTACTACTTTTCCTGAACTGTGGTAGATCCAAAGTTATTGCTCCAACTTGAAAAATATGTTTGCCCAACACTTAGCAAAATTTTCACTGATCAATTTGAATTACCATAGCTGCCATGGAGGCTTATACTATAAACCGATATCCATCATGTAATACTAGGCCTTGTTTAAACCGCCACCACACACTTCATAACTTGCGTGACCCGGCAATGCTTCTCCAGTTTAACCATGCTTGCTTATTCATCCTTATAATTTGGTTCTGCATAATATACTTGACTTCTAAACTCTGTCCGGCTTTAACAGCAAAATCCTTAATCCGGTAGGTACCATTAGTCCCCTTTTAAGCCGCCAATATGAATATCTGCGTGCTTCAATGTTCATTCTCCGGCTTAATCTGTAGCCCGTTTACCGCATTTTTACCTTTAAATCAATGGTCTAGCTTAATAACATGATCTTAAGTCGGTAATATTTCTTTCTTTTAGGCCTTTTTCCTCAAAAATGGTTAAGACTGTCACCGCCTGCAACTTGGTCATTTCCCGGGTCACTGAGGAAGACCTGAACGAATATGTTCAGACTGGCGTCTTAGCAAAAAAAGATCCCATCCACTGGAGGGTTCCAGGCAATGAAACTCGTCCTGAACCCAAGGACAATGAAGTAATTGTCTTTACTGATCACATAAACCGGAGCATCAGCCCTCCCGGCTCGAAATTCTTCTGTGATGTGCTGCATTTTTTCAAGCTCCATCCACAAGATATCGGACCCAACTCTGTTTCAAACATCTGCAACTTCCAAGTATTCTGCGAGGGGTACCTTCAACAGGAGCCCACCGTAGAGCTATTCAGGGAGTTCTACTACTTAAACCGGCAGAACGAGTTCACAGACGGGCCTAGCTTAGAGTTAGGCGGCATTTCTATACAACACCGGAAAGAAGCCACCTTCCCAGCTGCCACTCTTCCCAGTCACCCCAAAGACTGGAACCAGACTTGGTTTTATTGCCAAGATACTTCGCCAGAAGGGGAAAATCCACTGCCGGGTTATCGCGCTAGCCAGCTTAGCAACAGACATCATCTTCCAGACCGTATCAACGCAATGGAATGAAAGAAATATGTGCCAGTTTTTGCAAAGATCCGGGCCTTGATGGCCAACGGTTTGACCGGAATTGATCTAGTCCGATGATGGGTCGCCTGGAGAGTCTTGCCTCTAAGCCGCCGGCCCGGCTTGTTGTGCGAGTACACCGGCGAGTTAGCAGATCCTCAACGCCACTGGCAGATCGAAATGACTGATGAAGACATCAATGACATGACCAAGATCCTATTGAATGAGAGCTTGGAAGATTGCAGTCAAGTCGGATTAAATCCTTTCTGCTTTCTGAATAAGCCGCCAGCTGTAAGCTTTGAATCAAATGCATACTTGACTATGTTTTGATTTGTACTGCATGTTCATACTCATTCAATTTTTACAGGACGATTCACCTTTTTGGACCAAGAAGATGCAGGATAAACCGGCCAAGAAAACCCAGACCAAGAGCAAGGCTATCAAAAGCCTGCCAAGAAGAAGACCAAAACCGCTGAGTTATTTAACTTTGATGATAATGATGATGATGAGTCAGAGGTAGAACTTGACTCCCTTGGCTCGTTTTTGTACATCTTATTGACAATGACCATTATCAGGATGATGCAGAGGCCAGCCGTGCAGATGATGAAGAGATAATTACCCTTTCCTCCGGCTTAGAACCTTCGCCAACACAGAAAACTCGACAAGCGAGCCGGAAAGTAAGATTTTCCCAACTTTCTTTTGAAGAAGCAACAACATGAAGCTCGCCACACAATCCGTAACAGTGGTGGTGAAGTTTTATCCTCTGGCTTACCGAACGCCCTAGCACCTCGCAAACGCCGACCGGAGGTTTCAACTATTTCTGACTTATCTTATCCAAGGCGGGTCTTTTTCAACAAACTCTTAACCCGCCCGATTCAAACTATCAGGGAACATCTCATTCCTCCTCCGATGACTCAACGAGGACTCAAATCCCAGCCTTCAAAACGGTGCCTGGGTAAGGGTGTATTCCATCATTCGAAACTTCATGCCTGACTGATATACTGACATCTTTGTATTTCTCATTTCCAGTGGCATGGCCAAGCCTAGAAAGAAGGCAAAATTGAACAAGTCGAGTGAAGATTCTAGCCCTTCTGAGCCGGAACAACAAATGCCAGAAGCCTCTCATCCAACCACTGAAGCTACCCTTGATGAGCTGCCACTAGAAGATCACAACGTAGATCATATGGATGTTGAACCTATCATCAGTAAGCCGCCAAGCCCCATCAAGCCCATTGAAGATAAAACTAACGATGTCGACATCACCGGGCTTGGTTATACAGTGCCGGATAATCCTACTGCTTTATCCAAGCACAATGCCAAGGAAGAATTTTCCGCTGCTGATAAAGGCAAGTGGAAAGCAGACTTGGAAAGCTACACCCAGTTCGGCGCCCAAGAAATCCACTCCGGTTATTTGAACCGTCTGTATACCAGCCGGGATTTTGAAGCCGGCTTAGTCAACTTGATGAAGGAGCGCTATGAGGTAATTCAATCAAATCCTCCTCATAGATATATCTCTATCAGCCGCCAAGTCTATAGAATATGATAGAATTGAATATACTGTAGACTTTCAAATAGTCATAAATAGATGAACATCATCACTAGTAGCCCCCAAGGGCTGGCTTAGACTATGAAGTTAAGCCGGGACTTCAATTAGCAGTAATCAACTTTGCATCTATAGCCCCCAAGGGTCAGCTTAATCAATATGAATAAACTAGGACTTATCACCATGGCTGAGACCAATATCCCAATATGTAGTCTTTATAAACCGGATCATATCAGTTTACCCGGGTCAGCAGATAAATTTGTTTTGAAAAAAGCAATAGGCATTAGCCCCCAAGTGCCAAGGAAAATACTTGTATTGTGCTTGGTACTTCAAAAAATAATCATGATCAAGATACCTTCCATGTTTGTTCATGTCACAGGCTGAACTAACTGAGAAGGATTCGCAACTCAACGATCTGAGGGCCAATATTAAAACACAGCAATCTGAGACATCCAAAGCCAAGTCAGAACTGAAGACTGTGTTGGAAAACATTGAGCAGTTGAAACAAGGCTTCAGTGCTGATAAAACCGGCTGGGAGACTGAGAAGACAGCTATATTAAAGAGAGTGGAGAATTCCGAGGCAGCCCTTAAACCGGTGACCGATGAGTTGTCCGGTTTAAGGTATCAGATCAACAACATGACATCAGCCATCTTCGGTAAGCAATAAAAATGACTCCTTTACACCATCGGGCATATCATAATCATCTGTTGGTTTAGTAATAACTTTACTGATACAGGTTCTTGGAGCGTCAAGTTTGGCTCAGATATGTGCATCAAGCTGAAGGCTATCTACACTCTAGTAGAACAGCTATACACTGGCGCTCAACGGACCATTGCTGTTGCTATACATAAAAACATCCACCCACTCTCATCAAGGATACATTGGAGAAGTTATCAGTGCTGCCCCAAAGGATTGATGATTTAAAGTGAGTATCTGCCAGAGCCGACGCCTTGACCGCTTTAAGCCGGGAAAAGGCGTGGCAAGCCGATCTTGATCCAGAAGACTTGGCCAATGGTTTCCCAAGTGTAAAAGAAGACGGGTCTCCCTTCAGCGCTGATGACTTTGCAGAAATAGCAAGAGCAATGCGTCCGTTAGCAAGAAAACTGGCTAAGGATACCAATCTATCCCAATACCAGGTGGCTTATGATGCCAAGAACAAGAAGATAAAGGCGCCGGTTCATCAAGAGGTGGATCTCATCCCGCCGAAGAGACCCGAGGGCCATAGGTTTCACTAGTGGCTTCTCTCAAGATAGCATGTATTTCGGTGGGTGAACAAATTACTGCCGAGCAATTGATAGAAAAGCGCATAGTTATGAAGATATCTAAGGCAATGATCATGAATATAGGCATCATGTCCGTGTCAAGTAAACTGAAACGATTCTGCATCTACTACTATTACTCCACACATCGACCGCTATCCAGCATGCATCTAGAGTATTAAGTTCATAAGAACAGAGTAACGCATTAAGCAAGATGACATGATGTAGAGGGATAAACTCAAGTAATAATATATAAACACCATATTTTTATCCTCAATTGCAACAATACAATACGTGCCTTGCTGCCCCTACTGTCACTGGGAAAGGACACCGCAAGATTGAACCCAAAGCTAAGCACTTCTCCCATTGCAAGAAAGATCAATCTAGTAGGCCAAACTAAACCGATAATTCGAAGAGACTTGCAAAGATATCAAATCATGCATATAAGAATTCAGAGAAAAACCAAATAATATTCATAGATAATCTTGTTCATAAACCCACAATTCATCGGATCTCGGCAAACAAACCGCAAAAGAGTATTGCATCAAATAGATCTCCAAGAACATCAAGGAGAACTTTGTATTGAGAATCAAAGAGAGAGAAGAAGCCATCTAGCTAATAACTATGGACCTGAATGTCTGTGGTAAACTGCTCACGCTTCATCGGAGAGGCAATGGTGTTGATGTAGAAGCCCTCCGTGATCGATTCCCCCTCCGGCAGATCACCGGAAAAGGCCCCAAGATGGGATCTCACGGGTATAGAAGGTTGCGGCGGTGGAAAAGTGGTTTCGTGGCTCTCTGCGATGTTTCTAGGGTATAAGAGTATGTATTGGCAAAATAAGTACAACAGTGGAGCTACGAGGGGCCCACGAGGGTGGGGGTGCGCCTACCCCTTGGGCGTGCCCTCCTGCCTCGTGGCTACCTCGTGGAGTTCCAGACTTCGACTCCAAGTCTTCTGGATTGCTTTCGGTCCAAGAAATATCATCGCGAAGGTTTCATTCCGTTTGGACTCCGTTTGGTATTCCTTTTCCGCGAACTGAAATAGGCACACAAAAAAACAAAAACTGGCACTGGGCCTCCGGTTAATAGGTTAGTCCCAAAAATAATATAAAAGAGCATATTAAAGCCCATTAAACATCCAAAACAGATAATATAATAGCATGGAACAATCATAAATTATAGATACATTGGAGATGTATCAAGTGGATATTAGTTCATTGAGCTATATGTTGCTATGAATTACCAAAACCACCCGGGGATTAGTTGCACTTTCAATTGCAATAATCATGATCGGGGTGATAATGATTCTTATGATCTTAAAAATTTATTTAAACCTCACGATGAATATGGTTGCGATAATATTAGAAGTGGGTTTGGAAGAGTGTCAACTTTAGCTAAAAATAATCCCACACATTTGGAGAATGTTCAATCTTATGATTTTTTTGATAAAAGTGGGTTCAGAGAGGTCGTGACTTTAGTTGACACTAATCCCACTATCTTGGAAGATTATAAAACTTTAATGCATGTGGATCATGAAGAGAAAATTTTATATGATAGCTATATTGTCGAATGTGATTATTATCCTACATGTAATTATTATGAGAGAGGAAAATATGGTTATAGAAATTTTCATGTTACTAAATTACCTCTTGTTATGTTAAGATTATCAATGTCTTACTCCTCTCCCTTGCATATGCTAGATATTTCTTGCCTTAATAATTTGTTTGCTTATAAAATTCCTATGCATAGGAAGTATGTTAGACTTAAAAGTGATTTTCACATGCTTTATGATGCTCACTTCATGTTTCAATTCTTCTCTTTCATGTGAGCATCATTAAAATTATCATGCCTAGCTAGGGGCATTAAACAATAGTGCTTGTTGGGAGGCAACCCAATGAATAAAATATTTTTTCATTTTTCATTTTTGTTCTTGTGTGTTTACACAATTATGCTACTGTTATGATTGTGTTTTTATGTTTCATTTAGTGTTTGTGCCAAGTAAAGCCTTTAGGATGGTTTGGGTAATAGTTGATCTGATCCTGTTAGAAAACAAAATCTTTTGCATCTAGTAGCAAATATTTTGAGTTTTTTTTACAAAAGATTATATATGAATTTCCTACGTTGTCCTAATTTTTCAGATTTTTTGGAGTTACATAAGCATGGTCGAAGTCCAGATTACTATAGATTCTTCTGTTTTTGATAGATTCTATTTTCATTGCATTGTGTGCTTATTTTGATGAATCTATGTATTGTATCGGGGGATATAAGCCATGGTAAAGTTAGAATATAGTAGATATAATGCAATAATAAAATATGAATGGGTTTGCAACAGTACTTAAAGTGATGATTTTCTTTATTATACTAACGGATCTCGCGAAGTTTTTTTGTTAAGTTTTGTGTGATTGGAGTTTTCAAGTTTTGGGCGTGATCATGATGGAGATGGAATAAGGGGTGAAAAGAGCCTAAGCTTGGGAATGCCCATGGCACCCCAAGGTAATATTCAAGGAGAACCAATCAACTAAGCTTGGGGATGCCCTGGAAGACATCCCCTCTTTCTTCTAACGACCATTGGTAATTTTTCTTAGAGATATATTTTTATCCGTCACATACACTACAAAAAAAGACACATCCGTGAAATTTTGGGCCGAACAAATTTTTTACTGTCATGCTTATGACACTTCTATGATGATAATTATGACAAAACCCTTTATCATCATAGATGTGGTGGGCTCCTACTTCTATGAAAAAAAATCATGACAGAAAATGGGCTTTTCGTCCTGGGCGGGCCGGAGACGCAGCTGCATTAAATTATTTGGTTCGTCCATGATGGAAAAAACCGTGGTAGATGTGAGGGCGAGGAAAATATCGGCGAGTTTCCGATTACGATGGGTGGTCGGGGCCGAGCGATGCACAGAGGTTTCTGCGTTTCTCTCGTGTACACATGTATGTGCGAGGCGTTGGCTAACTGAACCCGAGCGACCACACGTTACTGAACCCGAGCGATCGATCCCTTGGCTCTTAACTGAACACGAGCGATTCATTCACTGCTGACTGAACCCGAGCGATTCCTTCTCTGCTACTGCTAACTGAACCCGAGCGATCAATCACTGTTGCTGCTTACTGAAGCCGATCGAGCCCCCATGCGAGACGTAGCCAGCTGGTGTTGGGTTACCTCTCGATGAACAGTGACCGTTGCTACCATGTGCGTGGTACGTAGAATGAGTCGAGACATGGTGAGTCGAGTCGGTTGGTTGGTTGTGGATGAACAGTTCCCGGTGGGGGTTGGATGAACAGGACCCTTGATAACCCACAAGTATAGGGGATCGCAACAGTTTTCGAGGGTAGAGTATTCAACCCAAATTTTATTGATTCGACACAAGGGGAGCCAAAGAATATTCTCAAGTATTAGCAGTTGAGTTGTCAATTCAACCACACCTGGAAACTTAATATCTGCAACAATATTTAGTAGCAAAGTAATATGATAGTAGTGGTAACGGTGGAAAAAGGTAACGGTAGCAAAAGTAATATTTTTGGGTTTTATAGTGATCGTAACAGTAGCAGCGGAAAAGTAAATAAGCGAAGAACAATATATGAAAAGCTCGTAGGCATTGGATCGGTGATGGAGAATTATGCTGGATGCGATCGATCATGTAACAGTCATAACATAGGGTGACACAGAACTAGCTCCAGTTCATCAATGTAATGTAGGCATGTATTCCGAATATAGTCATACGTGCTTATGGAAAAGAACTTGCATGACATCTTTTGTCCTACCCTCCTGTGGCAGTGGGGTCCTATTGGAAACTAAGGGATATTAAGGCCTCCTTTTAATAGAGTACCAGACCAAAGCATTAACACATAGTGAATACATGAACTCCTCAAACTACGGTCATTACCGGTAAGTATCCCGATTATTGTCACTTCGGGGTTAACGGATCATAACACATAATAGGTGACTATAGACTTGCAAGATAGGATCAAGAATTCTGATATATTGATGAAAACATAATAGGTCCAGATCTGAAATCATGGCACTCGGGCCCTAGTGACAAGCATTAAGCATAGCAAAGTCATAGCAACATCAATCTCAGAACATAGTGGATACTAGGGATCAAATCCTAACAAAACTAACTCGATTACATGATAAATCTCATCCAACCCATCACCGTCCAGCAAGCCTACGATGGAATTACTCACACACGGCGGTGAGCATCATGAAATTGGTGGTGGAGGAAGGTTGATGATGACGATGGCGACGGATTCCCCTCCCCGGAGCCCCGAACGGACTCCAGATCAGCACTCCCAAGAGAGTTTAGGGCTTGGCGGCGGCTCCGTATCTAAAACACGATGAATACTTCTCTCTGATTTTTTTCTCCCCGAAAGTGAATATATGGAGTCAAGGTTGAGGTCGGTGGAGCGTCAGGGGGCCCACGAGCCAGGGGGCGCGCCCAGGGGGGTAGGGCGCGCCCCAACCCTCGTGGACAGGTGGTGGGCCCCCTGACGTGGATCTTTCTTCCAATATTTTTTATATATTCCAAAATAATTCTCCGTTGATTTTCAGGTCATTCCGAGAACTTTTATTTCTGCACAAAAATAACACCATGGCAATTCTGCTGAAAACAGCGTTAGTCTGGGTTAGTTCCATTCAAATCATGCAAGTTAGAGTCCAAAACAAGGGCAAAAGTGTTTGGAAAAGTAGATACGACGAAGACGTATCAACTTCCCCAAGCTTAAACCTTTGCTTGTCCTCAAGCAATTCAGTTGATAAACTGAAAGTGATAAAGAAAAACTTTTACAAACTTTGTTTGCTCTTGTTGTTGTAAATATGTAAAGCCAGCATTTAGGTTTTCAGCAAAGATTATAAACTAACCATATTCACAATAACACTTAGGTCTCATGTTTACTCATATCAATGACATAGTCAACTAGCGAGCAATAATAATAAATCTCGGATGACAACACTTTCTCAAAACAATCATGATATGATATGACAAGATGGTATCTCGCTAGCCCTTTCTGAGACCACAAATCATAAATGCAGAGCACCTTTAAAGATCAAGGACTGACTAGACATTGTAATTCATGGTAAAAGAGATCCAGTCAAGTCATACTCAATGTAAACTAACAGTAATGGATGCAAGTGACAGCGGTGCTCTCCAACTGGTGCTTTTTAATAAGAGGATGATGACTCAACATAAAAGTAAATAGATAGGCCCTTCATAGAGGGAAGCAGGGATTTATAGAGGTGCCAGAGCTCGGTTTTGAAATAGATATGAATAATATTTTGAGCCGCATACTTCCATTGTCAACATAACAACTGAGAGATTTCGATATCTTCCATGCTACACACATTATAGGCGGTTCCCAAACAGAATGATAAAGTTTATACTCCCCCTCCACCAACAAGCATCAATCCATGGCTTGCTCGAAACAACGAGTGCCTCCAACTAACAAGAGTCCCGGGGGAGTTTTGTTTGCAGTTATTGTGATTTGATTTGCATAAAGCATGGGACTGGGCATCCCGATGACCAGCCATTTTCTCGTGAGTGAGGAGCGGAGTCCACTCCTCTTGAGTATAACTCGCCTAGCATGGAAGATACAGACATCCCTAGTTGATACATGAGCTATTCGAACACACAAAACAGAATGTTTGTTTGAAGGTTTAGAGTTTGGCACATACAAGTTCACTTGGAACGGCAGGTAGATACCGTATATAGGTAGGTATGGTGGACTCATATGGAATAACTTTGGGGTTTATGGAATTGGATGCACAAGCAGTATTCTCGCTTAGTATAAGTGAAGGCTAGAAAAAGACTGGGAAGCGACCAGCTAGAGAGCGACAACAGTCATGAACATGCATTAAAATTAATCAACACCGAATGCAAGCATGAGTAGGATATAATGCACCATGAACATAAATATCATAGAGGCTATGTTGATTTTGTTTCAACTACATGTGTGAACATGTGCCAAGTCAAGCCACTCGAATCGTTCAAAAGAGGATACCACCCTATCATACCACATCACAACCATTTTAATAGCATGTTGGCACGCAAGGTAAACCATTATAAGCTCCTAGCTAATTAAGCATGGCATAAGAAACTACAATCTCTCATTGTCATTGCAAACATGTTTCTTTCATAATAGGCTGAATCAGGAACAATGAACTAATCATATTTACAAAAGCAAGAGAGGTCAAGTTCATACCAGCTTTTCTCATCTCAATAAGTTCATCATATAATCATCATTATTGCCTTTCACTTGCACGACCGAATAGTGTGGATAATAATAATAGTGCAGGTGCATTGGACTAAGCTAGAATCTACAAGCATCCAATTCAAGAGAGAAGACAAGGTAATATGGGCTCTTTGTTAGATCAACAATAATGCATATGAGAGCCACTCAACATTTTCATTATGGTCTTCTCCTCTCGACCCCCAAAGAACAAGAAAAGAAATAAAACTATTTACACGGGAAAGCTCCCAACAAGCAAAAGAAGAACGAGAAATCTTTTTAGGTTATATTTTAGTTATTACTACTACAGGCATGGAAAGTAAACTAGCTAAAAGCTACAACTAATTTTTTTTTGTTTTTTCTTAAGGTTTATCAAACACACAAGAAGAAAGCATAAAAAGGAAAATAAACTAGCATGGATATTACAGTGAAAAAGTATGAGCACCGACAACTAGCATGAGTGTGTGAACATGAATGTAATGTCGGCGAGAAATACGTACTCTCCCAAGCTTAGGCTTTTGGCCTAAGTTGGTCTATGGCCACGGCTGGCCTGGCGGATATCCAAAGTTGTAGCTGGGGTCGTACTGAGAAGAATCCCCCTGGTGCCACTGGTTGGCGATCTCTTCCGGATTCCACTGATAAATAGACTGCCGTTGAGGATCAAATTGTGGTTCCGGCACTGGCTCTGTAGCATGTGTGGGGTTTCGGTAGGCGTGAATGGCCTCCGGCGGAACAAGGTACTTGCCTGCAGATAAGTCAAACAAGGAAGGAGCTGGCAAAGTAATAGTCTTAGGGTGATTTTTTATCAAATATCAACTTGTACTTAAGCATCTTTTCCTTATTCTTAACGATAAAATCATGTGCTACCATACTCTTATAGTCTAGAAAAACAGGAGGCAGCAACTTTTCTTCCTTCTCATAATGTCTAATAGGTATGTTAAAATGTGCAGCGAGGCATGAGGCAAAAATACCTCCCAAGATGGGGCCCTTAGTACGGTTAAGATTTAACCGCTTTGCAACAATAGCGCCAATACTAAATGTGTCATCACGGAACAAGGCATGGCACAAAATAACAATATCAGGGGCTCTAAGGTTGCCACAGTTTCCATGACCAATTAAGCATCTACTAGCAAATATTGCAAAGTAACGTAAAACAGGAAAATGTATGCTAGTAATTCTTGTATCGGAAACTTTCCTCGTTTCCCCTACATCAATTGTATCAACAAACCCTTCCACATCGTCACGATGTGGTTCCTCTACACTGCCCTCGAAAGGGATCAAACAAACCCGGCAAAAATCACGAAGTGACATCTCCTTATGCTCATCATATAAATAAAATTCCACCGTAGGTGGTGAGCTCCTAGCATGGAAATGAAAGTTTTGCACAAAGATATTGGTGAGTAAGAGATACTGTTCGCGTTGGTCGTGGAGGAAGGCGGTGAGGCCTGCATTCTTAGCCAACTCAGAGAAATCATCATAAATCCCGACTGCTCTCAAGAAATCATCACAAGGCCATTCACACGGCCGGACCTCCGCGGTGCGAGGGAGATTATACTTGGGCTTCTTGTTCTCTTCACTTTGTTTATCCTTCGAGATTTGGCTCGACGAGCCCCTAAAAAATCTCCTCATCTTTTTCTGAAATTTTTAGCAACTTCAAAATAAAAGTGAACCAAACTCAACAAAATTGATAGCAACTACTCCTACAAGTGCTTAGAGACTATATCATGCATTAGAACTACTTGGGACCATATAAATTTGACATGCAAGCTCAAGAATAGGGTCACCTAGGCAGCAAAAATTTGCAATGAATAAAGCGCTAGAACAAAAACTAATTGGACCATTGGAGGAGTCACATACCAAAGAACAATCCCCCAAAGCAGTTTTGTGAATGGAGCTTTGAGCTAGGAGATCGAAAATGGCAGCAAGATGAGCTTGAACTCGGGTTTGAGCTGGTTGGTGATTTTTGTGGGAGGAATAAGGAGTGTGTGGTGGCTGGAATAAGTGGAGGGGACCCACGTGGGGTCCACGAGGCAGGGGGCGCGCCCAGGGGGGTAGGGCGCACCCTGGACCCTTGTGGCCAGGTGCTTGCTCCCCTTGCTGTGTTCTCAGTGCCAGATATTCTCAAATATTCTAGAAGAAATCATATTTAATTTTCAGGGCATTTGGAGAACTTTTATTTTCAGGGTATTTTTATTGCACGGATAATTCAGAAAACAGACAGAAAAATACTACTTTTGCTTTATTTAATATAAATAACAGAAAGTGAAAAGAGGGTACAGATAGTTGTGTTTTCTAAATTCATCATCTCATGCTCATCAAAAGGAATCCACTAACAAGGTTGATCAAGTCTTGTTAACAAACTCATTCTGAATTGCATGAAACCGGAGAATTTTTGAATAACATTAGGTTACCTCAACAGGGATATGCATGCCCCCAACAATAAGAATATCATATTTCTTCTTGACAGTAGGAAGTGGAAATTCAAAACCTCCAATAGTGATTGTTGAAAATTTTCCAATAGAATTGATACTGTGGACTTGAGGTTGTTTCCTTGGAAAGTGTACCATATGCTCATTACCATTAACATGAAAAGTGACATTGCCTTTGGTGCAATCAATAACAGCCCCTGCAGTATTCAAAAAGGGTCTTCCAAGAATAATAGACATATTATCGTCCTCGGGAATATCAAGAATAACAAAGTCCGTTAAAATAGTAACGTTTGCAACCACAACAGGCACATCCTCACAAATACCGACGGGTATAGCAGTTGATTTGTCAGCCATTTGCAAAGATATTTCAGTAGGTGTCAACTTATTCAAATCAAGCCTACGATATAAAGAGAGAGGCATAACACTAACACCGGCTCCAAGATCACATAAAGCAGTTTTAACATAGTTTCTTTTAATGGAGCATGGTATAGTTGGTACTCCTGGATCTCCAAGTTTCTTTGGTATTCCACCCTTAAAAGTACAATTAGCAAGCATGGTGGAATTTTCAGCTTCTGTTATCTTTATTTTATTAGTAACAATTTCCTTCATATATTTAGCATAAGGATTCATTTTAAGCATATCAGTCAAACACATACGCAAAAAGATAGGTCTAATCATTTCAGCAAAGCGCTCAAAATCCTCATCATCCTTTTTCTTGGATGGTTTAGGAGGAAAAGGCATGGGTTTCTGAACCCATGGTTCTCTTTCTTTACCGTGCTTCCTAGCAACAAAGTCTCTCTTATCATAACGTTGATTCTTTGATTGTGGGTTATCAAGATCAACAACAGGTTCAATCTCTACATCATTGTCATTACTAGGTTGAGCATCAACATGAGCATCATCATTAACATTATCACTAGGTTCATGTTCATTACCAGATTGTGTTTCAGCATCGGAGATAGAGATATTATTGGGATTCTCTTGTGTGTCAATAACAGGTTCACTAGAAGCATGCAAAGTCCTATCATTTTTCTTTCTCTTCCTTTTAGAAGGACTAGGTGCATCAATATTAATTTTCTGAGAATCTTGCTCAATTCTCTTAGGATAACCCCGAGGATACAAAGGTTCCTGAGTAAGTTTACCTCCTCTAGTTGCAACTCTAACAGCAAAGTCATTATTTTTACTATTCAATTCATTGAGCAAATCATTCTGAGCTTTAAGTACTTGTTCTACTTAAGTGGTAACCATAGAAGCATGTTTACTAATAAGTTTAAGTTCACCTTTAACACTAGCCATATAATCACTCAAGTGTCCAATCATATTAGCATTGTGTTTCAGTTGTCTACCAACATAAGCATTAAAATCTTCTTGCTTAACCATAAATTTATCAAATTCATCTGAACATTGGCTAGCAAACTTAGCAGGAGGGATTTCGGCTTTATCATATCTATAGCGAGAATTTACCTTTACTACCTGTGTCGGGTTATCGAGACCTTGTGTTTCTTCAATAGGTGATGAATTAAGACCATGTATTTCTTCAACAGGCGGTAAATTCTTAACATCTTCAGCTTTTATACCTTTTTCTTTCATAGATTTCTTTGCCTCTTGCATATCTTCAGGACTGAGAAATAGAATGCCCCTTTTCTTCGGAGTTGGCTTAGGAGTTGGTTCAGGAAGTGTCCAATTATTTTCATTGGTCAACATATTATTCAATAGAATTTCAGCTTGATCAACAGTTCTTTCCCTGAAAACACAACCAGCACAACTATCCAGGTAATCTCTGGAAGCATCGGTTAGTCCATTATAAAAGATATCAAGTACTTCATTCTTCTTGAGAGGATGATCAGGCAAAGCATTAAGTAATTGGAGAAGCCTCCCCAAGATTGTGGGAGACTCTCTTCTTCAATTTGCACAAAATTATATATCTCCCTTAAAGCAGCTTGTTTCTTATGAGCGGGGAAATATTTAGCAGAAAAGTAGTAAATCATATCCTCGGGACTACGGACACAACCAGGATCAAGAGAATTAAACCATATCTTAGCATCACCCTTTAATGAGAACAGAAATAATTTAAGGATATAATAGTAGTGAGTTTTCTCATCATTAGTGAACAGGGTAGCTATATCATTTTATTTAGTAAGATGTGCCACAACAGTTTCAGATTCATAGCCAAGAAAGGATCAGATTCAACCAGAGTAATTAACTCAGGATCAACAGAGAAATCATAATCCTTAGCAATAATAAAGATAGGTGAAGTACCATAAGCAGGATCATATTTCATTCTAGCATTCAGAGTTTTTCTTTAAGCTTAGCTAATAGTTTCTTAAGATCACTTCTATCATTGCAGACAAGAAAGTCTAGCAGTTTCTTCATCCATAACATAACCCTCAGGAACAACAGGCAATTCATATCTAGGGGAGAATCTTCATCATCACTTTCATCAATATTATTAGTTTCAATAATTTCATTCTCTCTAGACCTAGCAAGTTGTTCATCAAGAAATTCACCAAGTCGCACAATAGTATCAAGCATAGAAGTAGTTTCATCATAAGTATCGTGCATAGCAGAAGTGGCATCATCAATAACATGCAACATATTAGAATTAATAGCAGAAGCAGGTTTAGGTGTCGCAAGCTTACTCAAAACAGAAGGTAAATCAAGTGCAGAGCTAGATGGCAGTTCCTTACCTCCCCTCGTAGTTGAGGGACAAATCTTGGTTCTTTGATCTTTCAAGTTCTTCATAATGATAAGCAGATATATATCCAAAGTGACTCAAAGAATAGAGCTATGCTCCCCGGCAACGGCGCCAAAAAATGTTCTTGATAACCCACAAGTATAGGGGATCGCAACAGTTTTTGAGGGTAGAGTATTCAACCCAAATTTATTGATTCGACACAAGGGGAGCCAAAGAATATTCTCAAGTATTAGCAGCTGAGTTGTCAATTCAACCGCACCTGGAAACTTAATATCTGCAGCAAAGTATTTAGTAGCAAAGTAATATGATAGTAGTGGTAACGGTGGCAAAAGGTAACGGTAGCAAAAGTAATATTTTGGGGTTTTATAGTGATTGTAACAGTAGAAGTGGAAAAGTAAATAAGCGAAGAACAATATATGAAAAGCTCATAGGCATTGGATCAGTGATGGAGAATTATGCCGGATGCGATCGATCATGTAATAGTCATAACATAGGGTGACACAGAACTAGCTCCAGTTCATCAATGTAATGTAGGCATGTATTCCGAATATAGTCATACGTGCTTATGGAAAAGAACTTGCATGACATCTTTTGTCCTACCCTCCCATGGCAGCGGGGTCCTATTGGAAACTAATGGATATTAAGGCCTCCTTTTAATAGAGTACGGGACCAAAGCATTAACACATAGTGAATGCATGAACTCCTCAAACTACAGTCATCACCGGTAAGTATCCCGATTATTGTCACTTTGGGGTTAACACATCATAACACATAATAGGTGACTATAGACTTGCAAGATAGGATCAAGAACTCGCATATATTGATGAAAACATAATAGGTTTAGACTGAAATCATGGCATTCGGGCCCTAGTGACAAGCATTAAGAATAGCAAAGTCATAGCAACATCAATCTCAGAACATAGTGGATACTAGGGATCAAATCCTAACAAAACTAACTCGTTTACATGATAATTATCATCCAACCCATCACCGTCCAGCAAGCCTACGATGGAATTATTCACACATGGCGGTGAGCATCATGAAATTGGTGATGGAGGAAGGTTGATGATGACGATGGCGACAGATTCCCCTCTCCGGAGCCCCGAACAGACTCCAGATCAGCCCTCCCGAGAGAGTTTAGGGCTTGGCGGCGGCTCCATATCGTAAAACGCGATGAATCCTTCTCTTTGATTTTTTTCTCCCCGAAAGTGAATGTATGGAGTCAAGGATGAGGTCGGTGGAGCGTCAGGGGGCCCACGAGGCAGGGGGCGCGCCCCCACCCTCGTGGACAGGTGGTGGGCCACCTGACGTGGATCTTTCTTCCAGTATTTTTTATATATTCCAAAATAATTCTCCGTTGATTTTCAGGTCATTCCGAGAACTTTTGTTTCTGCACAAAAAGAACACCATGGCAATTCTGCCAAAAACAGCGTCAATCCGGGTTAGTTCCATTCAAATCATGCAAGTTAGTCTAAAATAAGGGCAAAAGTGTTTGGAAAAGTAGATACGACGGAGACGTATCAACCCTGTGGTAGTAGGCCGTTGCCGCTGTATGAACAGGACCCTGAGGAGGCCGCCGCACCCCAGCCGGTTGGGGGTGGGTGAACAGGACCCCGTGGAGGCTCTAGGAACAGCAGCCGGTGGAGGCTGGATGAACAGTAGCCGTGGATGAACAGTAGTCCGTGGAGGCCAGAGGAGGTCGACGGTGGATGAACAGTAGCCCGTGGAGGCTGTTGCGAGGCAGTAGACAGTGGATGAACAGGACCCTGTTTCGACCGTTGGTGCTCCAACACAAGTCTGTTTCCTCCGTTTTGCGATACGCCACACCCTTCCCGATCAACAGGACCCCGTTTTTACCGTAGGAACTTCAACACAAGTCTGTTTCCTCCGTTTTGCGGTGTGCCATACCCTTCCCGATGAGCATGACCCCATTTTGACCATACGCAGAGAAGATCCATTTCCTTCGTTCTGCGGTATGCTAGACCTTGTTTCGACTGTTCCGTCCAAGCCGGTTGGCTCCCGATGAACACGAAGCCGTTACTACCGTCCGCTGCCTCTCCATGTACACGAGCCATAGCCGTACATATGCGCGAGTAGGCGTTCGAAACCCTGCCCGTATGTACGTACGTGGCCGTATTTTTTGGCATCTGGCTGTACGTATGTGTACACAATTTAGAAGGGACTGCCTGAATTGCTACGTCGGGGGCATGCCGAGTCATCCTCCGTTGCCAACTCGGCGTCGTCTACTACTACACGTGTCGCTGCTTGCTCGGCCATGGTTCATCGTTGTAGAGAGACCGATCGACCAGTATGTACATACATGTTCGCGACAATGCTACGTATGCTTCGACTGGGTGGATCCCAGCTATCAGGGAGGATAAGGATGCACTTCCTTGCGTGCGAAGATATAGCTGGTGGGTCCCGGCTATCCAGGGGAGGGATCATTTTTTTGCGAGTAATAAGGAGGCACTTCCTTGGTTTCGAAGCTGTAGCTGGTGGGTCTAGCTGTTAGCCTCACAGCCTAAAGGCCACTTCTGATGGCTGTCGTTCGTTGACCACGAGGCGCCGAGAGCATCAAGGCGGTGGATGACAGCGAGGCCTAGGAAGGGAATGACGAGGAGCCAGAGAAGACGAGGCGGGTGGATGCCCACGCGGAGGGGAGTATGAGGGTTCACTGGTTCGACTGCGGCGTAAGTCCGCTGTCGCCAGAGAATAACAAGGGGTGTGGGTGAGTAGAGGGAAGGTCTGGCCAGTCGTAGTATGGTCGGTCCATGAGGCTTGCGCGATAGCATAGCCCGCCACGGGAGGCTGGAGCAGGCGGTACGACAGGCCTGGTTTGGGCGGCTGGAGCAAGAAGACTAGAGGTTGAAGACGCAACACGGCCGTAATTTAACATCAAACGGTCAGTGCAGCTAGAATCGTTTTGACCAAGTTGACAAAGCCCGTACGCGTCAACTTAGTTGGCCCACAAGTCAGCCTCAAAATATGGTGGGTCCCAGCTAGCAGGGGGAATCATTTTTTGCCCGCAATAAGGTGGCACTTCCTTGCATGCGAAGATGTTTTTTGGATTTTTTAATTTTTTATTTTTCGAGTTAGAATAAAAATAAAACAATTTAGCATCTTTGGTACAATCTATATTTTCGCGAAATGGATCATAGTAAAGCTGGTGGGTCCCAGCTGTTAGGGAGAGGTAACTTTTTTCCACGTAATAAAGGAAACACTTTCCTGCATGCGAAGATGTAGCTGGTGGCTCAAACCTATCAGGGGGAGAAATCATTTGTTTTCGCATAATAAGGAGGGACTTGCTCGCGTGCGCCATGGGTCATGTGGGTCCCTACTGTCACCCAATCCATGTTCATGCCTCTTCCAATGGCTGTCGTTTGTAGATAAAGTTGATCACACCATGCCGAGAGAACCAATGCGGTATACGATGGCGAGGCCTAGGAAGGGAACGACCCGGAGCCGGCGAAGACATAGCAGTGGATGCCCACGCGGAGGGGAATACGAGGGTTCACTGGTTCGGCTGTCATCACCGGAAAATAACAAGAGGTGTTAGTGAGTAGAGGAATGGCCTAGACGGCGATGGGAGTAGGGTGGGCCAGTGAGGCATGTGAGGCAGCACAACCGACTACGGGAGGAGGTAGCAGGCGGTACCGCCAGCAGTGGTTTGGGCGGCTGAAGCATGAATATCCGAGATTGAAGAAGCATCACAGCCGTTGGATGGACATCCAATGACCGCTGCTAATAGAATCACTTGTTGACTATAAGTTGACAAAGCCATCCGTATGCGTCAACTTAGTAGGCCCACAAGTGACCATCACATCTGTGGCAGAGAACATATAGCCCATTTGTGATTTGTTATAATGTACATTGATAACCCACAAGTATAGGGGATCGCAACCATTTTTGAGGATAGAGTATTCAACCCAAATTTATAGATTCGACACAAGGGGAGCCAAAGAATATTTGAAGGTATTAGCAGCCGAGTTGTCAATTCAACCACACCTGGAGATTAATTATCTGCAGCAATATGATCAGTAGTAAAGTAGTTTGATAGTTTTGATACTAGTGACAGTAGCAATGGTAACAGTATTGACATCAGTAGTAACTTAGCAGAAACAATAAGGATAAATTCGTAGGCATTGGATCGGTGACTTGTTGGATGATATTCATCATGTGATAGTTATAACCTAGGGCGATACGGCACTAGCTCCAGTTCATCGATATAATGTAGGCATGTATTCCGTAAATAGTCATACGTGCTTTATTAAAAGAACTTGCATGACATCTTTTGTCCTACCCTCTCGTGGCAGCGGGGTCCATATTGGAAACTAAGGGATATTAAGGCCTCCTTTTAATAGAGAACCGGAACAAAGCATTAACACATAGTGAATACAGTAACTCCTCAAACTACGGTCATCACCGGGAGTGGGCCCAGTTGTTGTCACTCCGGGGTTGCCAGATCATAACCATAGTGGGTGACTATAGCTTGCAAGATCGGATCTAAAACATGGATATAATGATGAATTCATAAACGGTTCAGATCTGAGATCATGGCACCCGGGCCCAAAGTGACAAGCATTAAGCATGGCAAAGTCATAGCAACATCAATCTATGAACATAGTGGATACTAGGGATCAGGCCCTAACAAAACTAACTCGATTACATGATGAATCTCATCCAACTCCTCACCGACCAGCAAGCCTACAAAGGAATTACTCACTCCTGGTGGGGAGCATCATGGAATTGGCGATGGAGAAGGGTTGGTGATGACAAAGAACGAAGACCCCCCTCTCCGGAGCCCCAAACGGACTCCGGATCTGCCCTCCCGAGGAAGAACGGGGCCTGGCGGCGGCTCTGTCTCGTGGATCGTGATAATTCTTTCTCCCTGATTTTTTCTGGAATAATGTGATTTTATAGTATCAAGGGGGTCATCAGTGGGGCCACCAGGTGGGTACAACCCACCTGGGTGCGCCAGGAGAGGGGGGCGCGCCCTGGTGGGTTGTGCCCACCCAGGGCCCCTCTCCGGTGGGTCTTGGCTCCAGAAATTCTTATTATTGGTATAAAAAATCCTCAAAAAGTTTCGTTCCATTCCGAGAACTTTTATTTCTGCACAAAAAAACACCATGGTAGTTCTGCTGGAAACAGCGTCAGTCCGGGGTTAGTTTCATTCAAAGCATGCAAATTAGAGTCCAAAACAAGAGGAAAAGCGTGAGAAAACGTAGATACATTGGAGACGTATCAACTCCCCCAAGCTTAAACCTTTGGTTGTCCTCAAGCAATTCAGTTGATAAACTGAAAGTGAGAAAGAAAAAAAAATTACGAACTCTTTTGCTCTTGTTTGCATAAATAAGCTTACACAACACCCAGGTTTTCAGCCAACATTACAACTAACCATGTCAACAATAACTCTTAAAGATTATAATGATTCATATCAATGACATAATCAGCTAGCGAGCAATAATAAGATATCTCAAACATCAACACATTGTCAAAATAACCATGATATAATATGACAATAATGTATCTTGCTAGCCCTTTCTAAGACCGCAAAACATAACTGCAGAGCACCTCCAAAGTTCAAGCAGCGACTAAACATTATAATTCATGGTAGAAAAGATCCAGTCATGATACACCCAACATTAGCTATACACAATTCATAAATCATGACCGCTGTGCTCTACTCAATTTCTGGCGCTTGTTTATAGAAGGTGATGACACAACATAAAAGTAAATAGATAGTCCCTTCGCAGAGGGAAGCAGTGATTTGCAGAGGTGCCAGAGCTCAGTTTTTAAAACAGAGATAAATGATATTTTGAGACATGCACCCTTCTCATTCACTTCATGACCATCAGTTATCAACATCTTCCATGCTAAGCACACTAGTGGCGGTTCCCAAGCGATAAAAGTAAAGGTTTACTCCCCCTCCACCATCAATCACACTCCACGGCATGTCCGAAACAACGAGTGCCGTCCATACCAACATCAGTCCCGGGGGAGTTTTGTTTAATTATTTGCATTTTTGAGTTCGGGACTAGGAATCCCTATTACCGCCCATTTCCTCGTGCGATGGCGATTGAATAAACACTTGACCTGAGGATAACATGCTTAGCACGGAAGATATCGACCACCTCCTGTCGTTCCATGAACTATCCAGGCACACAAAATGGATAATTTTTTTGGAAGTTTTAGAGGTGGCACATGCAAATTTACTTAGGACGGCAGGGTAATACCGTATATAGGTAGGTATGGTGGACTCATCTGGAATAACTTTGGGTTCAAGGTTTTTGATGTACAAGCAGAATTCCCACTTAGTACAGGCGAAGGCTAGCAATTTAAGATTGGGAAGCGGCCAGCTAGAGAGTAACAACGATCATAACCAGGCATTATGCATAAGTAACATTGGACACTAGCATGAGTAGGATATGATCACCATGAATACAAATATTATAGAGGCTATGTTGGTTTTGATTCAACTACATGCATGAACATGTACCAAGTCAAGCCACTCGAACATTCAGAGGAGGATACCAGATCGTCATACTACATCACAATCATTTTAACGCTATGTTAATATCCAAGATAAATTATTATCCACTCCCAGCTACTTATGCATGGCATGAGAAACTATAATCTCTAATTGTCATTGCAAACATGTTTAATCATAATGGGCTGAAGTCTGGATACTAGGTTAAACATATTTACACAGACAGAACAAGTCGAGTTCATACCAGTTTCTCCTTGCCACGACCAGCTCATCGAATATCGTCATTATTGCCTTTCACTTGCACGACCGAATGATATGAAAATAATAATAGTGCAAGAGTGCCATGGACTAAGCTGGAATCTACAAACATTTTATTCAATAGGAGAAGACAAGGTAAAATGGGCTCTTATTAGTTCAACAGTTATTCATATGAGAGCCACTCAACATTTTCGTCGTGGTCTTCTCCTCGATACAACTCGAATAAAAAGAAAAGAAATTCAGAGAAACACACTTAAATATTTTTGGAGTTTTTGGTTTTCTTAAGCAAGAAAATAAAAAACAAAAATGAGAAAAACTATTTACATGTGAAAGCTCCCAACAATCAAAACAAGAACAAGGAAATATTTTTGGATTTTATTTTTAGTACTACTACTAAGCGTGCATAGAATGTAAATTACTAGAACTAATTTTTTGTTTTTTCTAAAAAAATTCAAACACACAAGAAGAAAGCAAGAAAAATAAATCTAAGCATGGATGATACAATGAAAAAGTGTGAACACCAACAAAGGGGATAAGTGGACATGAATGTAATGTCGGTGAGAGACACGTAATCCCCCAAGATTAGGCTTTTGTCCTAACTTGGTAGTGAATCAGTAGCCTGGAGGGTAGTAGTCGACGTGGTAGCTCACGGAGGCTCTCGGTGCAGAGGCCTTAGCACGCCGTGCCGCCAACACTGCTGCGTTGTGAGCTCGGGCCTCGCTCTCAAGAACAAAATATCTTTCCTTGCTGTGATAATCAAAGAGAGCAGGCGCAAGCAAATATGTGTCCACAACATGTGATTGGTTAAACAACAAATTATAAGTGAAGTTACCAGTCCTCCCCTTGAGAATCTTATGCTCCTTTAAGGCATCAGAATCTAAATATCGAGTGGGTAGGATAGGGTCAAAGGGCAAAGGTGAAACACCCAGTCCTTGTGCTAAACGTGTGGCATAAATTCCACCATAGAACCAGCCACTTCTGGCGTTATGCTAAAGTCTACGTGCAACAATCGCTCCAAGGTTATAATTCCTTTCACCAGTGAGAGCGGTGTGAATGAGGCTCAAGTCTGGCAAACAAAGTATGCTACAGTCTTGCTTGCCTACTATGCATTTCCCGTTAAATAATGCAAAATATTGGATTGCGGGAAAGTGAACACTTTTTATTCTTCCTTGTCTCACTCCTCTATTTTCACCGTAACAAAGGCTAGTTAAGAAGGTCTCATACTCAGCCTTTTGCTGGCTCATCAAGCGAACCCCAAAATGGAAGTTTCCAATGGTAAGCAAAATTTTCTAGTGGAATAGTAACTGGTTCATCATAAAGCATAAACGACTGATACGTCTCCAACGTATCTATAATTTTTGATTGCTCCATGCTATGTTATCTACTGTTTTGGGCAATATTGGGCTTTATTATCCACTTTTATATTATTTTTGGGACTAACCTATTAACCGGAGGCCCAGCCCAGAATTGCTTTTTTTGCCTATTTCAGTGTTTCGAAGAAAAGGAATATCAAACGGAGTCGAAACAGAACGAAATCAACTGGAGAAGTTATTTTTGGAAGGAAAGCTACCGGATGGACTTGGACCCCACGTCAGGAGCCAAGGGAGGTTCTCACGAGGGTGGGGGGCACACCCCCCCTAGGGCGCGCCCCCTGCCTCGTGGGCTCCCGAAGCTCCACCGACGTACTTCCTACACCCATATATACTCACGTACCATAAAACTTCCAGAACAGACAATAGATCGGGAGTTTCACCGCCAGAAGCCTCCGTAGCCACCGAAAGCCAATCTAGACCCGTTTCGGCACCCTGCCGGAGGGGGAATCCCTCTCCGGTGTCCCCATTCATCATCCCGGTGCTCTCCATGACGAGGAGGGAGTAGTTCTCCCTCGGGGCTGAGGGTATGTACCAGTAGCTATGTGTTTGATCTCTCCCTCTCGTGTTCTTGATTTGGCACGATCTTGATGTATCGCAAGCTTTGCTATTATAGTTGGATCTTATGTTTCTCCTCCCCCTCTACTCTCCTGTAATGAATTGAGTTTCTCCTTTGAAGTTATCTTATCGGATTGAGTCTTTAAAGATTTGAGAACACTTGATGTATGTCTTGCCGTGCGTATCTGTGGTGACAATGGGATACCACGTGATTCACTTGATGTATGTTTTGGTGATCAACTTGCGGGTTCCACCCATGAACCTATGCATAGGGGTTGGCACACGTTTTCGTCGTGATTCTCCAGTAGAAACTTTGGGGCACTCTTTGAGGTCCTTTGTGTTGGTTGAATAGATGAATATGAGATTGTGTGACGCATATCGTATAATCATACCCACGGATACTTGAGGTGACATTGGAGTATCTAGGTGACATTAGGGTTTTGGTTGATTTGTGTCTGAAGGTGTTATTCTAGTACGAACTCTAGGGCTGTTTGTGACACTTATAGGAATAGCCCAACGGATTGATTGGAAAGAATAACTTTGAGGTGGTTTCGTACCCTGCCATAATCTCTTCATTTGTCCTCCGCTATTAGTGAATTTGGATTGACTCTTTGTTGCATGTTGAGGGATAGTTATGTGATCCAATTATGTTAGTATTGTTGAGGGAACTTCCACTAGCGAAAGTATGAACCCTAGGCCTTGTTTCAACGCATTGCAATACCATTTACGCTCACTTTTATCATTAGTTACCTTGCTGTTTTTATAATTTCAGATTACAAATACCTTTATCTACTATCCATATTGCACTTGTATCACCATCTCTTCGCCGTACTAGTGCACCTATACAATCTACCATTGTATTGGGTGTGCTGGGGACACAAGAGACTCTTTGTTATTTGGTTGCAGGGTTGCTTGAGGGAGACCATCTTAATCCTACGCCTCCTACGGATTGATAAACCTTAGGTCATCCATTTGAGGGAAATTTGCTACTGTCCTACAAACCTCTGCACTTGGAGGCCCAACAACGTCTATAAGAAGAAGGTTGTGTAGTAGACATCAAGCTCTTTTCTGGCGCCGTTTCCGGGGAGGTTAGCGGTTGAAGGTATATCTTTAGATCTTGCAATCGAGTCTTTTAGTTTCTTGTTTTATCACTAGTTTAGTTTATAAGAGAAAACTATAAAAAAATGGAATTGAGCTTGTCTCATACGCTTCACCTTTTTAATATCTTTCGTGAGTATGATGGAAAGGATAATTGTGCCCAAGTGCTAGAAGAAGAAATCTATAGAATGTTTGGCACTAAATATTTGAATGATGAGCATGATTGCAATGTTTGGCACTAAATATCCATGATGCTTATGATATGAAAAGGCCCAATCTTAGGGATGCTATGTTTGATGAAGATGATGTTTTTGAGAATATATTTGCTGAAATTAATGTTTGTCCTAAGCTTGGGGAAGCTATGTTTAATGAAGATGATATTTTTAGTCTCCCAAGTTTTGATATGCAAATTTATAATGATGATAGCATGCCTCCTACCTATGATGATTATTGTGATGATACTTATGCTATAAAAAGTAGTGATTATATTTATAAAACTTGTCATGATTATGGTTACCCATTTTCTGAACATTACTCTTTTATTGTGGAAACAATTTATAGTATTCAAGTCTCTTATGATACTCCCACTATTCCGAATGAGAAGAATTTTGCTTATGTGGAGAGTAGTAAATTTTCTATGTTTGTAGATCATGAAAAGAATGATTTGGGTGCTGGTTATATTTTTGAATTCATTCATGATGCTACCGAAAATTATTATGAGGGAGGAATATATGCTTGTAGGAATTTCAATAATATCAAGTTTCCTCTCTATGTGCTTAAAGTTTAGAAGTTATGCTTGTTTTACCTTCCTATGCAAGTTGATTCTTGTTCCCACAAGTTGTTTGCTCACAAAATCCCTATGCATAGGAAGTATGTTAGACTTAAATGTTCTAGTCATATTCTTCATGATGATCTCTTTATGTTTCAATTCCTATCCTTTATGTGAGCATCATTGAAATCATCATGCCTAGCTAGGGGCGTTAAACGATAGCGCTTGTTGGGAGGCAACCCAATTTTATTCTTGTTCCTTGATTTTTGTTCCTGTTTAGTAATAACTAATTCATATAGCCTCTGTTTAGATGTGGTTTTATGCTTTTAATTAGTGTTTGTGCCAAGTAGAACCTTTGGGAAGACTTGGGAGAAGTCTTGTTGATCATGCTGTAAAAAAACAGAAACTTTAGCGCTCACGAGAATTGCTGCCATTTTTATTTGGAGAGTGATATTTAGTTAATTATTTTTGAAGATGATTAATATATAAATTTCTCAGGTCCAGCAATTTATTTGAGAATTATATGAGTTCCAGAAGTATACGTTTGATTCAGATTACTACAGACAGTTCTGTTTTTGACAGATTCTGTTTTTCATGTTTTGTTTACTTATTTTGATGAATCTATGTCTAGTAAAATAGTTTATAAACCATAGATAAGTTGGAATACAGTAGGTTTAACACCAATATAGATAAATAATGAGTTCATTACAGTACCTTGAAGTGGTCTTTTGTTTTCTTTCGCTAACGGAGCTCATGAGATTTTCTACTTTAAGTTTTGTGTTGTGAAGTTTTCAAGTTTTGGGTAAGGATTTGATGGATTATGGAACAAGGAGTGGCAAGAGGCTAATCTTGGGGATTCCCAAGGCACCCCAAGGTAATATTCAAGGACAAACAAAAGCCTAAGCTTGGGGATGCCCCGGAAGGCATCCCCTCTTTTGTCTTCGTTCATCGGTAACTTTACTTGGAGCTATATTTTTATTCGCCACATGATATGTGTTTTGCTTGGAGCGTCAATTTATTTTGTTAGGATTTTCTTGATGTTATTTATAAATTTTTTTTGCATCTTTTATTTCAATAAAAGTGGCATCGATAGCCTTTACTATGCCTATTTTAGAAGTCCACATGTTGCTGTTTGAAAATAGAAAGTTTACCGCTGTTGCAATAATTCCCTAGCAGATTCAGAATGTGATAAAATGTTGAAACCTTTTGCATATTAAGCTCTGATAAATTTAATACAGTGGGAATTTTCTTTCATAATTTTTGGATCTAGGGAAGTATGGATGTTGCTGCATTCTTTACAGACTATCCTGTTTAGGCAGATTGCTGTTATGTTTGCATATATTTGCTTCTTTAATGATTCTATTTGAGGATAGGACTATTAAATATACAGAGGCATTTATTATGCAATGTTGAATAATAATTTTAGTGATTTGCTACAGTAGAGTATGATAAGTTTTTGGCAATGGTTTATACTAACTTATCTCACGAGTCCTTGTTGAGTTTTGTGTGGATGAAGCTTTTGAGATTTAGGGAGACCGTGATATGAGAGGAATTAAGGAGACACAAAAGCTCAAGCTTGGGGATGCCCAAGGCACCCCAAGATAATATCTCAATAAGTCTCAAGCGTCTAAGCTTGGGGATGCCCCGGTTGGCATCCCACCTTTCTTCTTCAACAACTATCGGTTAGTATCGGTTGATCCTAAGTTTTTGCTTCTTCACATGATGTTTGCTATTCTTAGATGCCATTTTATTTTGCTTTGCTTGCTGTTTGAATAAAATACCAAGATCTGAAATTATTAAATGTTAGAGAGTCTTCACATAGTTGCATAATTATTCAACTACTCATTGATCTTCACTTATATCTTTCGGAGTAGTTTGTCGATGCTCTAGTGCTTCACTTAGATCTTTTAGAGCATGGTGGTAGTTTTATTTTGAAGAAATAGATGAACTCTCGTGCTTCACTTATATTATTTTTAGAGTCCTAAACAGCATGGTAGTTTGCTTAAATAATCCTAATATGCTTGGTACTCAAAGAATAGTATTTTTTTCTTATGAGTGTTTTGAATACTAAGAGAAGTTTGATGCTTGATGATTGTTTTGAGATATGGAGGTAATAATATCAAAGTCGTTCTAGTTGAGTAGTTGTGAATTTGAGAAATGATTGTGTTGAAGTTTGCAAGTCCCGTAGCATGCACATATGGTAAATGTTATGCAACAAATTTGAAACATGAGGTGTAATTTGATTGTCTTCCTTATGAGTGGCGGTTAGGGACGAGCGATGGTCTTTTCCTACCAATCTATCCCCTAGGAGCATGCGCGTAGTACCGAGGTTTTTGATGACTTGTAGGTTTTTGCAATAAGTATGTGAGTTCTTTATGACTAATGTTGAGTCCATGGATTATACGCACTCTCACCCTTCCATCCTTGCTAGCCTCTTCGGTACCGTGCATTGCCCTTTCTCACATTGAGAGTTGGCGCAAACTTCGCCGGTGCATCCAAACCCCGTGATATGATACGCTCTATCACACATAAACCTCCTTATATCTTCCTTAAAACAGCCACCATACCTACCTATTATGGCATTTCCATAGCCATTTCGAGATATATTGCCATGCAACTTTCCACCATTCCGTTTATTATGACACGCATCATCATTGTCATATTGCTTTTCATGATCATGTAGTTGACATTGAATTTGTGGCAAAGCCACCGTCCATAATTTTTCATACATGTCACACTTGATTCATCGCAATCCCAGTACACCGCCGAAGGAATTCATATAGAGTCATCTTTGTTCTAGTATCGAGTTGTAATAATTGAGTTGTAAATAAATAGAAGTGTGATGATCATCATTTTCTAGAGCATTGTCCCAAGTGAGGAATAAGAAAATAAAAAATAGAAAGGCCATAAAAAAGAGAAGGCACAAAAAATAGAAAGGCCATAAAAAAATAGAAGGCCAAAAAAATGAAAATGAGAGAAAAAGAGAGAAGGGATAATGCTACTATCGTTTTACCACACTTGTGCTTCAAAGTAGCACCATGATCTTCATAGTAGAGAGTCTCTTGTTTTGTCACTTTCATATACTAGTGGGAATTTTTCATTATAGAACTTGGCTTGTATATTACAACAATGGACCTCCTCAAGTGCCCTAGGTCTTCATGAGCAAGCAAGTTGGATGCACACCCACTTAGTTTCTTTTGTTGATATGTCATACATTTATAGCTCTAGTGCATCCGTTGCATGGCAATCCCTACTCCTTGCATTAACATCAATCGGTGGGCATCTCCATAGCCCATTGATTAGCCTCGTTGATGTGAGACTTTCTCCTTTTTGTCTTCTCCACATAACCCCCCTCATTATATTCTATTCCACCCATAGTGTTATATCCATGGCTCGCGCTCATGTATTGCGTGAAAGTTTATGAGTTTGAGATTACTAAAGTATGAAACAATTGCTTGGCTTGTCATCGGGGTTGTGCATGAAGGGAGCATTCTTGTGTGACGAAAATGAAACATGACTAAACTATATGATTTTGTTGGGATGAACTTTCTTTGGCCATGTTATTTTGAGAAGACATAATTGCTTAGTTAGTATGCTTGAAGTATTATCATTTTTATGTCAATATGAACTTTTGTCTTGAATCTTTTGGATCTGAATATTCATACCGCAATTAAGCATAATTACATTGAAATTATGCCAAGTAGCACTCAGCATCAAAAATTCTGTTTTTATCATTTACCTACTCGAGGACGAGCAGGAATTAAGCTTGGGGATGCTTGATACGTCTCCAACGTATCTATAATTTTTGATTGCTCCATGCTATGTTATCTACTGTTTTGGGCAATATTGGGCTTTATTATCCACTTTTATATTATTTTTGGGACTAACCTATTAACCGGAGGCCCAGCCCAGAATTGTTGTTTTTTGCCTATTTCAGTGTTTCGAAGAGAAGGAATATCAAACGGAGTCGAAACGGAACGAAATCAACTGGAGAAGTAATTTTTGGAAGGAAAGCTACCGGATGGACTTGGACCCCACGTCAGGAGCCAAGGGAGGTTCTCACGAGGGTGGGGGCGCCCCCCCTAGGGCGCGCCCCTGCCTCGTGGGCCCCCCAAAGCTCCACCGACGTACTTCCTGCACCCATATATACTCACGTACCCCAAAACTTCCAGAACAGACAATAGATCGGGAGTTCCGCCGCCAGAAGCCTCCGTAGCCACCGAAAGCCAATCTAGACCCGTTCCGGCACCTTGCCGGAGGGGGAACCCCTCTCCGGTGGCCCTCTTCATCATCCCGGTGCTCTCCATGACGAGGAGGGAGTAGTTCTCCTTCGGGGCTGAGGGTATGTACCAGTAGCTATGTGTTTGATCTCTCTCTCTCTCTCTCTCGTGTTCTTGATTTGGCACGATCTTGATGTATCGCGAGCTTTGCTATTATAGTTGGATCTTATGTTTCTCCTCCCCCTCTACTCTCTTGTAATGAATTGAGTTTCCCCTTTGAAGTTATCTTATCGGATTGAGTCTTTAAAGATTTGAGAACACTTGATGTATGTCTTGCCGTGCATATCTGTGGTGACAATGGGATACCACGTGATTCACTTGATGTATGTTTTGGTGATCAACTTGCAGGTTCCGCCCATGAACCTATGCATAGGGGTTGGCACACGTTTTCGTTGTGATTCTCCGGTAGAAACTTTGGGGCACTCTTTGAGGTCCTTTGTGTTGGTTGAATAGATGAATATGAGATTGTGTGACGCATATCGTATAATCATACCCACGGATACTTGAGATGACATTGGAGTATCTAGGTGACATTAGGGTTTTGGTTGATTTGTGTCTTAAGGTGTTATTCTAGTACGGACTCTAGGGCTGTTTCTGACACTTATAGGAATAGCCCAACGGATTGATTGGAAAGAATAACTTTGAGGTGGTTTCGTACCCTACCATAATCTCTTCGTTTGTTCTCCGCTATTAGTGACTTCGGAGTGACTCTTTGTTGCATGTTGAGGGATAGTTATGTGATCCAATTATGTTAGTATTGTTGAGGGAACTTGCACTAGCGAAACTATGAACCCTAGGCCTTGTTTCAACGCATTGCAATACCGTTTACGCTCACTTTTATCATTAGTTACCTTGCTGTTTTTATAATTTCAGATTACAAATACCTTTATCTACTATCCATATTGCACTTGTATCACCATCTCTTAACCGAACTAGTGCACCTATACAATCTACCATTGTATTGGGTGTGTTGGGGACACAAGAGACTCTTTGTTATTTGGTTGCAGGGTTGCTTGAGAGAGACCATCTTAATCCTACGCCTCCTACAGATTGATAAACCTTAGGTCATCCACTTGAGGGGAATTTGCTACTGTCCTACAAACCTCTGCACTTGGAGGCCCAACAACGTCTACAAGAAGAAGGTTGTGTAGTAGACATCAACGACACCCTAGACTCACGTGGAAAATATTTAAATCCTCTGACAAATGATTCGGTGAAAAGATGCGCGCTATTCACACTTATCTGAGTGGTAGGGACCGAGACCGGCATTGTGAACATATTGCTCAAATTCCTCCTAGATGCCCACCTGCATCATATACTCATCGCAAGGCCACAAGCATGTTTTGGTGGCTGCAACTCGCGTGGAACTTTCACTTGGTTCAACATAAGACCGGCGAGCAGAGCTGTCACTAGAGGATGCCCCCGAGGATCGTCTCCTCGAGGAACTCCTTCCAAACAGGTTCATCATGTCCGCGTACAATTTTTCCTGAACAAAAATCTGAATTTTTAGTTCACAAATTTTTTCCAACAAAACTTCACAAAAGTAATAGAAACTACTCATAGGGATACATAGAGGCCATAGCAAGCATTCAAACTACTTAGAACACTAAGAATTCAACATGCAAGCACATCTACAGCAGCACCAAGAGTAGCTAATTATTCAAAGTATAAACCACTAAAACAAAAACTAATTGACAAACGGTGGAGCCACATACCAAGCAACAATCTCCCGAAACAGTTTTAGAAATGCAGCTTCAAGCAAAGAGATCGAAAATGGCAGCAAAATGAGCAAGAACACGAGAGAGAGAGCGAGAGTGATATTTTTCTGGAGGTAGGTGACAATGTGGGCTAAAGAGATAAGTGAGGGGGCCCACGTGGGGACCACAACCCCCCATGGCACGCCAGGGGGTGCTGGCATGCCCAGGCAGGTTGTGCTCACCTGGTGCACCCCTCTGGTTATTTTTGCACTAAAAATTCTTAAATATCCAGGAAAAAATCATATAAAATTGTTAGGGCATTCTGAGAACTTCTATTTTTGGGTCATTTTTTATTGCACATGAAATTTGGATAACAGACAAAGCATGGCATTTATTTTATTTAACTAATAAAAACAGAGAATAAAAAGTAGGGACATAAAGTAGTGCTTACCAAATTCATCAACTTCATACCGCTCAAAAATGATTCATTAATAAGGTTGATCAAGTCTTATTAACAACCACTTTCGATTAGCATGAAATCGAAGAACTTTCGTAAATAACTAAGTTACCTCAATGGGGATATGCATTTCCCCAACAATAAGCATTTCATATTTATTTTGATAGTAGGTAGAGGTATTTGAAAACTTCCAATAGTGATTGTCGGAGATTTTCAATAACATTAATACCATTCGCTTGGAACTGTTTCTTCGGAAAGTGCATCGTATGCTCATTACCATTGATATGAAAAGTGACCTTGCTTTTATTGCAGTCAATAACAGCCCCTGCAGTATTCAAGAAGGGTCTACCAAGGATAATCGACATGTTGTCATCCTCGGGCATCTCAAGTATAATAAAGTCAATCAAAATAGTAACATTAGCAACAACAATGGGCACATCCTCACAGATACTGATAGGTATGGCAGTTGATTTGTCAGCCATTTGTAAAGAAATTTCAGTAGGTGTGAGTTTATTCAAGTCAAGTCTTTTGTATAAAGAGAAAGGCATAACACTAACACCAGCTCCTAAATCACACAAAGCAGTTTTCACATTATTCTTTTTGATAGAGCAAGGTATAGTTGGTATACCCAGATCTCCAAGTTTTTTAGGTACTCCATCTTTAAAAGTATAATTAGCAAGCATAGTGGAGATTTCAGCTTCCGGTATTTTTATCTTATTAGTGATGATGTCTTTCATATACTTTGCATAAGGAGGCATTTTCAAGATATCAGTCAAGCGAGTACGCAAAAAGACTGGCTTTAGAACTTCAGCAAAGCGTTCAAATTCTTCATCATCATTCTTTTTAGTTGACTTGGGTGGAAAAGGCATAGGTTTTTGAACCCACGGTTCTCTTTCTTTACCGTGTTTTCTAGCAACAAAGTCTCTTTTATCATACCTTTTATTTTTAGCTTGTGGGTTATCAAGATCAATAGGTGGTTGTATCTCAACATCATTATCTGGTTCTTTATCATTGGTTGGTTGAGAGTCTTCATGAACCTCATAATTATATTTTTCATTATCATTAGGTGAGTGTTCATTACCAGATTGAGTTTTAGCATCAGAGATAGAAACTTCATTATCATTATCAGGAGGTTTTTCTATTTCAGGTTCACTAGAAGTGTGCAAAGTCCTATCATTTTTCTTTTTCTTCCTCGAAGGACTAGGTGCACTAGTGTTGTTTCTTTGTGAATCTTGTTCAATTCTTTTAGGGTGTCCCTTAGGATAAAGTGGTTCCTGAGTCATTTTACCTCCCCTAGTTGCAACTCTAACAGCAAAGTCATGCATATTATGATTCATTTCATCAAGCAATTCTCTTTGAGATTTAGCAACTTGTTCTAATTGAGTTTGAACCATAGAAGCACGTTTTCCAACACCTCTAACATCATTTGATATTCTAAATAACAAGTCACTCAAGCGAGCAATCATATCAGAATTATATTTCAATTGTTTCATAACATTTGCATTGAAGTGATCTTGTTTCCTAATGTAGTTTTCAAACTCATAAAGGCATTGACTAAGGTGCATATTGTGTGGATTGTCATTATCATTGAGCTTCATAAGAGAATCTACCTCTACCACCTTAGGCATTTGTGGTGTATTAAGCCCATGTATTTCTTCAATAGGAGGTAAATTTTTAACATCCTCAGCTTTAATACCTTTTTCCTTCATAGATTTCTTTGCCTCTTTCATATCTTCGAGACTGAAATATAATATACCTCTCTTCTTCGGAGTGGGTTCAGGCGGTGGCTCGGGAAAATTGCAATCATCATAATTTTTCAATATTTTATTCAATAATTCTTCAGCTTGAGCAATAGTTCGTTCCCTGAAAACACAACCAGTACAACTATCTAGGAAGTCCCTAGAAGCATCGGTTAATCCATTATAGAAGATATCAAGTAATTTATTTTTCTTAAGAGGATGATCAGGCAAAGAATTAAGTAACTGGCAAAGGCTCCCCCAAGCTTGTGGGAGACTCTCTTCTTTAGTTTGCACAAAGTTAAATATTTCCTGTAAGGCAGCTTGTTTCATATGAGCAGGAAAATATTTGTCAAAGAAGTAATAAACCATATCCTGGGGACTACGCACACAACCAGGAGCAAGAGTATTGTACCAAGCTTTAGCATGACCCCTTAATGAGAAAGGAAATAATTTTAGAATAAAGTAATAATGAGTTTTCTCATCATGTGTAAAAAGGGTGGCTATGTCATTCAACTTAGTAAGATGTGCCACAACAATTTCAGTTTCATAACCATGGAATGGATCAGATTCAACCAGAGTAATTAGCTCTGGGTCGACAGAGAATTCATAATCCTTATCATCAATACAGATAGTTGAAGTAGCAAACTTAGGATCACATTTCATTCTAGCATTCAGAGATTTTTCTTTATACTTGTGTAGTAATTTCTCTAGATCATCTCTATCATTACAAGCAAGAATATCTCTAGTTGCTTCTTCACTCATAACATAACCTTCCGGTACCTTAGGAAATTCATATCTAGGAAGGCTAGTTCTAGCAGGTGTCTCAGGAGATTCAGTTTCAAGCTCATCATCAGATTCAACAACATCATGTTGTATAACACAAGCAATTTGTCTATCCAGAAATCCACCAAGTGGCACATCATCATTATCAAGCAAGGTACTAGCATCATCATAAGCATCATTCATAACAGAAGTAGCATCATCAATAACTTGCGACATATCAGGATTAATAACATGTGGTGGTGTTGCAAGTTTACTCATAACAAAAGGTGAATCTAAAGCAGAACTGGATGGCAGTTCCTTACCTCCCCTCATCTTAGAGGGATAAACCTTAGTCTTTGGATCCTTCAGATTCTTCATAGTGATAATATGATAATAATCCCAAGTGACTCAACAAATAATTATATGCTCCCCAGCAATGGCGCCATAAAAAGGTCATGATAACCCACAAGTATAGGGGATCGCAACAGTTTTCGAGGGTCGAGTATTCAACCCAAATTTATAGATTCTACACAAGGGGAGCCAAAGAATATTTGAAGGTATTAGCAGCTGAGTTGTCAATTCAACCACACCTGGAGATTAATTATCTGTAGCAATATGGTCAGTAGCAACGTAGTTTGATAGTTTTGATAGTAGTGACAGTAGCAACGGTAACAGTAATGATGGCAGTAGTAACTTAGCAGAAACAATAAGGATAAATTCGTAGGCATTGGATCGGTGACTTGTTGGATGATATTCATCATGTGACCATTATAACCTAGGGCGATACGACACTAGCTCTAGTTCATCGATATAATGTAGGCATGTATTTCGTAAATAGTCATACATGCTTTGTTAGAAGAACTTGCACAACATCTTTTGTCCTAGCCTCCCGTGGCAGCGGGGTCCTGATACGTCTCCAACGTATCTATAATTTTTGATTGTTCCATGCTATTATATTATCTGTTTTGGATGTTTAATGAGCTTCAATATGCACTTTCATATTATTTTTGGGACTAACCTATTAACCAGAGGTCCAGTGCCAGTTGCTGTTTTTTTGCCTATTTCAGTGTTTCGCGAAAAAGGAATATCAAACGGAATGAAACCATTGCGAGGATCTTTTTTGGAACAAACACAATCCAGGAGACTTTGAGTGGAGGTCAAGGAAGCAACGAGGCGGCCACGAGGTAGAGCGGCGCGCCCCCACCCTCGTGGGCCCCTCATACCTCCATCGACCTACTTCCTTCACCTATATATACTCTTATACCCTAAAAACATCTAGGGGAGCCACGAAACCACTTTTCCACCGCCGCAACCTTCTATACCCATGAGATCCCATCTGGGGACCTTTTCCGGCGATCTGCTGGAGGGGGATTCGATCACGGAGGGCTTCTACATCAACACCATAGCCTCTCCGATGTTGTGTGAGTAGTTTACCACAGACCTTCGGGTCCATAGTTATTAGCTAGATGGCTTCTTCTCTCTCTTTGGTTCTCAAGACAAAGTTCTCCTCGATGTTCTTGGATGTCTATTTGATGTAATTCTTTTTGCGGTGTGTTTGCCGAGATCCGATGAATTGTGGGTATATGATTAAGATTATTTATGAAGAATATTTGATTCTTCTCTGAATTCTTATATGCATGATTTGATATCTTTGCAAGTCCCTTCGAATTCTCAGTTTGGTTTGGCCTACTAGATTGATATTTCTTGCAATGGGAGAAGTGCTTAGCTTTGGGTTCAATCTTGCGGTGTCCTTTCCCAGTGACAGCAGGGGCAACAAGGCATGTATTGTATTGTTGCCATCGAGGATAAAAATATGGGGTTTATATCATATTGCTTGACTTTATCCATCTACATCATGTCATCTTGCCTAATGCGTTACTCTGTTCTTATGAACTTAATACTCTAGATGCATGCTGGATAGCGGTGGATGTGTGGAGTAATAGTAGTAGATGGAGAACCATTTCAGTCTACTTGACACGGACGTGATGCCTATGTTCATGATCATGCCTAGATATCATCATAACTATGCGCTTTTCTGTCAATTGCTCGACAGTAATTTGTTCACCCACTGTAATATATGCTATCTTGAGAGAAGCCACTAGTGAAACCTATGGCTCCCGGGTCTGCCTTACATCATATAAGTTTCCGATCTACAATTCTAGTTTACTATTTATTTTGTAATCTTTACTTTTCAATCTATATAACAAAAATACCAAAAATATTTATCTTATTATCTTTATCAGATCTCACTTTTGCAAGTGGCCGTGAAGGGATTGCCAACCCCTTTCGGTTGGTTGCGAGGTTCTTGTTTGTTTGTGCAGGTACTAGGCAACTTGCGTGTAGTCTCCTACTAGATTGATACCTTGGTTCTGAAAAACTGAGGGAAATACTTAGACTACTTTGCTGCATCACCCTTTCCTCTTCAAGGGAAAACCATTGCATGCTCAAGAGGTAGCAAGAAGGATTTCTGGCGCTGTTGTCGGGGAGATCTACACTCAAGACAAGACATACCAAGTACCCATCATAAACTCTTCTCCCTCTCATTACATTATTCGCCATTTGCCTCTCGTTTTCCTCTCCCCCACTTCACCTTTGCCGTTTTATTCGCCCTCTTCCGTTCGTCCTTATGTTTGCTCGTGTTACCATGTGCCTTCTATTAGCTTGCATCTTCGCTTGCTAAATATCTATTGTTATGGATCCTCATCCTCTTGCTAATTTTTTAAGAGATCCAATTATGATGAACCAATTGCCAGTGAGTTGAGTGCACTAGATTATCTTTATGGAGTTTTGCTTGAAATCCATGAATATGAAAATTGTGATGAAGTGCTTTATAAAGTGATTCATGATAGATCTTTGAATAAAAAGCATGATTGCAATGATGTTATTATAAATTCTATGAATGTAAATTGTGCTAATAATATGCAAAACCCTAAGCTTGGGGATGCTAGTTTCGCTATGACCACTATTTGTTGCAATGATCATGATTGGGGTGATTCTTCTTTTGATCTTGAAAATTTATTTAAGCCCCATGATGTATATGAGATTGATAATAGTGTTTGCAATATTATTGAACGTGGGTTTGGAAGAGTGTCAACTTTAGATCCCACATATTTGGAGAATGTTCAATCTGATGGAATTTTTGATAAAAGTGGGTTTGGAGAGGTCATGACTTTAGTTAATGTTAATCCCACTATTTTGGAAGAGTGTCAACTTTGCATACATGTGGATCGTGTTAAGAATATGTTTTGTGATAGATATATTGTTGAATTTGCTTATGATCCTACATGTAATTATTATGAGAGAGGAAAATATGGTTGTAGAAATTTTCATGTTACTAAATTATCTCTCATTATGTTGAGATTGCTATTGTTTCTTTCCACTTCCTTACATATGCTAGTTTTTGCTTTCCTTGATAATTTGTTTGCCTATAATATGCCTATGCATAGGAAGTATGTTAGACTTAGATGTGATTTTCATATGCTTCATGATGCTCCCTTCGTGTTTCAACTGCTATCTTTGATGTGAGCATCATTAAAATTTTAGATGCCTAGCTAGGGGCGTTAAACGATAGCGCTTGTTGGGAGGCAACCCAATTTTATTTTTGTTCCTTACCTTTTGTTCCTGTTTAGTAATAAATAATTCATCTATCCTCTGTTATGATTGTGTTTTTTATATTTTAATTAGTGTTTGTGCCAAGTAAAGCCTTTAGTATCTTCTTGGGTGATTGTTATTTGATCTTGCTGAAAAAACAGAAAGTATGCGCTCACGAGAATAATTTTAATTTTTTACCAGAGAGCGATAAAATACCAATTCAAACTGAAGTAGATCAATATAAAAATTGTTTAGGATGTGCTAATTTCTCAGGATTTTTGGAGTTACAGAAGTATTCGAAACCTACAGATTGCTACAGACTCTTCTGTTTTTGACAGATTCTGTTTTTCGTGTGTTGTTTGCTTATTTTGATGAATCTATAGCTAGTATCAGGAGGTATGAACCATAGAGAAGTTGGAATATAGTAGGTTTAACACAAATATAGATAAAGAATGAGTTGATTACAGTACCTTAAAGTGGTGGTTTGTTTTCTTGTACTAACGGAGCTCATGAGATTTTCTGTTGAGTTTTGTGTTGTGAAGTTTTCAAGTTTTTGGGTAAAGATTTGATGAATTTTGGAATAAGGAGTGGAAAGAGCCTAAGCTTGGGGATGCGCAAGGCACCCCAAGGTAAAATTCAAGGACAACCAAAAGCCTAAGCTTGGGGATGCCCCGGAAGGCATCTCCTCTTTCGTCTTTGTCTATCGGTAACTTTACTTGAGGCTATATTTTTATTCACCACATGATATGAGTTTTGCTTGGAGCGTCTTGTATGATTTGAGTCTTTGCTTTTTAGTTTACCACAATCATCCTTGCCGTACACACCCTTTTGGAGAGACACACATGAATCGGAATTTATTAGAATACTCTATGTGCTTCACTTATATCTTTTGAGCTAGATAATTTTGCTCTAGTGCTTCACTTATATCTTTTTAGAGCATGGTGTTGGTTTTATTTTATAGAAATTATTGATCTCTCATGCTTCACTTATATTATTTTGAGAGTCTTTTAGAACAGCATGGTAATTTTCTTTGGTTATGAAATTAGTCCTAATATGATAGGTATCCGAGATGGGTATAATAAAAACTTTCATATAAAGTGCATTGAATACTATGAGAAGTTTGATACTTGATGATTGTTTTGAGATATTAAGATGGTAATATTAGATTCATGCTAGTTGAGTAGTTGTGAATTTGAGAGATACTTATGTTAAAGTTTGTGATTCCCGTAGCATGCACGTATGGTGAACCGTTATGTGATGAAGTCGGAGCATGATTTATTTATTGATTGTCTTCCTTATGAGTGGTGGTCGGGGACGAGCGATGGTCTTTTCCTACCAATCTACCCCCCTAGGAGCATGCGCGTAGTACTTTGTTTCAATAACTAATAGATTTTTGCAATAAGTATGTGAGTTCTTTATGACTAATGTTGAGTCCATGGATTATACGCACTCTCACCCTTCCACCATTGCTAGCCTCTCTAGTACCGCACAACTTTCGCCGGTACCATAAACCCACCATATACCTTCCTCAAAACAGCCACCATAACTACCTATTATGGCATTTCCATAGCCATTCCGAGGTATATTGCCATGCAACTTTCCACCGTTCTGTTACTTATGACACGCTTCATCATTGTCATATTGCTTTGCATGATCATGTAGTTGACATCGTATTTGTGGCAAAGCCACTGTTCATAATTCTTTCATACATGTCACTCTTGATTCATTGCACATCCCGGTACACCGCCGGAGGCATTCACATAGAGTCATATTTTGTTCTAAGTATCGAGTTGTAATTCTTGAGTTGTAAGTAAATAAAAGTGTGATGATCTTCATTATTAGAGCATTGTCCCATGTGAGGAAAGGATGCTGGAGACTATGATTCCCCCACAAGTCGGGATGAGATTCTGGACGAAAAAAGAGGCCATAAAAAGAGAAAAAAGGCCCAAATAAAAAATGAGATAAAAAGAGAGAAGGGGCAATGCTACTATCCTTTTTCCACACTTGTGCTTCAAAGTAGCACCATGATCTCCATGATAGAGAGTCTCCTATTTAGTCACTTTCATATACTAGTGGGAATTTTTCATTATAGAACTTGGCTTGTATATTCCAATGATGGGCTTCCTCAAAATGCCCGAGGTCTTCGTGAGCAAGCGAGTTGGATGCACACCCACTTAGTTTCTTTTGTTGAGCTTTCATACACTTATAGCTCTAGTGCATCCGTTGCATGGCAATCCCTACTCACTCACATTGATATCTATTGATGGGCATCTCCATAGCCCGTTGATACGCCTAGTTGATGTGAGACTATCTTCTCCTTTTTGTCTTCTCCACAACCACCATTCTATTCCACCTATAGTTCTATGTCCATGGCACACGCTCATGTATTGCGTGAAGATTGAAAAAGTTTGAGAACATCAAAAGTATGAAACAATTGCTTGGCTTGTCATCGGGGTTGTGCATGATTTAAATATTTTGAGTGATGAAGATAGAGCATAGGCACACTATATGATTTTGTAGGATAACTTTCTTTGGCCATGTTATTTTGAGAAGACATGATTGCTTTATTAGTATGCTTGTAGTATTATTATTTTTATGTCAATATCAAACTTTTGTCTTAAATCTTTCGGATCTGAATATTCATGCCACAATAAAGAAAATTACATTGAAAATTATGTTAGGTAGCATTCCACATCAAAAATTCCATTTTTATCATTTACCTACTCGAGGACGAGCAGGAATTAAGCTTGCGGATGCTGATACGTCTCCAACGTATCTATAATTTTTGATTGTTCCATGCTATTATATTATCTGTTTTGGATGTTTAATGGGCATTAATATGCACTTTTATATTATTTTTGGGACTAACCTATTAACCGGAGGCCCAATGCCAGTTGCTGTTTTTTTGCCTATTTCAGTGTTTCGCAGAAAAGGAATATCAAACGGAATCCAAACGGAATGAAACCTTCGCGAGGATCTTTTTATGGAACAAACGCAATCCAGGAGACTTGGAGTGGAGGTCAAGGAAGCAACAAGTCGGCCACAAGGTAGGGCGGCGCGCCCAGGGGGGCAGGCATGGCCCCCACCCTCGTGGGTCTCTCGTAGCTCCACCGACCAACTTCCTTCGCCTATATATACTCTTATACCCTGAAAACATCTAGGGGAGCCACGAAACCACTTTTCCACCGCCGCAACCTTCTGTTCCAGTGAGATCCCATCTGGGGACCTTTTCCGGCGATCTGCCGGAGGGGGATTCGATCATGAAGTGCTTCTACATCAACACCATAGCCTCTCCGATGATGAGTGAGTAGTTTACCACAGACCTTTGGGTCCATAGTTATTAGCTAGATGGCTTCTTCTCTCTCTTTAGTTCTCAACACAAAGTTCTCCTCGATGTTCTTGGAGATCTATTCGATGTAGTTCTTTTTGCGGTGTGTTTGCCAAGATCCGATGAATTGTGGGTTTATGATTAAGATTATCTATGAACAATATTTGATTCTTCTCTGAATTCTTATATGCATGATTTGATATCTTTGCAAGTGTCTTCAAATTATCAGTTTGGTTTGGCCTACTAGATTGATCTTTCTTGCAATGGGAGAAGTGCTTAGCTTTGGGTTCAATCTTGCGGTGTTCTTTCCCAGTGACAGGAGGGGCAACAAGGCACGTATTGTATTGTTGCCATCGAGGTCAAAAAGATGGGGTTTATATCATATTGTTTGAGTTTTCCCTCTACATGATGTCATCTTGCCTAATGAAATACTCCGTTCTTATGAACTTAATACTCTAGATGCATGCTGGATAGCGGTTGATGTGTGGATTAATAGTAGTAGATGCAGAATCGTTTCGGTCTACTTGACACAGATGTGATGCCTATGTTAATGATCATGCCTAGATATCATCATAACGATGCGCTTTTCTATCAATCGCTTGGCAGTAATTTGTTCACCCACCGTAATATATGCTATCTTGAGAGAAGCCACTAGTGAAACCTATGGCCCCCAGGTCTGCTTTACATCATATAAGTTTCCGATCTACAATTCTAGTTTACTATTTATTTTGCAATCTTTACTATTCAATCTATATAACAAAAATAACAAAAATATTTTTCTTATTATCTTTATCATACCTCACTTTTGTAAGTGGCCGTGAAGGGATTGACAGCCCCTTTATCGCGTTGGTTGCGAGGTTCTTGTTTGTTTGTGCAGGTACTAGGCGACTTGCGTGTAGTCTCCTATTGGATTGATACCTTGGTTCTCAAAAACTGAGGTAAATACTTACGCTACTTTGTTGCATCACCCTTTCCTCTTCAAGAGAAAACCAACGCATGCTCAAGAGGTAGCAGGTCCATATTGGAAACTAAGGGATATTAAGGCCTCCTTTTAATAGAGAACCGGAACAAAGCATTAACACATAGTGAATACATGAACTCCTCAAACTACGATCATCATCGGGAGTGGGCCCGGATGTTGTCACTCCGGGGTTGCTGGATCATAACCGTAGTAGGTGACTATAACTTGTAGGATCGGATCTAAAACTTGGATATAATGATGAATTCATAAATGGTTCAGATCTGAAATCATGGCACCCGAGCCCAAAGTGACAAGCATTAAGCATAGCAAAGTCATAGCAACATGAATCTAAGAACATAGTGGATACTAGCGATCAGGCCCTAACAAAACTAACTCGATTACATGATGAATCTCATCCAACTCCTCACCGACCAACGAGCCTAAGAAGGAATTACTCACTCCCGGTGGGGAGCATCATGGAATTGGCGATGGAGAAGGGTTGATGATGACGAAGAACGAAGGTCGCCCTCTTCGGAGCCCCAAATGGACTCCAGATCTGCCATCCCGAGGAAGAACAGGGCTTGGCGGCGGCTCCATCTCGTGGATCGTGATAATTCTTTCTCCCTGATTTTTTTTCTGGAATAACGTGATTTTATAGTATCAAGGGGGTCATCAGTGGGGCCACCAGGTGGGTACAACCCACCTAGGCGCGCCAGGAGAGGGGGGCGCGCCCTGGTGGGTTGTGCCCACCCAGGGGCCCCTCTTCGGTGGGTCTTGGCTCCAGAAATTCTTATTATTGGTATAAAAAATCCTCAAAAAGTTTCATTGCATTCCGAGAACTTTTATTTCTGCACAAAACAACACCATGGTAGTTCTGCTGAAAACAGTGTCAGTCTGGGGTCAGTTTCATTCGAATTATGTAAATTAGAGTCCAAAACAAGAGGAAAAGCGTGATAAAAAGTAGATACATTGGAGACGTATCATACATCCCATTTTTTAATTCTAATGGAATTTACTCAGCCCATTTACTGTTTGTTAAAATTACAACCCATTTTTAGCCAGGACTTTGTTAATAATTTCAGCCAACCGCTCAAAAAAATTCAACAAATTTTCCAACATTTTGATGGGATCCAAAATATTTTTTAACCCGAAATTTAGATTTAGATTAATTATAATTACAAAATAAATTGGTATTAGGTAAAAATCCAACAAAATTTTGCATGCGCAACAAGTAATAAAATTAAAAAAATGTACCTTTTTAGACGAAATAAAAAATGTACCTGATCGGTGCGTTTTTTATATTTACAACCAATTTTTTAATTACAACCCATTTATTATTTCTTAAAGCCCATTTTCTTGGCAAGTCTAATGCGGCCTGGAGAATAACAAGTTGACCTAGGTTGGGTATTCTGCAAAAAGAGAATAGGTGGGCTAGCCATTTTCAGATTTAAATATTAATATCTGGGTTGGATATTTTGTCGACATAAAATAATAGCCTGGGCCAGACGGGCCACAGCCCGCCCAGTTGATATCCTGCTCCTCTGAACAACAACTAAAACATCGCTCAAGAAAAACTCTGCCCACACCTCAAAAACACAAATACTGGTTGTGCTGCTGGGTCCCAACTATCGGCCGCTCCTTGTGCAATTCTCTCGTTTATTGACTATATAGGTTGACAATGGTGTGGGGCCGTGATGTCAGGAAACCAGGAGGAAGCAAAAAAATATAGTTGTATATACTAATAAGGAGGCACTTGCGTACATGCGTCTATGGCCCTAGTGGGATGCACTATCATCCTCTCCAATTAAAGTCATCTCCTGATTCCTCATGTTCGTTGACCATGTTGACAACACGAGACAGCGGTGCCACGGCGAGCGCAACAACTCGAAGGACGGCGGAGAGGGCCTCACGGGCCCTACAGATGGTCTGATACATTGCCCGCTGCACATTCAGGAAGCCAGGATCATAGGGCCACATGTCCGCGATGGCATTGTCGTTCGCTTGTTCACCGATGATTCGTCCTTCCGCGAGCGTGTGCTCAGTGAGGAAATGGAGGTTGCAACACATGTCCTCCTGCGCTGGTAGCTCTTCCGCCATTAGGGCGTCGAAGTGCGGGCGCACCTGCTCTATGGTGAACACGGCATGAACCGGCTTAGGCGGTGGCACCGGGTCCTGGTCGGAAGCCATGTCCATCGTCTGATTGTCGTCGCTCAGCTCAGTGAGCTCGCTCGCAAGCCAGCATGTCTGGCTGCTGGACCAGACTGCTGCCAAGCACGAGTCTGACCGCCTTGGCCCACCCAGACCGCCTCCCTCGCCCGTGCGCGCTTTTTGCCCGAAACAGTCAGCGCCGCTTCCTGGTGCAGGCGATTGCTCCGTGTTCAAACGACACAAGTGCCATCTGTCCGTCCGTTTGCTACCCGCATTAATGATACGTGATTGCCGAGGCGGCTACTCTGGCGCTACCCGTCCGTCCCTCTGCCGCCCACCATAGCCGCAGTCATCCGCCTCCGTTCCCTTTCTCCTATCCACAACACTACTGCCCACCATGGCTTCCTCGCACTCCAGCGCTCTTAGGGACGGGCGAACGACAGACCACAAGGAGATGGCAGCCATTCCTGCCGACTGGCTGGTCGGCAAGCAGCCGGAGGATGACTATGTCCCAATGGAGAAGATGGTAGTTGATGATCCGGTGCCAACCCCTCCTCCACGCCATCCTCGCCGGTGCATTACACCATGACTATCAGCGAGGCCCGTGCCCAATACATGGACATGGTGAGGAAGAAGCGTGAGGAGCAGTTCTGGGGGCCGCAGGCCGACGCCACCTACAACCACCATCTCCTCCAGGAGCACCTGCAGGTGGAGGAGTATATCGCTGTTGAGCGGGTGGAGCAGGAGGCGTTTCTCGAGTCGCACTGCTCCGCCTGTGAGATCCACCTCACGCGCCAGCGGTACCGCATGCGGGTGGCGGAGGTTGCGGCCACCTACAAAGAGGACGATGAAGTGGGTGAGGTGGTGTTTGGCGAGACCGACGACGAGGCGGAGGACAATGTTCGCTTCGCTGAGGCCCCGCCCCGCCGGCACCGAGGCGGAGGACTTCGCTGGCTTCGGCGAGGCCCTGCTCCGCTGAGGCCCCGTCCCGCCACCAATGAGGCAGAGGACATCGCCGGCTCTGTCGAGGCCCCGTCCCGCCGACACCGAGGCAGAGGACTTTGCCGACTCCGGCGAGGCCCAGCTCCATCGAGGCCCCACCCCGCCAACAACGAGACAGAGGGCATCGCCGGCTCCGCTGAGGCCCCGCCCTCCCGGCAATGAGGGGGAGGATTTCCCTCGCTCCGCCAAGGTGCCACCCCACCGGCAACGAGACAGAGGACATTGTCGGCGTTCTGGGAACGGGGGTCCCTAGACTTGCCTGCCTGCGGCCTGTGGCGTGGCTCAAAAGGGGGCCCAGTGCGGCCCATCTTCACCAACACAAACCCAAGACCCTCGCGAGGGGCCAAGCCTCGCGGGGCGAACGGCGCGGAGCTTCCTCAGGCACGGCCTCGTCAGGATGGCTCACGAGGAGGCGGAGAGATCAAGGCGGGGTACCTCACGAGGTGCCCGTGACGCAAGCCATGATGACTGAGGGCGCCAGGCGGGTGCCAGCCCGCGCAGTGTCCACCTTTCCTCTTTGGTGCAAAGGGGGCAAATGCAGCTGCGGAGTACCCAGGCATCAGGCAAAGGTTGCCATTTCGGTGCAACGAGACCAAGACCATGAGGACTACAAGACGGAGGTCATCGTGGAGCCCGAGACGGCGTCATCACCAGAGCTTTGTGTAGGCGAAGACTACTTTTGTCAGGGTAGCTAGTACTAGCTGTCCCCCTTCAAATTAGCCCGCCATTGTTGGCTCCCTTCCCGCTCGATATTTGGGAAGAGGACCAGGTCCTCTATAAATAGGACCAGCCACCCACAGAGCAAAGGGAGGTTTTGAAGGGGATAGAGGGATCAAAGGATAAAAGGATCAGAGAGAGAGAGAGAAGGGTGATTGAACTCCTCCCAGCAGTTCATCTCCCCAGCCAAGAACAGATCCTCGCGAGGCTGTTCTTCCTTGTATTGTTCATCATCATCAGCCCAAGAGGCAATCCACCACACCACACACTGGAGTAGGGTATTACACCACAACGGTGGCCCGAACCAGTATAAACCCTGTGTCTCTTGTGTTGTTCTTTCCATAGTTTAAATCTTAGCGAGGCGGAGGGGTGCAGGTAGGTAGGAGGCGAAATCTCCGCGCGCACCCCAATGTTCGAACCTCAAGGGTCTGCCGGAACCCGAAATCCGACATTTGGCGTGCTAGGTAGGGGTGCACCGGAGTTTTCTCTTCCGCCACCGCCATGGCCCGCCTCGCGATGGGTAGCGCGTTGCCCGCTCCGGCCGCCGGCGCCAGCGCGGGGGCTAGGGGGCTCCGAGCCCTGGCCCCAGCCCTGCAGCGGGTACGGTGGCCAGACAAGCTCAAGCCAACAACGCCGCCGCTCTATGACGGCACGACAGATCCGCTGGCCTTCTTGCTGGCGAGCGAGGAGGCCCTCCTCGAAGCCGGAGGTGACGATAGGGTCGTGGCCAACTGGCTCCCCATGGCCCTCACCGGCGCCCCGCGCACATGGCTGCTCCACCCACCGGCAGCCTCCGTGGCTTCTCAGGAAGAGCCCCGCAACCTCTTCCCCGCCCATCTCGCTGCACCAACACCCCCGGTCGTCGCGGCCCTCTTGGGCGGCTCGCAGGTGCCGCCTACAAGTCACCACGTCAAGCCGTTCATCCGTCGGGTCAGCGCCACTTCCACGCGGCAGGGGGCTCCCCTGGACCGGGCGGCGCCCGAGACCGGCCTGACCTTCAGCTCGGAGGACCACCCCTCCAACTCGGCCTGCTCGGGTGCGCTCCCCATGCTGTGCACCCCGACCATCTGCCAGGTGGCCATCACCAAAACCCTCATTGATGGCGGCGCGGGCCTCAGCATGCTCTCAGTCGAGGCCTTCAACCTTCCCTACATACCCCTGGAATGGCTGCAACCCAGCCGGCCCTTCTCAGGCGTTGGGGCGAGTCGTCCAGCTCCTTGGGACAGATCCGGCTCCCAGTAACCTTCGGCACCTACGACAACTTCCGCACGGAGCTGGTCGACTTCGACATCGCCCCCATCGGCCTCCCCTACAACGCCATCCTCGACTACCCAGCGCTGGCCCAGTTCATGGCCGCGACGCACCCGGCGTACAACCTCATGAAGATGCGCGGGAGCAGCGGTGTCCTCACTGTGCATGGGGACACCGGGGACGCGCTGCGGGTGCTCAAGCTCGCCTTCAAGACGACGGTGTCGGCACAGCCCGCCGACTTGGAGACCCCCGAGCCCAAGGGGGCTGCACCCGCCAAGAAGAAACAGTTGTTCACCCAAGACAAGGCAGAAACCAAGCTGATACCCGTCGATGAGGACGGGTCCACCAACGCCACTTTCACCATAGGCGCCCACCTCAAACCCGAGCAGGAGGAGGCCCTGGTCGGGTTCCTGCGTGCAAACAAGAAGGTATTCGCTTGGGATCCTGACCAGTTGGCAGGGATCCCTAGGAGTGTAATCGAGCATCACCTCAACGTGTGCCCCAACGTGCGCCCTGTAAAGCAGAAGGCCAGGCGGCAGTCCATAGAAAAGCAGACCTTCGTCGTCCAAGAGACCCGCAAATTAGAAGCCGCTGGGGTCATTCGCGAGGTCCGATACCCGGATTGGTTGGCCAACCCTGTCGTTGTGCCAAAGAAGGGAGGGAAGGAGCGCATGTGTGTCGACTTCACCAACCTCAACAAAGCATGCCCGCAAGATCCGTTCCCGCTCCCCCGCATCGACCAGATCGTCGATTCCACTGCGGAATGCGACCTGTTATGCTTCTTGGATGCCTTCTCTGGGTATCACCAGATCAAGATGGCGGTAGAAGACGTCGAGAAGACAGCCTTCCAAACCCCGTGTGGGGTGTACTGCTACACATGCATGCCATTCGGGCTGCGTAACGCAGGGGCGACCTTTCAGCGGCTGATGCACATCACCTTGGGCCCGCAGCTTGGGAAGAATGTTGAAGCTTACGTCGATGATATTGTGGTAAAGTCTCGGGAGGCCAGGACCTTGATACAAGACCTGGAGGAAACCTTCGCGAGCCTCAACGCAGTGAACCTACGGCTCAACCCAGAGAAGTGTGTGTTCGGAGTCCCCTCGGGCAAGCTCTTGGGTTTCCTCGTGTCCCACCGAGGCATCGAGGCTAACCCGGAGAAGGTCAAGGCGGTGGAAGACATGAGCCCGCCAAAGACCCTCAGAGAAATGCAGAAGCTCACGGGGCGCGTGACTGCGCCAGGGTGCTTCATCTCCAAGTTGGGGGAACGAGCGCTGCCCTTCTTCCAGCTAATGAAGAAAAAGGGGCCCTTCGAGTGGACTGAAGAGGCCGACAAGGCGTTCCAGGATCTCAAGAGATACCTGACCAACCCACCGGTCATGGTGGCTCCACGCCCTCAAGAGCCCTTGGTGCTTTACCTCACTGCCACTCCCTACTCCGCCAGCGCAGCCTTGGTGGCAGTCAGAGAGGAGCGCCGAATCAAAACCGCGGCAGCAGCCTGGGACGAGGCAGAACAGGGACAAGGAAGGCCCACAGAAACTGCCACCGTGGCTGAGGAGGATCAGCCGCCGCAGAGGGGCGCACCGGAGGCGGAAGAGGCCCCTCTCCCAGATGGCCAGTCTCAGGAGGCCTCATTGCCTCAAGAGGCGCCATGGTCTCCGAAGGGAGCCACCAGCACTGACGCATTCCACCTCGTTGAGCACCCAGTGTACTTCGTCAGCACGGTGTTGCGGGATGCAAGGGCACAGTACCCCATGCCTCAGAAACTCCTCCTCGCGCTACTGGTGGCCTCGCGCAAGCTGCGGCACTATTTTCAGGGTCACCCCATCAAGGTCGTCTCGTCATACCCCCGGGAGAGAGTGCTCAGGAGCCCTAATTCAGCTGGAAGGGTCGCTGAGTGGAACATAGAACTGCAAGCATTTCAGCTCGAATTCAGCATGACCAGAGTCATCAAGGGAGCAGCGTTGGCGGATTTTGTGGAAGAATGGACGGAGGTGCCAGGCCTCAAGGCCGACGAGGATCGGTCCCTGTCCCCGGGAAGCGAGGCGCCAGAAGGCTGGGTCATGTACTTCGATGGGGCGTTCTCCAGGCATGCCGCTGGGGCTGGGGCGGTGCTTATATCGCCCACTCAGGACAAGCTCTATTACGCCGTGCAGCTCTGTTTCCATCAAGGTGAAAAGGTCTCCAACAACATAGCGGAGTATGAAGGTTTAATAGCAGGCTTGAAGGCCGCGGCTGCCCTGGGGGTGAAACGCCTCACCATCAAGGGCGATTCGCAGCTCCTTGTCAATTTCTCCAACAAGGTGTACGAGCAGAAGGATGAGCACATGGAAGCCTACCTAGCGGAGGTCCACAGGATGGAGAAGCACTTCTGGGGGTTGGAGTTGCAGCATGTGCCCCGTGGCACCAATCAGGAGGCCGACGACATCGCCAAACGGGCGTCTAGGCGGTTACCTCAGGAGCCTGGCATTTTCGAGGAGCGGCTCTTCAAGCCCTCAGCCCTGCCGTCATTATCGAACACGGCTCAACCCCGGGAGGAGCTCCCCTAGCCACCTGCCTCAGGGGCTCCGGCCTGTGGACCGGCCTTAGGAGCACACCTGCTCCTGACGATGGAACCTCAGGAGGGATGTTGGATCACGGAGCTCCGGAGTTACCTAACGCAAGGGACCCTGCCAGAGAAGGAGGAGGAAGCGGAGCGAGTGGCACGCCAGGCCACGACATACTGCATCAAGGATGGAGAGCTCTACCGAGAGCGGCCAAATGATGTATCCCTGCGCTGCATCTCCAGGGAGAATGGGAAGGAATTGCTGGAAGATATACACGCCGGAGACTTTGGACATCATTCATCATCACGGACCCTCGTCGGCAAGGCGTTCCGCAGTGGGTTTTGTTGGCCCACCGCGCTCAATGACGCCGTCGAACTAGTGAAAGCTTGTGAGGCCTGCCAGTTCCACGCCAAGCAGATCCATCAGCCAGCAGGAGGCTTGCAGACTATACCCCTTTCGTGGCCATTCACAGTCTGGGGGTTGGACATCTTGGGCCCGTTTCCTCGGGCGGCTGGGGGATACCGCTACCTCTACGTCGCCGTGGACAAGTTCACCAAGTGGGCTGAAGTAGAGGCTGTCTGCACCATTCCCGCGGGTTCTGCGGTCAAGTTCATCAAGGGCATCGTGAGCCGGTTCGGGGTGCCGGCTCGCATCATCACGGACAACGGTTCGTAGTTCACCAGTAACCTCTTCAAAACATACTGTGCTAACCTTGGAACGCAGATATGCTATGCTTCGGTGGCGCACCCCCGAAGCAACGGCCAGGCCGAGCGAGCCAACGCGGAGGTCCTGAGGGGCCTCAAGACCAGGACGTTCAAGAAGAAGCTGGAGGCCTGCGGCAGAGGTTGGTACGATGAGCTTCAGTCCGTGTTGTGGTCCATCCGCACAACCGCGACCAAGCCAACTGGAGAGACCCCGTTCTTCCTGGTCTATGGAGCTGAAGCGGTCCTCCCTCACGAGGTCAGACGTCGCTCCACGCGGGTCCTGGCGTTTGACGAGGCGCAGCAGGACGCCATGCGGGGGATGGACCTCGTGCTGGGGGAGGAACGTCGCCGAGAAGCCGCGCTACGAGCGGCTAGGTACCAACAAGCACTGCGGCGATATCACTGCCGCAACATCCACCCCAGAACTCTCGAGGTAGGAGACCTCGTGCTCAGGCGGGTTCTCTCCAGGGAGGGGGCTGCACAAGCTCTCTCCCATGTGGGAGGGCCCGTTCAAAGTTGTTCATGTTTCCAGGCCCGGCTCCGCACGCTTGGAGACTCAGGAGGGGGTGCCAGTCCAGAACCCATGGAACATCCAGCACCTCCAGAGGTTCTACCCCTAAAAAGGCCCAGAGCCTGTGAAGAAGGCGAATGCCTGTGAAGCTATCGCGTTTTGGAAAAGGCCCAGAGCCTGTGAAGAAGGCGAATGCCTGTGAAGCTATCGCGTTTTGGAAAAGGCCTAGAGCCTGTGAAGAAGGCGAATGCCTGTGAAGCTATCGCATTTTGGAAAAGGCCCAGAGCCTGTGAAGAAGGCGAATGCCTGTGAAGCTATCGCGTTTTGGAAAAGGCCCAGAGCCTGTGAAGAAGGCGAATGCCTGTGAAGCTATCACGTTTTGGAAAAGGCCCAGAGCCTGTGAAGAAGGCGAATGCCTGTGAAGCTATCGCGTTTTGGAAAAGGCCCGGAGCCTGTGAAGAAGGCCAACGCCTGTGAAGCTCGCCGCCCGTGACACTCTCACGTAATAATGAGTTGGGGCTGTACACGCCCCGGAGTCTCAGGAGCGCCGGCCTCAGGCCCTGGGGCTCCCTCCCACGCCCAGTGGCAGCACTTAGCTCCGCACTGGTGAGAAGACGTCGAAGACTAGATTAGGTGCCGGACGCGGCTTTTCATTTGCTTTTCGCAGTTGGCTTGTTCCTTCTCATTCGAAGTTTTATTGAAGTTGTTGCTGTCTTTGGCTTGTGGTTCTTTGACTTTTCACTCTCCTGCCTCGATTTCTCTTGTGCAAGGCCTCGCGAGGGGGGTAGCCGAGCGCCCTCGCGAGTGTTCCTATCCTAGTCATTCAAAGGGTTCACGACCTGGGCCCATTACAGGAGCACCCCTCCAGTCCGTGCCCCACGGGCACCGCGACACAAACAAAGGGCCTGGGTCGGTCTCCCCCCACGGCCGGGGCCGGGAACTATCCACGCACGGGCACGTAGCCGGAAGGTACGATAACGAAAGCAAAACGATGATTAATAGCAATAACCCAAACACGCCCCCGCGGGGCTCCACACTACTGTCTTTGTTATGCAGGAAAAAGGAAAAGAAAGAACAGATCTGGTGCAGCTCGCCTCACACCGGCCCGCAGGGAAGGCCCGAGCTGCCTCCGGAGCTCAGGCGGACTCCCTCTCGCGCTTCACCAGGGCGCGACGGCGGGCGGACACGTTGCCACCTCCCAAGCAGATACGATGGCGTGGAGGCTGACCGCGACCACCGCTAGAAGAGTCGCCGCCTGAAGAAGAACTGGAGAAGCTTGAGGAACCCTGAGCGCCGCCAGCCGCGCGAGCGCTGTCCTCTCCATCATCGCTGGAGCTGGGTTCCCAGCCGCGGTCGTCACCCTCGGGGCAACACCCTGCGCGGCGACCATCTTCCCCAAACACCCTCACGTAGAGGGTGGCATCACCGTCGAACTTGAAGTGTAGGGTGCACCGACGGCTTAGGCCACGCGCGCGGGAAAACTTCTGCCAACCGCGGGCCAGGGACAGGCTCCCGGCCGCGGAGACCTCCATTGAGACCCATGAGGCCCGGCTATAGCAGCCGTCGGCCTGGAGCCAGAGGCCGCCCGGGGCGCCGGCCGGGAGCTCGCCAAGGAGGAAGCGAGGAAGTGGAAGCCGAGTGCTAGTCGGCTCCACTGACCACACGACGAACTCCGGCAGCACTTCAGCAGCGCGGAAGCGCGGCCTAGGGGGACGCGCAGCCGGAGCGCGCCCCTCGACCGCAGCAATCCGCTCGTCGCTGTGCTGAAGATCACCTCCACGGCCGCGGGGAGCTACCGTGGTGGCCACAGGATGTTTGCGAGGGCGCCCTCGGCCGCGCTTGGGCGGGGGAGAGGCGGGCTCAACCTAGCGAGCCTTCCCCTTCTCTGCGGCCGAGAACCTCCTCGACGGGGCCATGAAGAAAAAGGAGAAGCAAGGGGGGATGAACTGGAAGGGTGCGCGCCGGTCCGTACTTATAGCTGGCGAGGGCCAACCAACGGCCCCCGCGATCGCAGGTAATTATGACCCGCTTTGCATGCAGGGACTTGTCCAATCCGTGCAGTTGCCGAGGCGCCATGGGGAAGTGGAGGCGCCCACGTCCAATCAACCGCCACGCGGCGCCCAAGGCCGCAGGCTGTTAGGGCCCGCGGCGCTTCGCTCTTGCCCTTCCGCCTCCTCGCACGGCCAAGTCTGGGCGCGCCTTGGGCCCGGGGGCTACTGTCGGCATTCTGGGAACGGGGGTCCCCAGACTTGCCTGCCTGTGGCCTGCGGCGTGGCTCAAAAGGGGGACCAGCGTGGCCCATCTTCACCAACACAAACCCAAGACCCTCGTGAGGGGCCAAGCCTCGCGGGGCGGATGACGCGGAGCTTCCTCAGGCACGGCCTCGTCAGGCTGGCTCACGAGGAGGCGGAGAGATCAAGGAGGGGTACCTCACGAGGTGCCCGTGATGCAAGCCATGACGACCGAGGGCGCCAGGCGGGTGCCAGCCCGCGCAGTGTCCACCTTTCCTCTTTGGTGCAAAGGGGCAAGCGCAGCCGCGAAGTACCGAGGCATCAGGCAAAGGTTGCCATTTCGGTGCAACGAGACCAAGACCATGAGGACTACAAGACGGAGGTCATCGTGGAGCCCGAGACGGCGTCATCACCAGAGCTTTGTGCAGGCGAAGACTACTTTTGTCAGGGTAGCTAGTACTAGCTGTCCCCCTTCAAATTAGCCTGCCATTGTTGGCTCCCTTCCCGCTCGATATTTGGGAAGAGGACCAGGGCCTCTATAAATAGGACCAGCCACCCACAGAGCAAAGGGAGGTTTTGAAGGGGATAGAGGGATCAAAGGATAAAAGGATCAGAGAGAGAGAGAGAGGGGTGACTGAACTCCTCCCAGCAGTTCATCTCCCCAGCCAAGAACAGACCCTCGCGAGGCTGTTCTTCCTTGTATTGTTCATCATCATCAGCCCAAGAGGCAATCCACCACACCACACACTGGAGTAGGGTATTACACCACAACGGTGGCCTGAACCAGTATAAACCCTGTGTCTCTTGTGTTGTTATTTCCATAGTTTAGATCTTAGCGAGGCGGAGGGGTGCAGGTAGGTAGGAGGCGAAATCTCCGCGCGCACCCCAGTTTTCGAACCTCAAGGGTCTGCCGGAACCCGGAATCCGACAGACATCGCCGGCTCCGTCGAGGCCCCGCCCCGCTGCCAATGAGGCCGTGTCACATAGAAAACGAGGAAGAGTAGAACACGGTAGGTCGCTGCCACTCGGGTCCAAGTAAGGCCACCGCTGCTACCCTCCAGTTGAAGCCAAGCTTGGCGGGTTGACCATTGACGACCAATTAGCTTCCTGGCGGCTATGTGGAGTCGGAGAGATGTGCTGGAGAAGGACGTTGCTTCAGTGACTTAACTGCAGGTGCAGTTGGGTCACTGACGTGTGGGCCCAACAGGCATCTAGCCCACATGTCAGTGACCCAACTACAATTGTAGTTAAGTCACTGAAGCTTCTATTCGTCTCTGCCGGACACAGGTGGGTAGCTTCGGTTAATTAATTATACCTCCAGCGCACCCCTTTTTAGTTGAAGAATGTATGAAATGTAATGAAATCCGACCGTGTATGAGTAAATTTAGTTCGATTAGTTCGAACTCGTGTATCACTGGCATTGGATGAACATGCAAAACAATACGTACTAGCATTATTCCGAGGGTGATCACCTCGTTTGCAGCAGTTTCACACGTACTCCCTCCGGTCCTTTTTAGTCTGCATATAAGTTTTGTCTGAAGTCAAAGTATCTCTACTTTGACCAATCTTATAGACAAAAGTATCAACATTCACAAATTTCAAATCAACTGACTTGATAGAAATCTAATATGCGAAGTATAAAGGAACAAAGGGAGTACAAAAAGTTTGAGCAGCTTTTTAGCATTCTTGTACATTACAATCAAACACACAGGCCTGACAATTCATAGAGAACATTCAAAACAATCGATGATTATGCATCTCAGCGATTCACATGTCAGAGCCAATATTTACTTCACAACTAAAGAATAAAAAAAATCAATCGATGATGCTGATAGCAAAGGGCGTCCCATTCGAAAATATCAAACGCATGTCTTCTTGCTAACATCAATGAGCAAAATTTGACAAGGTTGTCCCATTCCAAAATGTCAAATGTGTGTTGTTTTGCGTACATCAATGAGAAAACTTTGAGATGGTTTTCCCATTCCAAAATATCAAATGCCTACGATTGTGGAATGGGCAGGGTCATCAGTTCAAACATTGACATGGCTCCTCGTGCTAAATAAACTAGTTGTTCTTTTTGTGCAGTTCCACCAAAATCAACCAAATTTGCGTGTAGCTTGCATGATTTCACCTTTTATATGTTGCAACACCTTGAACATATCGTCATCTCATTTCTTGTGGTGGAAATGAATGATTTGAGAATATTCGATGTATTCGAGAACATTTTGTGCAGTTCCCATTGAAATTAAGCTGAGCACCCCTGTTTGCATAAATACAAAAAAAGTGATTAGTATAAAGTAAAATGTACTATGAATTGACAGTTTAAACAGGCAACCTACATGATCCATGCAGAGCACACATTTAAAAAAATGGAACTCAACGGAAAGAATCCTAAAACAACATTGTATTGGCCATCATAGCAACAAAAATGGAGATCCGTGAGTCCTTCTGAGCTGAAGTTAGTTTGTTCTTGTGGGCAGTAACGTAACCATCCTTCAACTGCTTCCTTCTGATATGAAGAGGATGATCCTATTGTGCAAAGGCAAGAGAACAACTAAATGTTGCATCATTGTTTGCTCGAAAAAAGGAAAGGAAATCATTAAAAAAAGCATAGATGAAGCACTTCTCGAGGACAATACCACTTTCTCACACTACTAGGAAAAGGCCTACTAGTGGCGCACCAGTTTTGCCTACTAATGGCACTCTACTGGTGCACCACTAGTACCACGCCACTAGTATTTTTTACTAATGGTGCACCATTAGTATCTGGTATACTAATGGCGCACCACGCCGTGCGCCATTAGTATAGACCACCATGCGCCATTAGTATGCCTCCCAGGGGGCCATATTTACCCACGCGCTTTGGCATACTAATGGCGCACCGTGGGGTGATGCGCCATTAGTATCCTTTGGCATACTAATGGCGCACTGTGTAGTGATGCGCCATTAGTATCATTTGGCATACTAATGGCGCACTTTGAGGTGATGCACCATTAGTATGTATATTAGGTTTTATTTATTTTTTACTTTTCTGATTTTGCACAGGTTACAAAATAAATTATTGGACAGAATATAGACAGCAGCACACAGCAACAGCAGATTCATCGAATACAATAGAAGACTAGTCTCCGAATACAATTCATCATATTAGTCTCCGAATTCAAAAGACCGAACAAAGATAAAACATTACAAGTCTCGAGACCGCGAGTAGCGAGTTTGTCTTTACATTACAAGTCGATATCGATCATCTAAACTACCATCACATAGAAGAGAGCTGCGGTCATCATGATGAGCATCATCGCGATGAAACTGGTCTTCATCCGGTTCCTCCAACGCTCCCTCCTCTCTCTCGCTAGATAGCGGGCGTATCTAGATTCCGCCTCCGCCCTAGTGGTGTACCCTTTGTAACTGTTACCGCTGAAATGGTGAACCTGTCTCCGACACTCCTCCCAGTCGTCGTAGACTCCGGGAACCTTACCCTTGTACACGACATACGACGGCATCTCTATGCACAACCCAAACAACAGACAATACATAAGCAATATATAAGTATGCAACAAAAGGATCGGAAGAGAAAAGCAAGACATTAATAGCACGATTCATGGTCCTACTAATAAATAGCATTGATTACATCTAAGTTGAACGACTGTCCAAACCAAAGAGACATACAATTCATTAAAGTTTAATTACAACATGAGCCAATCAATGTTTCAGAACTACACATAGCATCACTACTTTTGACTCGACTCATGGGACCGGAGCGTGGATGAAGCCGCCGTCTGTCATGATGGTCATGAAATCGCGGGCGTTGTCAGCCTGCATTTGTAGCGTTGTGTCTATCTCACTGTTGGACAATTGATATCTGAGGTAGAACTGCCCCGAGGTATGCAGGACATCTTGATGGATGATTTCCGCTAACTTCGACTGGATGGAAAAGAATTATTGTCTGATGTCCGCGTCCTGGATTGCCGACAAGCTCGCGGCCCAATCTTTGAGATTATCTGGTAGCAGAAGGTGATGATGGTCCCGTACGATCGCTCGCATGTGATGGAGGGCGTAGTAGGCGTCATTCTGACCGCCAGGCGGTTGCTTGACGCAGCAGAACTTAGTATTGTGGGCGAACACGTGCCTGCCGTACCTACGAACTGGCCTGGTGAAGGTGCCTCCAGATTTGGCGTAGCCGGGGAGAACATCATCAACAACTTTCTTGATATTTGTGTAGTCTATCTTAGAGTCACGGTTCGGGTTGAAATACGTGGCCATGGAATATTTCGGGCTTAAGAGGATGAGTGTGCAATGTGTGTCACTGCACAGAACACAGAATGTTAGAAAAAAAAAGAACGATCAAAATCTAAGAAATCATTTGTTTCGGGGCGGTTAAGGGATGACTTACTCGGGAAAGTAAGACATGAGGAAGTTATCCTTATCTGGGTTTGCCAGAATGACGCCTTCGAGGTGTGAACTCGCGACTTGGCGGTCCCCAGCGCTGCCCAAGAGCTTGGCACGCATGTAGAAGGGGTCGACTATCACGATGTCTGGGGTCTTGTCTCTAATGATCCGCATCTCCATACTCAGCGAAAACAGCCGAACGAAGGTGTAGTGCAACGGATGAAGGTTAAACATAGCAAAGATGTCATCAAACCGCAGGACGATCGTACCCCCGATGGCGCCATCCACAAAGCCCTTGCCTGCTGGCACCTTGGCCACGAAAACCGGGTATGCCACATCATTCTCTCTGAGACGCCGCTTCTCCAAGGAAAGAACACTGTCATGCAGACTCCGCATAGCACCGGTTGCAGCATTGAGCATATTTGTCGGTAGCATTGCCCTACCCGCCACATGCACCCTCCTCGAGATATCCTTAGGTGAAGGTGGCCCGTCCTGAGCACGGATCGTACTCGGTGCCGGCTGGCTCGCACCGGCGCCCTTTTTAGCCTTTCGTTTCCGTCCCTTCTTCTTGATCTGCTGTAATGGGAACGAGTTCTGCTCACAGACCGCCTTCTTGAGCGTGTTGGGGCTGATAATATTTCTCACCTCAGCTATTTGAGGCTCGGTGAAGGTGGCAGCTGGAGGCGTCTCCTGAGAACTGAACGCCAGACGACGCCTGTTGCAATTGGGTTTCTCCGCCGTACCAGCTAGATCGCGGTCGTCTTGGCTGGGTTCTTGAGAAGGAGGCCCGTATAACTCGTCACCGTACCCATGTTCGGCAAAGTACTTATCGACGTTGGTAAATGTACCGTCGTCGTTGTCGTCGTCGTCCGGATCCTGTGCCATATGCATGTCCGGATCCTGTGCCATAGGGATGTCTGGCATGTCCGGTAGCGTTGTGGCATTCTTGCCATGGCTTGGCGCCGGCACTACTGGCGGTCTTGTTTGTGGGGTGGTGTCCCCCGCCCCCAAACAAATCTGGCTCTTCGGCCAAAGCAGGGGCGAGCTTACGCAGGCGCTGAGGGTCATCTCATCTTCTTCGTCGGCCCCAGCGGGTCGAATCGGAGGTAACAGCTCGTTTTAGCCTGGCAGCACCCGAACCACTTCAACCCTATACACTATGGGTGGCATCGGATTACCGTGGAACACGGGGTTGCCCGGTTGAACTATTCTGCCCTTGGCGACATCAACCAACTCGCCGCCCACGAAGTGCAGGAGAGTGCAAGGAACGTCGGCGGCGCCCTGCGAAAACATGTAGAGCGTCAGGGATGCCCAGTCAAAGGCAAGGAGATGAAGTCATCAGCCGAGAGGCTTAGTTACCGTGATGCCGTCAAGATCGGCTAATGTCGAAGCACCACCAACGGCGGGCGTGCAACTGCCGGAGGGGCCGCTTGCTGGCGAGGTGCCGGCCGGCGTACACCCGGGTGCATTAAGCTCAAATGCCCGTGCCGGCGCCGGATACACGAATACCGCCTCCGCTGGAGACACCAATGGCGCCGCCGGAGACACCAATGGCGCCGCCTGCGCGTTGTGCGAGTTGCTGGCCGTGAAGCTGGAACCGGGGGAGGCCCCTGTTGGCCGCCCGCAATCCACGTTGTCAGCCCATGAGTCAACGTAGGCACCATGGCGTTGAGCGTTGTTCCCAGTTGTTGTTGCACTTGCTCTTGGACAATCTCCGGAATCCGTGCCACTTGTGCCTTGAGTGCTTCAACCTCGCGCGACTGGCTTTCCGAGATGGTCTTTTTCTCCTTTCGCCCACCAGCGGTATAGTATGACGACCATTTTGTGGACAAGCCTTTGCCGGCCACACGACCAGCTGACGTCGGCTTACTGAGCTTATCCATGTTTTTCATTACGTTCAACGCCCTATTTAAAGGGGTGTCGAAAGGGGAGCTTTGAGACGACCCCGCACTACTGCTTTCATTGTCCTACGGAAGGAACGTGAACCATTTAGAAATATTGGGGATTAATTAGAATGCAACCAGATGGAGATAATTACGCGGGGGATGTATTCCTTACCAGAACAAGCTCAAGCGCCCTGGTCTTCGGATTCGTGGTAAGCTCCTTTGTTACCGGACCCTGAGAAAGATCCTGGCCTGCTTGTCACGGTATTTCTCGAAGCGGGGCGTGTCACAGCCCCAGTTTAGCCTTTGCTTGTCCTTGCATGGTCACCATATCATCATGTTTAATTTTCTCAGAAACTTGAAATGGGGATTGTTGCAACCCTAGCATCAACTGAATTCAACTAGGTTCAATAAAAATATTTTCAATAATCCCAAATGCCCATTAGAAAAGTTCATGATTTTTGTTAAAGGTGAAAACCTCTGCCAAAAGTCATGCACATATTTCTAGGCCATTCTGGATTTTTGAATTAATTCATATTGTAGTTGCATTTGTGCATTTAAATACTATAAAATATTTTAAATGCTCAAATAATCCTAAACTGAAATGTTCCATGTTGGATATTTTCCAAACAGTGGCCATGAGCAGTTTGGTGAATTTTGAGTGTGCCTAAGTATTTTTAATAAAGACAAACGCAATTACAGAAAATAGAAAAGAGAAATAAAATTAGGAAAAGAACAGAGGCTCACCTGGGCCTTACCTGGCTCACCTGCAGCCCACCTGGCTGGCCCAGCTGGCCAGCCCAGTCCACTGGCCTCTCCCCCCTGTCGTCTTCCTCGCGACAGAAGGACGATGGGCGTGTGGCCGCCGTGCGCGCACACGCGCCCCGGCCACCTCCTGCTTGCCGCTTCCCCTCGTCGCCCTAGACCTCCCTCGCGACGCCATGCAGCCCCGACCGCTCCCTCACTCTCTCTCAGGCTTCTCCCCTCCTCTGTTTCTCTCGCGCACAGCCACCCGAACGCGCCGTCGCCGCCGCTTGCTGTTGCCACGGCCACCGGCCCTCCCTCGCCCATCCAACGTGCTCGAGAGCTCCGCCTCGACCTCCTCCTTCTTCCACCCCGAGCCACGCCACCGCGGGAGCCCCACATCGCCGCTACGAGTCGTCTTCCCCGAGCACGGCCGCCGGACTCCATCGACGGATTCGTCGCCTTCCGGTCGTCCCCGAGCCAGCTGAGCTCCGCTTCGACCTCGCTGTGAGCTCCTCTACCAAACCCCTCTCTCCCCGCCGTCTATTTCCTCCTCTAGCCTCACTAACCACCACGGCCGAAGCTCGCCACTGCCGTGCCTCATCGCCGCCACGGCCACAGCTGCCGCCACCCACGCCCGAGCTTTGCCTCGTGCTCAGCACTCTCCCTGGAGCCGGGCGCGCCCACCCATTCGACCTGCTGTGCCCCCTAGCGCCAACCCCGACCTCGCCCGAACTCCGGCCACCCCCGCGAGCCTCGCCCCGGCGAGCTCGGGCCGTCTCAACCCATCCCAACCGCACAGAAAGACGCGGGGCACTCCCAGCTTCACGCTGATGCCTCCGCCGTCCCTTTTGGTCGTCGGAACAGGAAACCCGAGGCTCGCCGCCGCGACCGGCCTCGTCGGCGTCAAGTCGTCGGCAGGTTTGACCCTGCTGGCCAGGGGTTTGAACCCCGCTGACCGAGTTGACCTGGGTGGGCCCTGTTTGACCCACTGGTCTATGACATGCGGGCCCCGCCCGGCTAATTAATCTAGTTTAGGTTTAAATTTAATTAGTTTAACCTAGGTTAGTGCTAATTAAACTAGGTTAGTTTAGTTAGACACTGACCAGTGGACCCCACTAGTCAGGTTTGACCCGGACCAGCCCTGTTGACTTGCTTACGTCACCCTGACGTCATGCTGACGCAGTAATGCCCTTTTCTGGATTTATTCTTTTCAGGAAATTCCAGAAAATAGTGCTAACTTCTAAAATTCATAGAAATTAAACCGTAACTCCAAATGAAATAATTTATATATGAAAAATTATCAGAAAAATCCAATCTATCCATCTGTACTGGTTTCATGCATGTTAGAACACAATAACCTTGCTTTTTAGGTGAAACAAGTTAATGCACTAATATGACTTCATAAAATGGGTTTGCATTTGAATCCTTGGTTCAAATGGACTCATTTCAATATGTTGTAGCTTGCATTAGCCCAAAGCACATTCATATTGCCATGTCATAGCATGCATCATATTGCTGCATATCGCCATGTGTTGATTGTGTTCTTTATGTGTTTGCCGGTGGTTGTTCCCTCTCGATAGACGATGTTTCCGACGACATGATCGATGACACCGATGAAGAACTATACTATCTTCAGAAGTGCCAAGCAAGCAAAACCCCCCTTGTTCATTCCGATATGATCCCACTCTCTCGCTCCTGCTCTCTTTTACTGCATTAGGACAACAGCGATTCAACTGTTACATGCTGCGGTAGCTGAACCCTTTCCTCTGCATGACCTGTCATTGCCACAGTAAATAGATGAAACCCACTAGCATGAGTAGGAGTTGCTTGAGCCCTGATGTGCCTACTCATTCATGTTGTTTGTCATGCCTGCTACTGCTTAGAGTTGAGTCAGGCCTGATTCATCGGGGATGATTTGGAATGGTGTTGAACATGTCCTACTGTGTGTGAGCTAAGTGTGTGAACACGATTTGGTAAAGGTAGCGGTGAGAGGCCATGTAGGAGTACATGGTGGGTTGTCTCATTGCAGCCGTCCTCAGGAACTGAGTTCTGTGTTTGTGATCCATGAACAGTTACTACCACACATTGGGTTCCGGTAACTCGGCCCCTCTTAGCTTATTAATCAACTCGATCTCTGTACAGGATTTGCAACTAGTTTCTGGTGTTTCTAGGTAGTGTTAGTAGTCTACCAAGTGGCACCCGGTATAGGTGGGCTTGGGACAGACTAGGCACAGTGGCACGGTGTACCAAGTGGCACCCAGATGGTGGGCTTGGGACAGACTAGGCACAGTGGCACGGTGTACCAAGTGGCACCCAGATGGTGGGCTTGGGTACCCTGCACACATCGTTTGGGGCCGTGAGCGACACCCCGGCCGGATCTCCTTGCGGATGGAACCCGAATAGGCGATAAACCTGGACTAGAGACTTGTTGGTTAGTCAGGTCATGGCCGACTCCCTCGCCCGGTTTCCGCTTGAAGGTTGCCGAGGTACATGACGTGTACAGGGCGATAAGTGGCGAGAGCGTGTGTGAAGAAGTACACCCCTGCAGGGTTACCATTATCTATTCGAATAGACGGATTCCTCGGATATGGAAACTTGGACCCCTTGAATATTCATAGACAAGCGAAAGTGGATACTTTAAAATGCGCAAGATAAGTGTGAGTGCTATGGATGGCGTTCTCGCAGGGAGACGGGAGCGGATCCATAGTGGTGTATTGGTATGGTGAATTTGTGGATTCGTGTGTGCCACCTCAAAGAGTTACTTGCAGTCGTAGTTCAGGATAGCCACCGAGTCAAAGCTGGCCTGCTGCAGTTAAACTCCACCACCCCCTTTGTTGATACCGATGCATATGTAGTTAGTTCTGATGTAAGTCTTGCTGGGTACATTTGTACTCACGTTTGCTTAATTTATGTTTTGTATAGAGACTTCAGTACCGCTAGTAGTTCCGCTTGGACTTCGACGTTTAGCTCATTACCTCAGCTATGATCTTGTACCTTGGGAGGGTCTTGTAGATAGTCAGGCTTCTCAGCCTTTTTCATTTGTAGATGTCTTTACTCAGACATGTTAAGCTTCCGCATGTGCTTTGACTTGTATGCTCTGAATGTTGGGTCGTGAGACCCATGTTTGTAATATCTCTCTCCTCGGAGCCTAATGAATAAATACTTGAGTTGTAGAGTCTCGTTGTGATGCCATTTTGTATTTACACATATCGAGCATATTGTGTGTATGATTGAAATGCTTGGTATGTGTGGGATCCGACAATCTAGTTGTTTATCCTCGGCAACCTCTCTTATGGGGAAATGTAGTCTAGTGCTTCCTTGAGCCATAGTAGTCCGCTACAGCCCGGTTCACCGGAGTCCTGCTAGCCCAGCACTACTGCTCAGGACACTTGACTGGCCGGCATGTGTTTCACTTCGTTCCTGTGTCTGTCCCTTCAGGGAAATGTCACGCGGTGACATCCGGAGTCCTGCCTAGCCTGCTACAGCCCGGGTTACTTGAGTCCTGTTAGCCCAGTGCTACAGCCCGGATTCACACGCTGTTGACCGACATGCTCGAGGTTGATTCATGTATGCCTGTTCCCATGGGTTAGTGCCGCTTTGGGTTCACGACTAGCCATGTCGGCCCGGGTTCTTTGTCATATGGATGCTAGCGACACTATCATATACGCGAGCCAAAAGGCGCAAACGGTCCCGGGCCAGGTAAGGTGGCACCCGTGGGAATACCGTGCGTGAGGCCGCAAAATGATATGATGTGTTACATGCTAGATTAGTGTGACTTAGGATCGGGGTCCTGACAGCTTTGGTATCAGAGCCTGACTGCCTGTAGGATTACCAAGCCATTCTGGTCGAAGTCGTGTCTAGAAATGCTTTAGTTATATAAGGGAATTGATTGCGGATGGGAACGTAAGGCTCTTTTTACTCCTTATCCTCATGACCTTCTGATCTGAGTCATCCTCTTCTCTTCTACGGGGATTAAGAACTAGGCCTTCTCATCTATCTATCAGGATGACGAGTTACTATGATAGAGACTTATAGGATTGATGGATTCAAGCCTTAGTTCAGTTTCTACTACTTCCGTGTGTTCATAATTGGTCTCAGAACCTTGATATTGTGACATTGAGTGGTTATGCCACTATTTTGCAAGATGTCTCAACTATTTTTGAGCAATTACAGCCGTTATGCTGTCCGAGTCATCCCAGGTTTCTAAATAGTCCGATGCATTTGCAAATCCCTTCTTTCCGTTCTCGATGTTCCTTTGGGCCAGATTAAGCACACTAATCGGTCTGTTAAGGTACTCCGTTGCCTTGATATGTATGTTGGAGTTAGTATTATGGCCCTAGGTGTCTCAGAAGATTACCTAGTAATCTAGCTATGTTTTGTCTTCCCCGTGTGATGATTCTGGCCATCATTCTTGAAAGCATCCTGTGATGCCATTTAGTAGTAGGTATTCTACTCCAGTGTTCTTGACCCAAGAATCACTCTGTTCACTTCGTGTTGATATTGCTGCTAGTTCCTTTAGGATATTAGTAACCTTTGCGATAGTCCTCGAGGTCCATGGTATTTCCTTCTTCCAAATACCATGAACCATTAAGGCAGAAGTTCTTTGAACTAAAAGATCACCATTAGAGCACTCCTGAGGAGTTCTCCATTCATAATTGTGACTCTGCCAGTCCTACCTCTTAGCATGGGTTATCCAGAAGAAATATGTTGAACTTGTTCGACATACTAATCTATGCATCCACAACTCAGAAAGTTAATATATTCCTTGAGTTGTCCCCCTTTAGTTGTATTCCGACCTTAGCCTATCAGTTGATAGTCAAGAGTATGTGTGCATTCGTGTTTATCGGTGCCTTTTACTCTTGTGGTCCATCAAGCCATTCTATTCCAGAATGACTAGGAGAAACAAACTCCAGTACCTCATCGATTTCTAAGATTGGGTCAAAGCAGTTGTATTCCGCAGATCAAATGCAATCAAGCTTTTGAGTCTGTTCTACCCTGAAGTATTACCCACTTTATGTCAAGAATATCATGAGAATTGCACCATCTCTTATGAATTCTTGATGCGGTGATACTTCTTGCCATCATTTTTCATTCCTCGGTCCCGTGTTGTCGCAACCGGAATGCTGACAAGTGAATCGTGATGTGTGAAATAAATACTCCTAGCAACTCCGCTGCTTAGTAGTTAATGGACATTAATATCATTCTTAGTGTGCTGATTATTGAATCATCACCCTAAGGTTGGTCGTGCTACCTAGTCCTTATTTCTGGTGCACTCTTCGATCAATGAGTTAGGATTTTCAACCCCTTTCTTATTGGATCATATCATCTTGCCTCGAAAGCAAGATTGTTCTCGAGCATAGTAACATATCGGTGGTTTGTGATGTTCCGAATATCTTCTCGGAAGTATTACCAGGTTGACACCTGACCGCTATGTTGAGTTCGTGATCATGCTGGTTTTCCTCCAAAACACCCATTCTCCAAGAATTTGTGTTGGATACCCCTGAGCTAGTTGATTAAGCTAAACAACAACTTGGAGAGTTGGAGGATAAAAGCTTGTCTGACTTAGTTCGTGTCATGGGATATCTTTTGTGTGTGTGTTGAAGGAAGATGATATCTCTGTTGATTGGTCCTCGTGATCAGTTGTTGGATCTATTGCCTTGTCAAAACTTTGATTTGAGTATGGGCTATCGTCAAGTCAAATCAGAACCAACGATGTGCGTAATGTTGTCTTACTCGTGGTTGGTTCCTCGAGCATACACCATTACATCCTTTGGGTCTGATCAATGCTATCGTCGTGTTCACATGATGGTGGAAGTCCAGTGATATGGAAATTCCGATGAGTTGCTGTTGAACCCATCAGCAACATTTTGTCTCCCCCATGATTCATGTTGAACATCAAGCTTGCATTGGAAACTTTGTAAGCAATGCCTTCGTGTTCCGTTCATGAAGCTTATGCTTGGATGGAAGAAGTGACTTCCTCAAATTCATGTGCATTTGGAGCAAGTTGCCGCCATAAGTTCGAGAAAGATTGTTTTGTTTCCTCTGGTACCATCCCAAGTTAGTTATGCATACGTGCGAAGTATTCTATGGTTTGGTAGATTAATTACCTCTAGTCCATATGTGTCCCTAGCACACCAAGCCACTGACTGATTTGTTCTAGGAGAAGGAGTTAAGTGCTAATCCATGGTAATGCACAAGACCTCGATATCCTCGATGATGGTTGCCCACCTGAACTCGGTAGTGTTTCATTATAAGACTACTACGTGGTCATGCTTGTCTGGGACAGTGTGTTCACATGCTTGTAGCAGAACCCGCTCATGTTTTGGAGCTTGCTACCAAGTTCATCTCCCGAGAATCTCGCAATGCCATCTCATTGATTTGTGTTGCAAACTTTCCTTTTCCGGACATGCTATCTGGAATACCCTGTTACCAACCAGGTCTGAATCTCAGGCAGGTATGATGGTTGGAAAATTCCCAGCATTTGCATTTTGTTCCCAGCTTGCACCGTCATGGTGCCATTCTACATTGGGTCCCTCCATATCCGGTGATAAGCAAAAATCATCCATTGGGTTGTCTTCAACAAGGTAGTCCACATCATCCATCCTAGTCCGAGTATGCCATTTCTTCGAGCTCTTTCAAAGGATCGTTGTGATTGCCTTAGGCTGGTATAAAGAATTTCAATGATCTTTGTATCAAAAGTAATTCTTTTTGCCACTTAAGGGAATAGTTCTTCGAGTCACCTTCCCTGAGGTGCCCCGTTACGGGATCATGGCAATTATTACCTCGCCACCTTGACAACATCCACCGTCTTTCTAAGCGTGGAATTGTTGCCCACCAAATCAAACCCTGTCGTTTGTTCTTCCATCCCTCTTGATGTGTTTCGTGTCTCAGCTCGAGAGATGTTTCAATGTCTCACTCGATGAGTGATCCTGAGTTGTTCAATCTTCGAGAAGATCGATCCTTCTGGAGTTTTCCCTTTCCTCTCATTGTCATGTTAGTTGGAGTTCTCAGAGCAAGACATCGAGGCAGAGATGGTGATCGTATCAACGTTCATTTGAAGTGCAACCTGGATCGTGAAGATTGCGTTAGTTGCGTTCCCCCTTCATCTTACCCTACGCTTGAATCTCGGGACAAGATTCTTGTTTAGTGGGGGTGAGCTGTCACAGCCCCAGTTTAGCCTTTGCTTGTCCTTGCATGGTCACCATATCATCATGTTTAATTTTCTCAGAAACTTGAAATGGGGATTGTTGCAACCCTAGAATCAAATGAATTCAACTAGGTTCAATAAAAATATTTTCAATAATCCCAAATGCCCATTAGAAAAGTTCATGATTTTTGTTAAAGGTGAAAACCTCTGCCAAAAGTCATGCACATATTTCTAGGCCATTCTGGATTTTTGAATTAATTCATATTGTAGTTGCATTTGTGCATTTAAATACTATAAAATATTTTAAATGATCAAATAATCCTAAACTGAAATGTTCCATGTTGGATATTTTCCAAACAGTGGACATGAGCAGTTTGGTGAATTTTGAGTGTGCCTAAGTATTTTTAATAAAGCCAAACGCAATTACAGAAAATAGAAAAGAGAAATAAAATTAGGAAAAGAACAGAGGCTCACCTGGGCCTTACCTGGCTCACCTGCAGCCCACCTGGCTGGCCCAGCTGGCCAGCCCAGTCCACTGGCCTCTCCCCCCTGTCGTCTTCCTCGCGACAGAAGGACGATGGGCGTGTGGCCGCCGTGCGCGCACACGCGCCCCGGCCACCTCCTGCTTGCCTCCTCCCCTCGTCGCCCTGGACCTCCCTCGCGACGCCACGCAGCCCCAACAGCTCCCTCACTCTCTCTCGTGCTTCTCCCCTCCTCTGTTTCTCTCGCGCATAGCCACCCGAACGCGCCGTCGCCGCCGCTTGCTGTTGCCACGGCCACCGGCCCTCCCTCGCCCATCCAACGTGCTCGAGAGCTCCGCCTCGATCCCCTCCTTCTTCCACCCCGAGCCACGCCACCCCGGGAGCCACACATCACCGCTACGAGTCGTCTTCCCCGAGCACGGCTGCCGGACTCCATCGACGGATTCGTCGCCTTCCGGTCGTCCCCGAGCCATCTAAGCTCCGCTTCGACCTCGCTGTGAGCTCCTCTACCAAACCCCTCTCTCCCCGCTGTCTATTTCCTCCTCTAGCCTCACTAACTACCGCGGCCGAAGCTCGCGGCCGTCGTGCCTCATCGCCGCCACGGCCACAGCTGCCGCCACCCACGCCCGAGCTTTGCCTCGTGCTCAGCACTCTCCCAGGAGCCGGGCGCGCCCACCCATTCGACCTGCTGTGCCCCCTAGCTCCAACCCCGACCTCGCCCGAACTCCGGCCACCGCCGCGAGCCTCGCCCCGGCGAGCTCGGGCCGTCTCAACCCGTCCCAACCGCACAGAAAGACACGGGGCACTCCCAGCTTCATGTTGATGCCTCTGCCGTCCCTTTTGGTCGTCGGAACCGGAAACCCGAGGCTCGCCGCCGCGACCGGCCTCACCGGCGTCAAGTCGCCGGCAGGTTTGACCCTGCTGGCCAGGGGTTTGAACCCCGCTGACCGAGTTGACCTGGGTGGGCCCTGTTTGACCCACTGGTCTATGACATGCGGGCCCTGCCCGGCTAATTAATCTAGTTTAGGTTTAAATTTAATTAGTTTAACCTAGGTTATTGCTAATTAAACTAGGTTAGTTTAGTTAGACACTAACCAGTGGACCCCACTAGTCAGGTTTGACCCGGACCAGCCTGTTGACTTGCTTACGTCACCCTGACGTCATGCTGATGCAGTAATGCCCTTTTCTGGATTTATTCTTTTCAGGAAATTCCAGAAAATAGTGCTAACTTCTAAAATTCATAGAAATTAAACCGTAACTCCAAATGAAATAATTTATATATGAAAAATTATCAGAAAAATCCAATCTATCCATCTGTACTGGTTTCATGCATGCTAGAACACAATAACCTTGCTGTTTAGGTGAAACAAGTTAATGCACTAATATGACTTCATAAAATGGGTTTGCATTTGAATCCTTGGTTCAAATGGACTCATTTCAATATGTTCTAGCTTGCATTTGCCCAAAACACATTCATATTGCCATGTCATAGCATGCATCATATTGCTGCATATTGCCATGTGTTGATTGTGTTCTTTATGTGTTTGCCGGTGGTTGTTCCCTCTCGATAGACGATGTTTCCGACGACGTGATCGATGACACCGATGAAGAACTATACTGTCTTCAGAAGTGCCAGGCAAGCAAAACCCCCCTTGTTCATTCCGATATTATCCCACTCTCTCGCTCCTTCTCTCTTTTACTGCATTAGGACAACAGCGATTCAACTGTTACATGTTGCGGTAGCTGAACCCTTTCCTCTGCATGACCTGCCATTGCCACAGTAAATAGATGAAACCCACTAGCATGAGTAGGAGTTGCTTGAGCCCTGATGTGCCTACTCATTCATGTTGTTTGTCATGCCTGCTACTGCTTAGAGTTGAGTCAGGCCTGATTCATCGGGGATGATTTGGAATGGTGTTGAACATGTCCTACTGTGTGTGAGCTAAGTGTGTGAACACGATTTGGTAAAGGTAGCGGTGAGAGGCCATGTAGGAGTACATGGTGGGTTGTCTCATTGCAGCCGTCCTCAGGAACTGAGTTCTGTGTTTGTGATCCATGAACAGTTACTACCACACATTGGGTTCCGGTAACTCGGCCCCTCTCAGCTTATTAATCAACTCGATCTCTGTCCAGGAGTTGCAACTAGTTTCTGGTGTTTGTAGGTAGTGTTAGTAGTCTACCAAGTGGCACCCGGTACAGGTGGGCTTGGGACAGACTAGGCACAGTGGCACGGTGTACCAAGTGGCACTCGGATGGTGGGCTTGGGAACCCTGCACACATCGTTTGGGAACCCTGCACTCGGATGGTGCGCCATTAGAATTTTTTTTCATAGCAATGGCGCACCAGCGGGACCGTGCGCCATAAGTATTCTTTTTTTAGATAGCAATGGCGCACCAGCGGGACCGTGCGCCATAAGTATTCTTTTTTAGATAGCAATGGCGCATCAGCCAGCCGTGTGCCATAAGTAAGATTTATTATTATTATTATTATTATTTTGTTGCATCTAATAATTTTTTAGAAAATGAATATGAATATGAAACAATAATATTTTTTTATAAAAACAGTAATAATTTTTTAAAAATATCATCAGATTTGTTATTTGAAAATATTTATGAATATAAAAATATCATCAAATTTGTTATTTGAAAATATAATCAAATTTGTTTTTTGAAAATATAATCAAATTTGTTTTTTTGGATTTTTAGTTGCATTCATTTGTGACGGTGGAGTGAGGGAGGGTGCGGGGGTCGTCGACGGTGAGGGGGATCTGGCAAGGGGGATCTGGCGAGGGGGGATAGCGATCGAGATGGAGGGGGATCGAGATCGAGTGTCCTCATGAATATTCAATATTTTTTCATGAATTCAAAAAGTGCCCATGAAATTTAAAAATATTCATGATAGTTCAAAAAGTGCCCATAAAATAAAATCAAGAAATAAAGACTACAATTTAAATACAATCGATCTTAGCTAGCTAGCTATCTATTCACAATCTTCTTGCCCTTCTTTTTCGCAAATGGAGTTCTTCTGTGGAACAGACGTCCTTTAGGTAGGGTGGTCCTGCTTCTTCTTGTGGTGTATGCTGCTACTTCATCTTCATCGTCATGTTCGATCTTCGGGTCGCCGTACTTGTCGAAGTCTTGCTCATTGGCTACTCCATCCATTCCGATGATCTTCCTTTTGCCTCTCCTCACGACAACACGACTGGGCTTTGACGGGTCGGTAATGAAGAAGCATTGGTCCACTTGGGAAGCCAGTACCCATGGCTCATTTTTCACGGTGAAATTTGCGCCCGCGGTCTTGGATTTGGCTTTGGGTATAACCATGGTGGTGAAATACCGGTCTTCTTTTAGGACGCTCTTGGCCCATCTGACACGGAACATCGGGACCTTCTCTCCAGCGTAGCTCAGCTCCCAGATCTCCTCGATCCTTCCGTAGTATCTGTCCCTGTCGTTACCGGTGTAGGATTCCATCGTTACCCCGGAGTTCTGATAACCATCGCTCTTCATGTCCTTGTCCTTGGTGTAGAATGTGTAGTCGTTGATATCGTACACCTCATAGGTCATCAGGTTGTGCTCGGCGCCCTGTGACAAGGTGAATATGAGTTGTTCTTCCGCGGAAGAATCCTCATGTAAAGGGTATGGCAGAAGCTTTTGCTTGAACCAACGCGTGAAACATGAGTTGTGCTCTTTGATTATATCTCCGTCCATCCTCTCTTGGCCTCGGTTATTGTACGTCTTGTAAATAAAGGTTTTGTGCTCTACCACCCAAGGATCGACCACGTCTATGTGTTGTAGCACGACTAGGTTTGCTCTTTCAAAGTCGGTGAGTCGACCCTCGAAGTTGACATGCATTTCGCGGCGACCCTCACGGTGACCCCATCCAGCGAGCCTACCGAGGTGCCTATTGACGGGCAGACCAACGGGGTTCTCGATGCCTAGATAATTCGTGCAGTAGGAGATGCACTCTTCGGTCAAAAAGCCCCTGGCTATACTTCCCTCTAGACGTGACATGTTGCGAACGTATCCTTTGATGACACCATTCATCCTTTCGAACGGCATCATGCTGTGCAGGAAAGTCGGCCCGAGTTGGATGATATCCTGCACATATGGACCAGCAGATGCACCATAATGTCGAAGAATGCGGGTAGGAAGTACATCTCAAGCTCACATAGTATCATCATGATCTCTTCCTGTAACCTTCTGAGTTGCCTCACGCCAACCGACCTCCGAGAGATGACATCGAAAAAGTTGCATAGGCCAAATAGCGTTTCACGGACGTGCGCGTCCATGAACCCACGGATTGCAACTGGAAGTATCTGCGTCATCAGTACGTGACAGTCGTGAGACTTCATCCCGCTGAACTTTTGCTTCGCTGGGTCTTGGTATCTGCTTATCTTCCCCGCGTAACCGTAAGGAAGTTTTACTCCTACGAGGCAGGTGAAAAACTGCTCGATCTCCTCCTGACTTAGAGTGAAGCACGTGGGAGGGTAGTCATTTCTGGTCTTCTTGGCCTTTTTGCCTTTGCGACGACTTTCTGTGTCCTGCTTCGCCTCATCATCATCATCGTCATCATCATCATTAGCGTGAAGCCCCTGCCTGATGCCCATTGATTTCAAGTCCGCCCTTTCTTTCGGCCCATCTTTGGTCCTCTCTGGCATGTTGAGCAGGGTACAAAGCAGACTCTCGCACACGTTCTTCGTGATATGCATGACATCAAGGCTGTGAGGCACACGGTGGATCTTCCAGTACGACAAGTCCCAGAAAACAGACCTCGTTTTCCATACCTTCAGCAGCGGCTCTGGTGCCTTTCGCTTCTTTCCCGACTCTGGCGCCTTTTGCTTCTTTCCCGGCAGCGGGCAATCTTTCCAATTTTTCAACAGCTCGTCTATTTCCTCGCCGCTCCTCGTACGCGGGCGTCTTCGGGGTTCGGTTTCACCATCGAACAGATCCTTGCGTTTCCTCCACGGGTCATCGTCGTGAAGCCACCTTCGATGTCCCATGAACACGGTTTTCGAAGACCCGGGATCTCTATCTAGCTGGCGATACGTTGTGTCATCCATGCACCCGATGCATCCAGAAAATCCGTGGACCACCTGCCCCGCGAGATATCCATAACCGAGATAGTCGTGCACCGTCGTGAGCAGTGCGGCTCTCATAGGGAAATATTCTTTCTCTGCGGCGTCCCACGTATTGGCTGGCGTTTTCCACAGCGTTTCTACCTCCTCTTTCAGTAGCCCCAGATACAGATTGATGTCATTCCCTGGTTGTTTCGGCCCTTCAATTAGCATACTCATGTGAATGTACTTCCTCTTCATGCACAACCAGGGGGGAAGGTTGTACATCCACACAAACACAGGCCAGGTGCTATGTGTGCTTCTCTGGCTGCCATACGGATTGACTCCATCGGTGCTCGCACCCAGCACGATGTTCCTTGGACCCTTCCCAAATTCTGGGTGTTCGAAGTTCAACGCTTGCCACTGGCTCCCATCCTTAGGGTGACTCAGCATCTTGTCTTTTTTATTTATCTCCGGATCATTTGCGTCATCTTCTTGCTTCTTCTCCTCCCTATCCGCGTGCCAACGCAGGAGCTTTGCTACCTTAGGGTCCGCGAAATACCGCTACAAACGAGGAGTGATCGGAAAGTACCACACCACTTTTCGAGGATCTTTCTTCCTCTTCTTGTATCGAGTGACGCCGCACACCGAACATATGGTAGACTCCGCGTGCTCGTCCCGATAAATGATGCAATTGTTCATGCACACATGGTATTTCACGTGCGGTAAATCCAGAGGACACACGATTTTCTTTGCCTCGTCGAAACTGGTAGGGCACTTGTTCCCCTTGGGAAGACGTTCGTGCCAGAATGACATGTTCTCGTCGAAGCATGCGTCGGTCATTTTGTGTTTTACCTTCATCTCCAGAGCCATGAGTGTTACTTTCAGGCGGGTATCCTCGGGCCTGCATCCTTCATACAATGGAGTAACCGCATCTATCTCCAGTTGATCCAGCTTGGCTTTCTCTCGGGCGGCAGCTCTTGAGTTATCCGTCTGCTTGAGAAGCAGCTCTTGAATATGAGGGTCCTGCACCTAGCCCATCGATGGTCCATCGTCGTCTGCTCCGCCGGCATCTTCATCTTCATGATCATGCCCTTCTTCTGCTCCGGCATCTTCCTCATCATCATGTCCGGCATCTTCTACATGATGACTGTGTACAGCATCACCGTCGTGATCATGTCCTGGAGATTCTTCGTCTTCTCGCCCGCCCGAGCCGCGGTGGTTGTCTTGCTACCACCGATAGCCATCCATGAAACCACACAAGAGCAGGTGGTCCCGCACCTACCCGGAATCCGGGCCCGCAATAAGGCTCTTTAGCTTGCATCTTCGACACGGACATCTTATCTCCATCTCGTTCTTTTGAAGCATCTCGGCCTTCGCGGAGCTCAAAAACCTATTCACGATGCCTTCGGTCATCGTGCGGACCATGGTCGCCTGTGGGGTAGAGCAAAATGATATTTTAGAACCAAGAAAAAATTTGGCATGACTTTCCCTAAAAATAGGACCAAAAAGAATGCATAGTGCCAAAATTCTTGCCGAAACGGAAATGAATCAACATTTCGGCAAAATATTGGCAACTATCGCATTTCAAATACCGGTACCTGCAAACACAAACATATATGCAACACCACAAACATATGCAACACCACAAACATACATAGATCTAGCTAGGCCACAAAAAGTGCATGTGCACGTTGCTGGAGCAAGCTAGGGAGAAAAAAAGTAGATCTACAACATAAAGATAGCTTTCCCCTTACTTACCTATCAAAAAAGGTAATTTAACCACTTAATTTTGATGAATCTATGGTGCAAATGGGGTGAGGAGGAGGAGGCAGCCGACAAGCTTGGAGAAGGAGGTGGGGGGAATGAAGTGGGGAAAGTGAGTGTGTAGGTGTGGCTGTCCAAAATATCTAGCTGGTCCCAGGTTACTAATGGCGCACCACCCACCCATGCACCATTAGTAACCCAACATACTAATGGCGCACCTGCTGGCCGTGCGCCATTAGTAGTTTTGCAAAAAATAAAAAATAATATATATATATATACACTAATGGCGCACCATTGCGTAGTGCGCCATTACTAGTTTAAAATAGTAATTGCGCACTATGCCACGGTGCGCCATTAGTAGTTTTGTAAAAAAAGAATAAAAAAATACAGTAGTGGCGCACTATGTGGCTGGTGCGCCATTACTAGTTAGAACTAGTAATGGCGCACTTTGCCTGGATGCGCCATTAGTATGTTTGGAAAAATGAAAAAAAGTTGTTACTAGTGGCGCATCGTGTGTCTGGTGCGCCATTAGTGTCTTCCACACTAATGGCGCATCAGCACATGGTGCGCCATTAGTATATAGTAGTGGCGCACCACTTGTCTGGTACGCCATTAGTGTCAATTTCATCTAGTAGTGTCATGACAGTAGCACAACACCAATAGAGATAACATAGCTCAATCATATGGATGAAATCCGTGGGCCAGTACCAACCTTTGTCGGGAGGCTTATTATGGAGAGCATACATATGAAGCACTTCTCGGGAATCATCTGTTGTTATCTACTGTGGTTTCCATTCTTACTATATACTCCTCAATTAGTTTAATGTTTCCAACATCTTCTTGTGCAGTTCCACCAAAATATACGTTATCTTCAAAGAAGATCCCTGTTTGCACAAGTAAAGATAATTACATATTACATTAAGAGTGGCATCAAATCAGTGGCAAAACAATTGCTCATTCCAGCCATAGCAATAATGTAACATCCCAAATTTTCAATTTGGAATGTTATACATTAGATCATCATTGCATATCATATTTTAATTTGCTTTTGGTTTGATCCTAGAAATTTCTACGCAACTCAAGGACCCACAGAGAGAGTTGGGAAATTTTTATTTTCATATTTGAGTTCTCTCAAATTTTGAGAATAGGATCATTTGATTTTATTTATTTTATCATCAATTATTTCTATTACAAAATTATGAGAGAGGGAATAAAATGACTTTCCCAAAATAAAGAAATATTGAGGATTTAATAATAAAATCAAATAAGATTTTATTTCAGAGTTTTCGTTATTTTATTTGAATTTAGGAAAAAATGCGTGTTTTTCAAAATTGCATTTAGGCCCCAAATAAATGTTCACCTTGTGTGGCTTGATTTTAGAAACCCGGAAAAATTTATTTCGGGATTTTTGGAGTCCATTTAGTATTTCTTTTTATTTTTCTTCTGCGCGTAATTATTTAAAAAAAACGAACCGACCTAAGGGCCGTGTCCGACTAGGACTCCGGCCCGACTAGGCTTTATAAGCCGGGGGAGAGGCCCATCCGAGCCAAACCCTAGCCCCGCTCGCCCCCAGAACCGCCGCCGCCGCCCGCCGCCAGCGTCGCCCTGCTGCCCTGCCGCCGCACCGCCGCCGCCTGGTGCCGCCTGCCGCCGGACGCTGCCGCCGCCGCACGCCGCCCGAGGTTTGCCGCGCCTCGATTTCTGTGCCGGTTTTTTTAGTTTTTTTTCGAAAAACCGTCCGTTTTTTCCGTCGGTTTTTTTAGTTTCGGTTTTTTAAATAGATTGGTTTTTCCGGTTTATTTAAATAGCGAACGTTCGTCATTTTTTTCTTTTTCTCGGATTAAATCCGCGATTTTTCTGATCGCGATTCCTGATCCGATTTTCGTTTTAGTATAACTTTTTGCTCGTTTATCGGAATCAGGCGATTCAAGCGCCTGGAGTTTCGTCTCGAAACCCTCTATCCGTTTAACCAACTTAATCAAGTTTTTGCTACTGTAAAAATTGCCCTAGATTCAGATTAGTAGAACGAAATTGTTTTCTTTCGCCGTTTGACTTTCGTTGCTTCGTTCGATTTGATTCTTTTTGCAAACCGGAGTTCTTAAGTTGAAACTTCTGGTTAGATCTCTTATTTGAGTTTTACCCGTGCATTAGATGAGTACTTATTGTATGCTTGTTTGTTTGTTTGCGATAGAGTACCCGAAGTGCGCCGCTTGTTACTTCGAATCGCTAGGTTTCCCGGATCATCAGCAAGGCAAGGAACACTTTGATCATACCTTTCCTACTACCCAATTTTATTGCATTAGATCAATCCTCACACATTGCATGATTAGGATCTAATTAAATTGTGGGATGGGAAGTAGTTGAGGTAGTACCTATTACCTGTTTATTATCAAACCTTTGGGAGTTACTTCTACATTTGCTTATTATGCCATGCTATGCTAGTAGACGTGGATTGGTTGAGTGATATCCATGATAGATGTGAGTTTGTTAATTAATGGTTTATCTAAGGTGGCAACTTAAACACACATCTGGGTGGATCGAGGCACCTGGGTATTCCAGGGCTTGCCTGTTTTCTTTTGGACCGCCACCCAGGCTCAAAGGGATCATGAGACTATTCATACTAGAAACTTCCGTGTGTAGCCACAAGCTATTATGGGCTCTAGCATAGTTGACTAAGTCGTGCGAACTCTTACAGTGGTAGACTAGCAGATGTAGGTGGTATGGTCTACCCGATCGTAAGGTGCTAGCGCTTCTGAAAGACTATGTCTCGGTCATCCGTCTTCTCAAACACCACGTAGTGCGAGAAACCAAACGGAGGCGATCGAGTCTTGTGGGGAAAAGTGCGCAAACCTCTGCAGAGTGTAATAAACTAATCATGGTTAGCCGTGTCCCCGGTTATGGACAATCTTGAGTATCTAGTACCTAGATTATCATGTGAATCTCAACATGTTACTCTAAATTAATTTTGTTGGGTTTTGTTAATGATATTTTTAATTGGGATTGAGAATGTTGTCAACCATTCTCAATGTTTAACAACTACCATGATAGTTAAATAAATTTATTCATTTGAAGTAGGGAAAATTTGGCTTTACGCAAAACTGTAACCATAGAGCTTTCCACCGGCCAGATATGCATATAGTATAGCTGTTTCATTCCATTACTCTCTATGTGTTACCTTGCCAGCATATTCCATGTGCTGACCCGTTTCGGGCTGCAACGTTAATGTTGCAGATTTTTCAAATGACGATTAAGGAGTTTTTAGGTCGTGGTTCTATACTCAGTGATGCCGTTGGAGTTGATGGACTCACTTATCTTCCAAGCCTTCCGCTGTTATCGTTATTAGATGGCCTTAAGCCATATTTATTGTAATAAGTTCTCTATTGAGACACTCGATGTAATAATTGTGTGATTGCTACTCTGTTATAAATCCTCCGAGTACTGTGTGGTGTCAGCATTACTGATCTAGGGATGACACCGGAGCATAGAGATCAAACTGTTTGAGGTCTGGTCGCTACAGAGATGGTATCAGAGCACACGCTGACTGTAGGACACGACCACTAAGCTAAATACCTAGATCACTACTCACTCTCTTCTCTTCTGACTCCTCATCTTTTCTACTCTTTTAGGATGGCGGATGCAAGGAACAAGTTCACGCAACCAGATGAAGATACACCCTTTGGACGTCACTTGAAGGAAGTCACTAGATACCTGAACATAGGAGTACCTAGATTCACCGGAACCTACAACGCCACTTTACCTGAAGAAGAGCGCTGGATGATTCAAGTTCAAGTTCCAGGAAGAACGTTCATGCCAGTCACCGAGCCCATAGAGTTTTCTTTTGATGCACCAACTTGGAGTCTAGGAAAGAGCATGGCAGCTCACATCGCCATGGGACGCATTGGAGAAGTCTACCGCAATGATCTTAAGGATACTATCTACTAGATTTGTGGGCGCCGAGATGAGCACTGGGAGATGATCAGCACCCGAAAGGATAGATCAATTGCAGCTTTTATCCAGGAGTTAAACCAGCACATTCGATGACAGGAGAACCAGATGTGCGCCGACATGATAGATCTGAAGAAGGCTAAGACAAGAATCAAGGAACTAGAGGAAGAACTCAAGGCTACACGCGAAGATTATGAAGAGGAAATTGAAGTATTGGTGGACAAGAATGCCGACTTAACAATGAAGATCAGGATATTTATGGGAGGCCCTACACCAGTAGATGAAGATGAAGAACCCAAGGAGATTCGCCCAGAAGACTACATCATCATCGACGACACCGATTCGGATCCAGATGATAGCGATGATGATTATGTTGATGAAGCTGGAGCAGATATCATGGAGTCAGCAACCGAAGAATATTTCTAGTAGACCACCTCATCAGTAGTAGTAGTCCACCATGTAAATATAGTAGTCTGAGCACTTTTGCGATAGCTAGATCGATTGTATGCCCTTGTTTGATTCAATGAAGTGAATTGTTTGCTATTGCCTCATGTGCATATGGGTAGTGTTTTCTCTTTAGACCCCCTCTATTCTTAACTCTCATCTTTTCTAAACCCTCAGAAGCCTCCGAGGCGTGACCTCGGATTTACCTTTCCACCGGAGCTCACCCAGTTGATCCAGCAGCAGAACACATTGATGCAGTTGCTAGTCCAGAATCAGAACCAGGGGAACAACAACAACAACAACCCACCACCACCACCACCTGTTGATCACTTAGCCCGTTTTCTTAGGCTAAATCCGCTAGTGTTTTCTAGTAGCACTAAGCTGATAGTAGCAGATGATTGGCTCTGCAAGACAGCTAGAGAGTTGACCACAGCAGGATGCACGGATGCGGAGAAGGTGAAGTTTGCCACACATCAGCTTGAAGGACCCGCATCATCATGGTGGGAGAATTTCACTGCCACTTTCCCTGTTGACACTGTCACATGGGACCAGTTTCAGCAGGCTTTTCGTACTGCCCATGTTTCAGCAGGAGCTATGGCCATGAAGAAGCGTGAGTTTCGCAACTTGCGCCAAGGAGGACGGATAGTAGGCCAGTATGTGGAGGACTTTAGTAAGTTAGCACGTTATGCCCCAGATGACGTTGCTACGGATGCAGCTAAGCAGGAGAAGTTTCTGGAAGGACTGAATGATGAGTTGAGCATGCAGTTGATGGTAGCAACCTTCAACAACTACCAGGAGTTGGTAGACCGTGCTCTTATGATTGAAGGCAAGCAGCAACAAATTGAGAATCGCAAGAGGAAGTATGGACAAGGAAAGTACAATTCAGGAGCTCAGCAGAAGCCACGTTTTACCCCTAGACCGGGAGGACATTTTCAGCATACCCATGGAGGAGGTAGCTCGCATAATCACAATGGCACCAGAAATGGTAATGGGAATGGAGGAAGCAACGGCCAGAATCGCACCAACCCATCAACCCCAGCCAAGAAAGACCTGAGCCAAGTAACTTGCTTTAAGTGTTCGAAGACCGGACATTATGCCAATGAATGCCCTGAAATACAAAATGGAAATAGCAATGGAAGCTCTGGGAAGAAGCCGAACCCTTTCAACAGGGGACAGGTGAACCACGTTAGCGTGGAGGAGGTTGAAGCTCAGCCTGATGCAGTAATAGGTAAGTTTTTGGTTAAGTCATTTATCGCACTCGTTCTTTTTGATACTGGTGCATCGCATTCATACATCTCAAGGGGATTTGTGTATAAGTATAACCTGTCAACCCAAGCCCTTAGGTCACCCATGTTAGTAACCTCGCCTGGAGCAGAGTATATGGCTAGTTGATGGTGTGATCGGTTACCATTAAGGATTGGTAACTATGTTTTTCCCTCAGACCTAATAGTATTGGAATCCCAAGGATTGGATGTGATATTAGGCATGGATTGGTTGTCAAAGTATGAAGGGAATATTGAATGTGCTAGTAAGTCAATTTTGCTTACCACCCCAGAAGGGAGAAGGATCAAGTATGTATCCCGGCATGTGCCAAAAGGGACTCAAGTAAATTGTTTAATAGGAGTTGTGCAGGAGGAAGTACCAGTGTAAAGGATTTCCCTGAAGTATTTCCAAAAGAGTTGCCAGGCATGCCACCGGATAGAGATATTGAGTTTTTGATTGAGCTATTGCCAGGCACCGGGCCAATAACAAAGAGATCATATAGGATGCCAGCAAATGATTTGGTGGAAATTAAGAAGCAGATTAAGGAGTTATTGGATAAAGGATATATTCGCCCAAGTTCTTTGCCTTGGGGATCGCCAGTACTTCTAGTGGAGAAGAAGGATGGATCGTTAAGGATGGTTGTAGATTATCGAGGATTGAATGAAGTAACGATCAAGAACAAGTACCCACTACCAATGATCAATGATCTGTTTGATCGATTGCAAGGAGCTAAGGTATTCTCCAAGATCGATCTGCGATCAGGATACCACCAGTTGAAGATTCGAGAACAGGATATACCTAAGACAACTTTTACCACCAGGTATGGGCTGTACGAGTATACCATTATGTCATTTGGTCTGACTAACGCACCTGCCTATTTTATGAACATGATGAACAAAGTATTTATGGAGTTTTTGGATAAGTTCGTCGTGGTGTTCATTGATGATATCCTGGTTTACTCGAAGAATGAAGGAGAGTATAAGGAACATTTGCGATTGGTACTTGAGAAGCTCAGAGAACATCAGTTGTATGCCAAGCTCAGCAAATGTGAGTTTTGGCTGAAGGAAGTAGGATTTCTCGGACACGTTATATCCAGAGAAGGAATAGCAGTAGATCCCACTAAAGTTGATACCGTGACCAAATGGGAAGCACCGACCTCGGTTGGAGAGATACGGAGTTTTCTGGGACTCGCAGGATACTACCGGAGATTTACTGAGAATTTCTCAAAGATTGTGAAGCCTATGACTGAGTTGTTGAAGAAGGATTCCAAGTTCAATTGGACTGAGGAATGTGAGGCTAGTTTCCAGGAATTGAAGAAACGTTTGGTTACTTCACCAGTGTTGATTTTGCCAGATCAAACCAAGGACTATGAAGTATATTGCGACGCTTCACGTCGAGGACTTGGAGCAGTGCTTATGCAGGAAGGGAGAGTTGTTTCATATGTCTCAAGACAACTGAAGCCTCATGAGTTGAATTATGCTACGCATGATTTGGAATTAGCAGCCGTAGTGCATGCATTGAAAACATGGAGACATTTCCTCATTGGAAACCATTGTGAGGTGTACACGGATCATAAGAGTTTGAAATACATTTTCACGCAGAAGGAGTTAAACCTCAGATAAAGGAGATGGTTGGAGCTCATCAAGGATTATGATATGAGATTGCATTACCATCCCGGAAAGGCTAATGTAGTAGCTGGCGCATTAAGCCGTAAGAGCCATGTCAATACAATAATGACGGGAGAAATACCAAGGGAGTTAGCGGAAAATCTTCGTGACGTATGTTTGGAAATAGTTCCGAGAGGCTATGTAGCAGCATTGGAGATTCAGTCAACTTTGATGGATAGAATTACAGAAGCTCAGAAGACTGACAAGGAGATTGCCTCTATTAAGGAGAAACTTAGCAAAGGAAAGTCTAAAGGATTTCGGGAGGATGAACACGACACCCTATGGTTTGAAGACCGTGTTTACGTGCCCAATGACCCGGAGATTAGGAAGTTGATTCTGCAAGAAGCACATGATTCACCATATTCGATTCACCCAAGAAATACCAAGATGTATTTGGACTTGAAAGACGTTTTCTGGTGGACCGGAATGAAGAAGGATATTGCGGAATATGTAGCAGTTTGTGATGTATGTCAGAGAGTAAAGGCAGAGCATCAGAAGCCAGCAGGATTGTTACAACCATTGCCGATACCCGAATGGAAGTGGGATAAGTTAGGCATGGATTTTATCACGGGATTACCCAGGACTCGTTCAGGCTATGACTCAATTTGGGTTGTAGTTGATCGATTGACGAAGGTAGCTCATTTCATCCCAGTAAAGACCACTTACACCAGTGCTAAGTTGGCAAAGATATACATGACCAGGATCGTATGTTTGCATGGAGTTCCGAGGAGTATCGTATCAGATAGAGGAACCCAGTTTACCTCAAAGTTTTGGAAGCAGTTGCATGAAAATTTGGGTACCAGGCTAGAGTTCAGCACAACTTTTCATCCACAAACGGATGGACAGACCGAGAGAGTCAATCAGATTTTGGAGGATATGCTGAGAGCTTGTGCGCTAGATTATGGATCTAGTTGGGACGACAATTTACCGTATGCAGAGTTCTCTTACAACAACAGTTACCAAACCAGTTTAAAGATGGCCCCTTTCGAAGCTTTGTACGGAAGGAGGTGCAGGACACCGTTGTCATGGGACGAAGTTGGAGACCGCCAGTTGTTTGGACCTGACTTGATGAGTCTGAACAGAAGGTGAAGTTGATTCGCGATAGGCTCAAGATAGCCCAGTCCAGTCAGAAGAGCTATGCAGATTCTAAACGGAAGGAGACAGTTTACGAAGTTGGAGATAGAGCTTATCTTCGAGTATGTCCACTTCGAGGAACAAAGCATTTTGGAGTTAAGGGAAAGTTAGCGCCACGATTTGTAGGACCATATCGAGTTTTGGAGCGTATGGGAGAAGTGGCCTACAAGTTGGAATTACCTGAAGGATTGTTAGGAGTTCATGATGTGTTTCACGTTTCCCAGTTGAAGAAGTGTCACACGGAGATGGCTGACACACCGTTGAGAGACACAGTGCCATTGGAAACAATTCAGTTGGATAACAATTTGACCTATGAGGAGAAACCAGTTAAGATTCTCGAGTTTGCCAATCGAGTCACTCGCAGCAAGGTTATCAAGTTTTGCAAAGTTCAGTGGAGCCACCACACGGAGGACGAAGCCACCTGGGAACGAGAGGAAGATTTGCTCAAGGACCACCCTCACCTATTTTCTAGCCAACCCGAATCTCGAGGGCGAGATTCATCTTAAGGGGGTAGGTTTGTAACATCCCAAATTTTCAATTTGGAATGTTATACATTAGATCATCATTGCATATCATATTTTAATTTGCTTTTGGTTTGATCCTAGAAATTTCTACGCAACTCAAGGACCTACGGAGAGAGTTGGGAAATTTTTATTTTCATATTTGAGTTCTCTCAAATTTTGAGAATAGGATCATTTGATTTTATTTATTTTATCATCAATTATTTCTATTACAAAATTATGAGAGAGGGAATAAAATGACTTTCCCAAAATAAAGAAATATTGAGGATTTAATAATAAAATCAAATAAGATTTTATTTCGGAGTTTTCGTTATTTTATTTGAATTTAGGAAAAAATGTGCGTTTTTCAAAATTGCATTTAGGCCCCAAATAAATGTTCACCTTGTGCGGCTTGATTTTAGAATCCCGGGAAAATTTATTTCGGGATTTTTGGAATCCGCTTAGTATTTCTTTTTATTTTTCTTCTGCGCATAATTATTTAAAAAAACGAACCGACCTACGGGCCGTGTCCGACTAGGACTCCGGCCCGACTAGGCTTTATAAGCCGGGGGAGAGGCCCAGTCGAGCCAAACCCTAGCCCCGCCCGCCCCCAGCGCCGCCGCCGCCGCCCGCCGCCAGCGCCGACCCGCCGCCCTGCCGCCGCGCCGCCTCGCTGCCGCCGCCTGCTGCCGCGCCATCGCGCCGCCTCGCCGCCGCCGCCGCCGGACGCTGCCGCCGCCGCACGCCGCCCGAGGTTCGCCGCGCCTCGATTTACGCGCCGGTTTTTTTAGTTTTTTTTCGAAAAATCGTCCGGTTTTTCTGTCGGTTTTTTAGTTTTGGTTTTTTTAAATAGATCGAATTTTCCGGTTTATTTAAATAGCGAGCGTTCGTCCGTTCGTTCGTTCTAGCGAACGTTCGTCGTTTTTTCTCTCAGATTAAATCCATGATTTTTCTGATCGCGATTCCTGATCCGATTTTCGTTTTAGTATAACTTTTCGCTCGTTTATCGGAATCAGGCGATTCAAGCGCCTGGAGTTTCGTCTCGAAACCCTCTATTCGCTTAACAAACTTAAACAAGTTTTTTCTACTGTAAAAATTTCCCTAGATTCAGATTAGTAGAACAAAGTTGTTTTCTTTCGCCGTTTGACTTTCTTGCTTCGTTCGATTTGATTCTTTTTGCAAACCAGAGTTCTTAAGTTGAACCTTCTGGTTAGATCTCCTATTTGAGTTTTACCCGTGCATTAGATGAGTAGTTATTGTATGCTTGTTTGTTTGTTTGCGATAGAGTACCCGGAGTGCGCCGCTTGTTACTTCGAATCGCTAGGTTTCCCGGATCATCAACAAGGCAAGTAACTCTTTGATCATACCTTTCCTACTACCCAATTTTATTGCATTAGATCAATCCTCACACATTGCATGATTAGGATCTAATTAAGTTGTGGGATGGGAAGTAGTTGAGGTAGTACCTATTACCTGTTTATTATCAAACCTTTGGGAGTTACTTCTACGTTTGCTTATTATGCCATGCTATGCTAGTAGACGTGGATTGGGTGAGTGATATCCATGACAGATGTGAGTTTGTTAATTAATGGTTTATCTAAGGTGGCAACTTAAACACACATATGGGTGGATCGAGGCACCTGGGTATTCCAGGACTTGCCTGTTTTCTTTTGGACCGCCACCCAGGCTCAAAGGGATCATGAGACTATTCATACTAGAAACTTCCGTGTGCAGCCACAAGCTATTATGGGCTCTAGCATAGTTGACTAAGTCGTGCGAACTCTTACAGTGGTAGACTAGCAGATGTAGGGGATGTAGGTGGTACGGTCTACCCGATCGTAAGGTGCTAGCGCTTCTGAAAGACTATGTCTCGGTCATCCGTCTTCTCAAACACCATGTGGTGCGAGAAACCAAATGGAGGCGATCGAGTCTTGTGGGGAAAAGTGCGCAAACCTCTGCAGAGTGTAATAAACTAATCATGGTTAGCCGTGTCCCCGGTTATGGACAATCTTGAGTATCTAGTACCTGGATTATCATGTGAATCTCAACATGTTACTCTAAATTAATTTTGTTGGGTTTTGTTAATGATATTTTTAATTGGGATTGAGAATGCTGTCAACCATTCTCAATGTTTAACAACTACTATGATAGTTAAATAAATTTATTCCTTTGAAGTAGGGAAAAATTGGCTTTACGCAAAACTGTAACCATAGAGCTTTCCACCAGCCAGATATGCATATAGTATAGCTGTTTCATTCCATTACTCTCTATGTGTTACCTTGCTAGCATATTCCATGTGCTGACCCGTTTCGGGCTGCAACGTTAATGTTGCAGATTTTTTAAACGAGGATTAAGGAGTTTCTAGGTCGTGGTTCTATACTCAGTGATGCCGTTGGAGTTGATGGACTCACTTATCTTCCAAGCCTTCCGCTGTTATCGTTATTAGATGGCCTTAAGCCATATTTATTGTAATAAGTTCTCTATTGAGACACTCGATGTAATAAGTGTGTGATTGCTACTCTGTTATAAATCCTCCGAGTATTGTGTGGTGTCAGCATTACTGATCTAGGGATGACACCGGAGCACAGAGATCAGACTGTTTGAGGTCTGGTCGCTACAAATATATTAAGATGCAAAAAAATATCATTACTTGTGTCATCACAGTTCCAGTGCTTCATTACAGCACCAGGAGTTGATTTTTATTTTTCTTCCACTTGTTCTTCCCCTTCATCACTTGGTTCAATAATAGACAAGCTTCGCCTTCAATGTAAGATTTGGCATGACAATTAGGGAGCACAAGTATAGCACTAAACAACGACATTAATTTTCTGATGGCAGTAGCAAAATACATGCCAACAGTTGTGAAATATCATTATCTTACCTCAATGGGATATTACGGTGCACATACAGATTGGAAGTCTTGTCCCCATTTGTGCAGTTCACTAAAATCAAGCAACATTACCGTATAAGTAGCACAACATATGAAAGCACACTGCACAATCATGTGAAAGAAGGCTAGTACTGACCTCTCATGACGCTGAATTCAAACAACTCACAAGAAGAAGATCTGAAACAAATTTGCCAACACAGATAGGAAGTCAGATCTCCTATTATGTAGTTCCACTAAGATCAAGCAATCAAGCAACGTTGTCGGTGTGACATTTTGGTTGAAGTGCACAAAACACTCTTAAAACAAAAGTGTTTTGTGTAGTAGGTTTAACACAAATATAGATAAAGAATGAGTTGATTACAGTACCTTAAAGTGGTGGTTTGTTTTCTTGTACTAACGGAGCTCATGAGATTTTCTGTTGAGTTTTGTGTTGTGAAGTTTTCAAGTTTTTGGGTAAAGATTTGATGAATTTTGGAATAAGGAGTGGAAAGAGCCTAAGCTTGGGGATGCGCAAGGCACCCCAAGGTAAAATTCAAGGACAACCAAAAGCCTAAGCTTGGGGATGCCCCGGAAGGCATCTCCTCTTTCGTCTTTGTCTATCGGTAACTTTACTTGAGGCTATATTTTTATTCACCACATGATATGAGTTTTGCTTGGAGCGTCTTGTATGATTTGAGTCTTTGCTTTTTAGTTTACCACAATCATCCTTGCCGTACACACCCTTTTGGAGAGACACACATGAATCGGAATTTATTAGAATACTCTATGTGCTTCACTTATATCTTTTGAGCTAGATAATTTTGCTCTAGTGCTTCACTTATATCTTTTTAGAGCATGGTGTTGGTTTTATTTTATAGAAATTATTGATCTCTCATGCTTCACTTATATTATTTTGAGAGTCTTTTAGAACAGCATGGTAATTTTCTTTGGTTATGAAATTAGTCCTAATATGATAGGTATCCGAGATGGGTATAATAAAAACTTTCATATAAAGTGCATTGAATACTATGAGAAGTTTGATACTTGATGATTGTTTTGAGATATTAAGATGGTAATATTAGATTCATGCTAGTTGAGTAGTTGTGAATTTGAGAGATACTTATGTTAAAGTTTGTGATTCCCGTAGCATGCACGTATGGTGAACCGTTATGTGATGAAGTCGGAGCATGATTTATTTATTGATTGTCTTCCTTATGAGTGGTGGTCGGGGACGAGCGATGGTCTTTTCCTACCAATCTACCCCCCTAGGAGCATGCGCGTAGTACTTTGTTTCAATAACTAATAGATTTTTGCAATAAGTATGTGAGTTCTTTATGACTAATGTTGAGTCCATGGATTATACGCACTCTCACCCTTCCACCATTGCTAGCCTCTCTAGTACCGCACAACTTTCGCCGGTACCATAAACCCACCATATACCTTCCTCAAAACAGCCACCATAACTACCTATTATGGCATTTCCATAGCCATTCCGAGGTATATTGCCATGCAACTTTCCACCGTTCTGTTACTTATGACACGCTTCATCATTGTCATATTGCTTTGCATGATCATGTAGTTGACATCGTATTTGTGGCAAAGCCACTGTTCATAATTCTTTCATACATGTCACTCTTGATTCATTGCACATCCCGGTACACCGCCGGAGGCATTCACATAGAGTCATATTTTGTTCTAAGTATCGAGTTGTAATTCTTGAGTTGTAAGTAAATAAAAGTGTGATGATCTTCATTATTAGAGCATTGTCCCATGTGAGGAAAGGATGATGGAGACTATGATTCCCCCACAAGTCGGGATGAGATTCTGGACGAAAAAAGAGGCCATAAAAAGAGAAAAAAGGCCCAAATAAAAAATGAGATAAAAAGAGAGAAGGGGCAATGCTACTATCCTTTTTCCACACTTGTGCTTCAAAGTAGCACCATGATCTCCATGATAGAGAGTCTCCTATTTAGTCACTTTCATATACTAGTGGGAATTTTTCATTATAGAACTTGGCTTGTATATTCCAATGATGGGCTTCCTCAAAATGCCCGAGGTCTTCGTGAGCAAGCGAGTTGGATGCACACCCACTTAGTTTCTTTTGTTGAGCTTTCATACACTTATAGCTCTAGTGCATCCGTTGCATGGAAATCCCTACTCACTCACATTGATATCTATTGATGGGCATCTCCATAGCCCGTTGATACGCCTAGTTGATGTGAGACTATCTTCTCCTTTTTGTCTTCTCCACAACCACCATTCTATTCCACCTATAATTCTATGTCCATGGCACACGCTCATGTATTGCGTGAAGATTGAAAAAGTTTGAGAACATCAAAAGTATGAAACAATTGCTTGGCTTGTCATCGGGGTTGTGCATGATTTAAATATTTTGAGTGATGAAGATAGAGCATAGGCACACTATATGATTTTGTAGGATAACTTTCTTTGGCCATGTTATTTTGAGAAGACATGATTGCTTTATTAGTATGCTTGTAGTATTATTATTTTTATGTCAATATCAAACTTTTGTCTTAAATCTTTCGGATCTGAATATTCATGCCACAATAAAGAAAATTACATTGAAAATTATGTTAGGTAGCATTCCACATCAAAAATTCCATTTTTATCATTTACCTACTCGAGGACGAGCAGGAATTAAGCTTGCGGATGCTGATACGTCTCCAACGTATCTATAATTTTTGATTGTTCCATGCTATTATATTATCTGTTTTGGATGTTTAATGGGCATTAATATGCACTTTTATATTATTTTTGGGACTAACCTATTAACCGGAGGCCCAATGCCAGTTGCTGTTTTTTTGCCTATTTCAGTGTTTCGCAGAAAAGGAATATCAAACGGAATCCAAACGGAATGAAACCTTCGCGAGGATCTTTTTATGGAACAAACGCAATCCAGGAGACTTGGAGTGGAGGTCAAGGAAGCAACAAGTCGGCCACAAGGTAGGGCGGCGCGCCCAGGGGGGCAGGCATGGCCCCCACCCTCGTGGGTCTCTCGTAGCTCCACCGACCAACTTCCTTCGCCTATATATACTCTTATACCCTGAAAACATCTAGGGGAGCCACGAAACCACTTTTCCACCGCCGCAACCTTCTGTTCCAGTGAGATCCCATCTGGGGACCTTTTCCGGCGATCTGCCGGAGGGGGATTCGATCATGAAGTGCTTCTACATCAACACCATAGCCTCTCCGATGATGAGTGAGTAGTTTACCACAGACCTTTGGGTCCATAGTTATTAGCTAGATGGCTTCTTCTCTCTCTTTAGTTCTCAACACAAAGTTCTCCTCGATGTTCTTGGAGATCTATTCGATGTAGTTCTTTTTGCGGTGTGTTTGCCAAGATCCGATGAATTGTGGGTTTATGATTAAGATTATCTATGAACAATATTTGATTCTTCTCTGAATTCTTATATGCATGATTTGATATCTTTGCAAGTGTCTTCAAATTATCAGTTTGGTTTGGCCTACTAGATTGATCTTTCTTGCAATGGGAGAAGTGCTTAGCTTTGGGTTCAATCTTGCGGTGTTCTTTCCCAGTGACAGGAGGGGCAACAAGGCACGTATTGTATTGTTGCCATCGAGGTCAAAAAGATGGGGTTTATATCATATTGTTTGAGTTTTCCCTCTACATGATGTCATCTTGCCTAATGAAATACTCCGTTCTTATGAACTTAATACTCTAGATGCATGCTGGATAGCGGTTGATGTGTGGATTAATAGTAGTAGATGCAGAATCGTTTCGGTCTACTTGACACAGATGTGATGCCTATGTTAATGATCATGCCTAGATATCATCATAACGATGCGCTTTTCTATCAATCGCTTGGCAGTAATTTGTTCACCCACCGTAATATATGCTATCTTGAGAGAAGCCACTAGTGAAACCTATGGCCCCCAGGTCTGCTTTACATCATATAAGTTTCCGATCTACAATTCTAGTTTACTATTTATTTTGCAATCTTTACTATTCAATCTATATAACAAAAATAACAAAAATATTTTTCTTATTATCTTTATCATACCTCACTTTTGTAAGTGGCCGTGAAGGGATTGACAGCCCCTTTATCGCGTTGGTTGCGAGGTTCTTGTTTGTTTGTGCAGGTACTAGGCGACTTGCGTGTAGTCTCCTATTGGATTGATACCTTGGTTCTCAAAAACTGAGGTAAATACTTACGCTACTTTGTTGCATCACCCTTTCCTCTTCAAGAGAAAACCAACGCATGCTCAAGAGGTAGCAGGTCCATATTGGAAACTAAGGGATATTAAGGCCTCCTTTTAATAGAGAACCGGAACAAAGCATTAACACATAGTGAATACATGAACTCCTCAAACTACGATCATCATCGGGAGTGGGCCCGGATGTTGTCACTCCGGGGTTGCTGGATCATAACCGTAGTAGGTGACTATAACTTGTAGGATCGGATCTAAAACTTGGATATAATGATGAATTCATAAATGGTTCAGATCTGAAATCATGGCACCCGAGCCCAAAGTGACAAGCATTAAGCATAGCAAAGTCATAGCAACATGAATCTAAGAACATAGTGGATACTAGCGATCAGGCCCTAACAAAACTAACTCGATTACATGATGAATCTCATCCAACTCCTCACCGACCAACGAGCCTAAGAAGGAATTACTCACTCCCGGTGGGGAGCATCATGGAATTGGCGATGGAGAAGGGTTGATGATGACGAAGAACGAAGGTCGCCCTCTTCGGAGCCCCAAATGGACTCCAGATCTGCCATCCCGAGGAAGAACAGGGCTTGGCGGCGGCTCCATCTCGTGGATCGTGATAATTCTTTCTCCCTGATTTTTTTTTCTGGAATAACGTGATTTTATAGTATCAAGGGGGTCATCAGTGGGGCCACCAGGTGGGTACAACCCACCTAGGCGCGCCAGGAGAGGGGGGCGCGCCCTGGTGGGTTGTGCCCACCCAGGGGCCCCTCTTCGGTGGGTCTTGGCTCCAGAAATTCTTATTATTGGTATAAAAAATCCTCAAAAAGTTTCATTGCATTCCGAGAACTTTTATTTCTGCACAAAACAACACCATGGTAGTTCTGCTGAAAACAGTGTCAGTCTGGGGTCAGTTTCATTCGAATTATGTAAATTAGAGTCCAAAACAAGAGGAAAAGCGTGATAAAAAGTAGATACGTTGGAGACGTATCATACATCCCATTTTTTAATTCTAATGGAATTTACTCAGCCCATTTACTGTTTGTTAAAATTACAACCCATTTTTTAGCCAGGACTTTGTTAATAATTTCAGCCAACCGCTCAAAAAAATTCAACAAATTTTCCAACATTTTGATGGGATCCAAAATATTTTTTAACCCGAAATTTAGATTTAGATTAATTATAATTACAAAATAAATTGGTATTAGGTAAAAATCCAACAAAATTTTGCATGCGCAACAAGTAATAAAATTAAAAAAATGTACCGTTTTAGACGAAATAAAAAATGTACCTGATCGGTGCGTTTTTTATATTTACAACCAATTTTTTAATTACAACCCATTTATTATTTCTTAAAGCCCATTTTCTTGGCAAGTCTAATGCGGCCTGGAGAATAACAAGTTGACCTAGGTTGGGTATTCTGCAAAAAGAGAATAGGTGGGCTAGCCATTTTCAGATTTAAATATTAATATCTGGGTTGGATATTTTGTCGACATAAAATAATAGCCTGGGCCAAACGGGCCACAGCCCGCCCAGTTGATATCCTGCTCCTCTGAACAACAACTAAAACATCGCTCAAGAAAAACTCTGCCCACACCTCAAAAACACAAATACTGGTTGTGCTGCTGGGTCCCAACTATCGGCCGCTCCTTGTGCAATTCTCTCGTTTATTGACTATATAGGTTGACAATGGTGTGGGGCCGTGATGTCAGGAAACCAGGAGGAAGCAAAAAAATATAGTTGTATATACTAATAAGGAGGCACTTGCGTACATGCGTCTATGGCCCTAGTGGGATGCACTATCATCCTCTCCAATTAAAGTCATCTCCTGATTCCTCATGTTCGTTGACCATGTTGACAACACGAGACAGCGGTGCCACGGCGAGCGCAACAACTCGAAGGACGGCGGAGAGGGCCTCACGGGCCCTACAGATGGTCTGATACATTGCCCGCTGCACATTCAGGAAGCCAGGATCATAGGGCCACATGTCCGCGATGGCATTGTCGTTCGCTTGTTCACCGATGATTCGTCCTTCCGCGAGCGTGTGCTCAGTGAGGAAATGGAGGTTGCAACACATGTCCTCCTGCGCTGGTAGCTCTTCCGCCATTAGGGCGTCGAAGTGCGGGCGCACCTGCTCTATGGTGAACACGGCATGAACCGGCTTAGGCGGTGGCACCGGGTCCTGGTCGGAAGCCATGTCCATCGTCTGATTGTCGTCGCTCAGCTCAGTGAGCTCGCTCGCAAGCCAGCATGTCTGGCTGCTGGACCAGACTGCTGCCAAGCACGAGTCTGACCGCCTTGGCCCACCCAGACCGCCTCCCTCGCCCGTGCGCGCTTTTTGCCCGAAACGGTCAGCGCCGCTTCCTGGTGCAGGCGATTGCTCCGTGTTCAAACGACACAAGTGCCATCTGTCCGTCCGTTTGCTACCCGCATTAATGATACGTGATTGCCGAGGCGGCTACTCTGGCGCTACCCGTCCATCCCTCTGCCGCCCACCATAGCCGCAGTCATCCGCCTCCGTTCCCTTTCTCCTATCCACAACACTACTGCCCACCATGGCTTCCTCGCACTCCAGCGCTCTTAGGGACGGGCAAACGACAGACCACAAGGAGATGGCAGCCATTCCTGCCGACTGGCTGGTCGGCAAGCAGCCGGAGGATGACTATGTCCCAATGGAGAAGATGGTAGTTGATGATCCGGTGCCAACCCCTCCTCCACGCCATCCTCGCCGGTGCATTACACCATGACTATCAGCGAGGCCCGTGCCCAATACATGGACATGGTGAGGAAGAAGCGTGAGGAGCAGTTCTGGGGGCCGCAGGCCGACGCCACCTACAACCACCATCTCCTCCAGGAGCACCTGCAGGTGGAGGAGTATATCGCTGTTGAGCGGGTGGAGCAGGAGGCGTTTCTCGAGTCGCACTGCTCCGCCTGTGAGATCCACCTCACGCGCCAGCGGTACCGCATGCGGGTGGCGGAGGTTGCGGCCACCTACAAAGAGGACGATGAAGTGGGTGAGGTGGTGTTTGGCGAGACCGACGACGAGGCGGAGGACAATGTTCGCTTCGCTGAGGCCCCGCCCCGCCGGCACCGAGGCGGAGGACTTCACTGGCTTCGGCGAGGCCCTGCTCCGCTGAGGCCCCGTCCCGCCACCAATGAGGCAGAGGACATCGCCGGCTCTGTCGAGGCCCCGTCCCGCCGACACCGAGGCAGAGGACTTTGCCGACTCCGGCGAGGCCCAGCTCCATCGAGGCCCCACCCCGCCAACAACGAGACAGAGGGCATCGCCGGCTCCGCTGAGGCCCCGCCCTCCCGGCAATGAGGGGGAGGATTTCCCTCGCTCTGCCAAGGTGCCACCCCACCGGCAACGAGACAGAGGACATTGTCGGCGTTCTGGGAACGGGGGTCCCCAGACTTGCCTGCCTGCGGCCTGTGGCGTGGCTCAAAAGGGGGCCCAGTGCGGCCCATCTTCACCAACACAAACCCAAGACCCTCGCGAGGGGCCAAGCCTCGCGGGGCGAACGGCGCGGAGCTTCCTCAGGCACGGCCTCGTCAGGATGGCTCACGAGGAGGCGGAGAGATCAAGGCGGGGTACCTCACGAGGTGCCCGTGACGCAAGCCATGATGACTGAGGGCGCCAGGCGGGTGCCAGCCCGCGCAGTGTCCACCTTTCCTCTTTGGTGCAAAGGGGGCAAACGCAGCCGCGGAGTACCCAGGCATCAGGCAAAGGTTGCCATTTCGGTGCAACGAGACCAAGACCATGAGGACTACAAGACGGAGGTCATCGTGGAGCCCGAGACGGCGTCATCACCAGAGCTTTGTGTAGGCGAAGACTACTTTTGTCAGGGTAGCTAGTACTAGCTGTCCCCCTTCAAATTAGCCCGCCATTGTTGGCTCCCTTCCCGCTCGATATTTGGGAAGAGGACCAGGTCCTCTATAAATAGGACCAGCCACCCACAGAGCAAAGGGAGGTTTTGAAGGGGATAGAGGGATCAAAGGATAAAAGGATCAGAGAGAGAGAGAGAAGGGTGATTGAACTCCTCCCAGCAGTTCATCTCCCCAGCCAAGAACAGATCCTCGCGAGGCTGTTCTTCCTTGTATTGTTCATCATCATCAGCCCAAGAGGCAATCCACCACACCACACACTGGAGTAGGGTATTACACCACAACGGTGGCCCGAACCAGTATAAACCCTGTGTCTCTTGTGTTGTTCTTTCCATAGTTTAAATCTTAGCGAGGCGGAGGGGTGCAGGTAGGTAGGAGGCGAAATCTCCGCGCGCACCCCAATGTTCGAACCTCAAGGGTCTGCCGGAACCCGAAATCCGACATTTGGCGTGCCAGGTAGGGGTGCACCGGAGTTTTCTCTTCCGCCACCGCCATGGCCCGCCTCGCGATGGGTAGCGCGTTGCCCGCTCCGGCCGCCGGCGCCAGCGCGGGGGCTAGGGGGCTCCGAGCCCTGGCCCCAGCCCTGCAGCGGGTACGGTGGCCAGACAAGCTCAAGCCAACGACGCCGCCGCTCTATGACGGCACGACAGATCCGCTGGCCTTCTTGCTGGCGAGCGAGGAGGCCCTCCTCGAAGCCGGAGGTGACGATAGGGTCGTGGCCAACTGGCTCCCCATGGCCCTCACCGGCGCCCGGCGCACATGGCTGCTCCACCCACCGGCAGCCTCCGTGGCTTCTCAGGAAGAGCCCCGCAACCTCTTCCCCGCCCATCTCGCTGCACCAACACCCCCGGTCGTCGCGGCCCTCTTGGGCGGCTCGCAGGTGCCGCCTACAAGTCACCACGTCAAGCCGTTCATCCGTCGGGTCAGCGCCGCTTCCACGCGGCAGGGGGCTCCCCTGGACCGGGCGGCGCCCGAGACCGGCCTGACCTTCAGCTCGGAGGACCACCCCTCCAACTCGGCCTGCTCGGGTGCGCTCCCCATGCTGTGCACCCCGACCATCTGCCAGGTGGCCATCACCAGAACCCTCATTGATGGCGGCGCGGGCCTCAGCATGCTCTCAGTCGAGGCCTTCAACCTTCCCTACATACCCCTGGAATGGCTGCAACCCAGCCGGCCCTTCTCAGGCGTTGGGGCGAGTCGTCCAGCTCCTTGGGACAGATCCGGCTCCCAGTAACCTTCGGCACCTACGACAACTTCCGCACGGAGCTGGTCGACTTCGACATCGCCCCCATCGGCCTCCCCTACAACGCCATCCTCGACTACCCAGCGCTGGCCCAGTTCATGGCCGCGACGCACCCGGCGTACAACCTCATGAAGATGCGCGGGAGCAGCGGTGTCCTCACTGTGCATGGGGACACCGGGGACGCGCTGCGGGTGCTCAAGCTCGCCTTCAAGACGACGGTGTCGGCACAACCCGCCGACTTGGAGACCCCCGAGCCCAAGGGGGCTGCACCCGCCAAGAAGAAACAGTTGTTCACCCAAGACAAGGCAGAAACCAAGCTGATACCCGTCGATGAGGACGGGTCCACCAACGCCACTTTCACCATAGGCGCCCACCTCAAACCCGAGCAGGAGGAGGCCCTGGTCGGGTTCCTGCGTGCAAACAAGAAGGTATTCGCTTGGGATCCTGACCAGTTGGCAGGGATCCCTAGGAGTGTAATCGAGCATCACCTCAACGTGTGCCCCAACGTGCGCCCTGTAAAGCAGAAGGCCAGGCGGCAGTCCATAGAAAAGCAGACCTTCGTCGTCCAAGAGACCCGCAAATTAGAAGCCGCTGGGGTCATTCGCGAGGTCCGATACCCGGATTGGTTGGCCAACCCTGTCGTTGTGCCAAAGAAGGGAGGGAAGGAGCGCATGTGTGTCGACTTCACCAACCTCAACAAAGCATGCCCGCAAGATCCGTTCCCGCTCCCCCGCATCGACCAGATCGTCGATTCCACTGCGGAATGCGACCTGTTATGCTTCTTGGATGCCTTCTCTGGGTATCACCAGATCAAGATGGCGGTAGAAGACGTCGAGAAGACAGCCTTCCAAACCCCGTGTGGGGTGTACTGCTACACATGCATGCCATTCGGGCTGCGTAACGCAGGGGCGACCTTTCAGCGGCTGATGCACATCACCTTGGGCCCGCAGCTTGGGAAGAATGTTGAAGCTTACGTCGATGATATTGTGGTAAAGTCTCGGGAGGCCAGGACCTTGATACAAGACCTGGAGGAAACCTTCGCGAGCCTCAACGCAGTGAACCTACGGCTCAACCCAGAGAAGTGTGTGTTCGGAGTCCCCTCGGGCAAGCTCTTGGGTTTCCTCGTGTCCCACCGAGGCATCGAGGCTAACCCGGAGAAGGTCAAGGCGGTGGAAGACATGAGCCCGCCAAAGACCCTCAGAGAAATGCAGAAGCTCACGGGGTGCGTGACTGCGCCAGGGTGCTTCATCTCCAAGTTGGGGGAACGAGCGCTGCCCTTCTTCCAGTTAATGAAGAAAAAGGGGCCCTTCGAGTGGACTGAAGAGGCCGACAAGGCGTTCCAGGATCTCAAGAGATACCTGACCAACCCACCGGTCATGGTGGCTCCACGCCCTCAAGAGCCCTTGGTGCTTTACCTCACTGCCACTCCCTACTCCGCCAGCGCAGCCTTGGTGGCAGTCAGAGAGGAGCGCCGAATCAAAACCGCGGCAGCAGCCTGGGACGAGGCAGAACAGGGACAAGGAAGGCCCACAGAAACTGCCACCGTGGCTGAGGAGGATCAGCCGCCGCAGAGGGGCGCACCGGAGGCGGAAGAGGACCCTCTCCCAGATGGCCAGTCTCAGGAGGCCTCATTGCCTCAAGAGGCGCCATGGTCTCCGAAGGGAGCCACCAGCACTGACGCATTCCACCTCGTTGAGCACCCAGTGTACTTCGTCAGCACGGTGTTGCGGGATGCAAGGGCACAGTACCCCATGCCTCAGAAACTCCTCCTCGCGCTACTGGTGGCCTCGCGCAAGCTGCGGCACTATTTTCAGGGTCACCCCATCAAGGTCGTCTCGTCATACCCCCGGGAGAGAGTGCTCAGGAGCCCTAATTCAGCTGGAAGGGTCGCTGAGTGGAACATAGAACTGCAAGCATTTCAGCTCGAATTCAGCATGACCAGAGTCATCAAGGGAGCAGCGTTGGCGGATTTTGTGGAAGAATGGACGGAGGTGCCAGGCCTCAAGGCCGACGAGGATCGGTCCCTGTCCCCGGGAAGCGAGGCGCCAGAAGGCTGGGTCATGTACTTCGATGGGGCGTTCTCCAGGCATGCCGCTGGGGCTGGGGCGGTGCTTATATCGCCCACTCAGGACAAGCTCTATTACGCCGTGCAGCTCTGTTTCCATCAAGGTGAAAAGGTCTCCAACAACATAGCGGAGTATGAAGGTTTAATAGCAGGCTTGAAGGCCGCGGCTGCCCTGGGGGTGAAACGCCTCACCATCAAGGGCGATTCGCAGCTCCTTGTCAATTTCTCCAACAAGGTGTACGAGCAGAAGGATGAGCACATGGAAGCCTACCTAGCGGAGGTCCACAGGATGGAGAAGCACTTCTGGGGGTTGGAGTTGCAGCATGTGCCCCGTGGCACCAATCAGGAGGCCGACGACATCGCCAAACGGGCGTCTAGGCGGTTACCTCAGGAGCCTGGCATTTTCGAGGAGCGGCTCTTCAAGCCCTCAGCCCTGCCGTCATTATCGAACACGGCTCAACCCCGGGAGGAGCTCCCCTAGCCACCTGCCTCAGGGGCTCCGGCCTGTGGACCGGCCTTAGGAGCACACCTGCTCCTGACGATGGAACCTCAGGAGGGATGTTGGATCACGGAGCTCCGGAGTTACCTAACGCAAGGGACCCTGCCAGAGAAGGAGGAGGAAGCGGAGCGAGTGGCACGCCAGGCCACGACATACTGCATCAAGGATGGAGAGCTCTACCGAGAGCGGCCAAATGATGTATCCCTGCGCTGCATCTCCAGGGAGAATGGGAAGGAATTGCTGGAAGATATACACGCCGGAGACTTTGGACATCATTCATCATCACGGACCCTCGTCGGCAAGGCGTTCCGCAGTGGGTTTTATTGGCCCACCGTGCTCAATGACGCCGTCGAACTAGTGAAAGCTTGTGAGGCCTGCCAGTTCCACGCCAAGCAGATCCATCAGCCAGCAGGAGGCTTGCAGACTATACCCCTTTCGTGGCCATTCGCAGTCTGGGGGTTGGACATCTTGGGCCCGTTTCCTCGGGCGGCTGGGGGATACCGCTACCTCTACGTCGCCGTGGACAAGTTCACCAAGTGGGCTGAAGTAGAGGCTGTCCGCACCATTCCCGCGGGTTCTGCGGTCAAGTTCATCAAGGGCATCGTGAGCCGGTTCGGGGTGCCGGCTCGCATCATCACGGACAACGGTTCGTAGTTCACCAGTAACCTCTTCAAAACATACTGTGCTAACCTTGGAACGCAGATATGCTATGCTTCGGTGGCGCACCCCCGAAGCAACGGCCAGGCCGAGCGAGCCAACGCGGAGGTCCTGAGGGGCCTCAAGACCAGGACGTTCAAGAAGAAGCTGGAGGCCTGCGGCAGAGGTTGGTACGATGAGCTTCAGTCCGTGTTGTGGTCCATCCGCACAACCGCGACCAAGCCAACTGGAGAGACCCCGTTCTTCCTGGTCTATGGAGCTGAAGCGGTCCTCCCTCACGAGGTCAGACGTCGCTCCACGCGGGTCCTGGCGTTTGACGAGGCGCAGCAGGACGCCATGCGGGGGATGGACCTCGTGCTGGGGGAGGAACGTCGCCGAGAAGCCGCGCTACGAGCAGCTAGGTACCAACAAGCACTGCGGCGATATCACTGCCGCAACATCCACCCCAGAACTCTCGAGGTAGGAGACCTCGTGCTCAGGCGGGTTCTCTCCAGGGAGGGGGCTGCACAAGCTCTCTCCCATGTGGGAGGGCCCGTTCAAAGTTGTTCATGTTTCCAGGCCCGGCTCCGCACGCTTGGAGACTCAGGAGGGGGTGCCAGTCCAGAACCCATGGAACATCCAGCACCTCCAGAGGTTCTACCCCTAAAAAGGCCCAGAGCCTGTGAAGAAGGCGAATGCCTGTGAAGCTATCGCGTTTTGGAAAAGGCCCAGAGCCTGTGAAGAAGGCGAATGCCTGTGAAGCTATCGCGTTTTGGAAAAGGCCTAGAGCCTGTGAAGAAGGCGAATGCCTGTGAAGCTATCGCATTTTGGAAAAGGCCCAGAGCCTGTGAAGAAGGCGAATGCCTGTGAAGCTATCGCGTTTTGGAAAAGGCCCAGAGCCTGTGAAGAAGGCGAATGCCTGTGAAGCTATCACGTTTTGGAAAAGGCCCAGAGCCTGTGAAGAAGGCGAATGCCTGTGAAGCTATCGCGTTTTGGAAAAGGCCCGGAGCCTGTGAAGAAGGCCAACGCCTATGAAGCTCGCCGCCCGTGACACTCTCACGTAATAATGAGTTGGGGCTGTACACGCCCCGGAGTCTCAGGAGCGCCGGCCTCAGGCCCTGGGGCTCCCTCCCACGCCCAGTGGCAGCACTTAGCTCCGCACTGGTGAGAAGACGTCGAAGACTAGATTAGGTGCCGGACGCGGCTTTTCATTTGCTTTTCGCAGTTGGCTTGTTCCTTCTCATTCGAAGTTTTATTGAAGTTGTTGCTGTCTTTGGCTTGTGGTTCTTTGACTTTTCACTCTCCTGCCTCGATTTCTCTTGTGCAAGGCCTCCCGAGGGGGGTAGCCGAGCGCCCTCGCGAGTGTTCCTATCCTAGTCATTCAAAGGGTTCACGACCTGGGCCCATTACAGGAGCACCCCTCCAGTCCGTGCCCCACGGGCACCGCGACACAAACAAAGGGCCTGGGTCGGTCTCCCCCCACGGCCGGGGCCGGGAACTATCCACGCACGGGCACGTAGCCGGAAGGTACGATAACGAAAGCAAAACGATGATTAATAGCAATAACCCAAACACGCCCCCGCGGGGCTCCACACTACTGTCTTTGTTATGCAGGAAAAAGGAAAAGAAAGAACAGATCTGGTGCAGCTCGCCTCACACCGGCCCGCAGGGAAGGCCCGAGCTGCCTCCAGAGCTCAGGCGGACTCCCTCTCGCGCTTCACCAGGGCGCGACGGCGGGCGGACACGTTGCCACCTCCCAAGCAGATACGATGGCGTGGAGGCTGACCGCGACCACCGCTAGAAGAGTCGCCGCCTGAAGAAGAACTGGAGAAGCTTGAGGAACCCTGAGCGCCGCCAGCCGCGCGAGCGCTGTCCTCTCCATCATCGCTGGAGCTGGGTTCCCAGCTGCGGTCGTCACCCTCGGGGCAACACCCTGCGCGGCGACCATCTTCCCCAAACACCCTCACGTAGAGGGTGGCATCACCGTCGAACTTGAAGTGTAGGGTGCACCGACGGCTTAGGCCACGCGCGCGGGAAAACTTCTGCCAACCGCGGGCCAGGGACAGGCTCCCGGCCGCGGAGACCTCCATTGAGACCCATGAGGCCCGGCTATAGCAGCCGTCGGCCTGGAGCCAGAGGCCGCCCGGGGCGCCGGCCGGGAGCTCGCCAAGGAGGAAGCGAGGAAGTGGAAGCCGAGTGCTAGTGGGCTCCACTGACCACACGACGAACTCCGGCAGCACTTCAGCAGCGCGGAAGCGCGGCCTAGGGGGACGCGCAGCCGGAGCGCGCCCCTCGACCGCAGCAATCCGCTCGTCGCTGTGCTGAAGATCACCTCCACGGCCGCGGGGAGCTACCGTGGTGGCCACAGGATGTTTGCGAGGGCGCCCTCGGCCGCGCTTGGGCGGGGGAGAGGCGGGCTCAACCTAGCGAGCCTTCCCCTTCTCTGCGGCCGAGAACCTCCTCGACGGGGCCATGAAGAAAAAGGAGAAGCAAGGGGGGATGAACTAGAAGGGCGCGCGCCGGTCCGTACTTATAGCTGGCGAGGGCCAACCAACGGCCCCTGCGATCGCAGGTAATTATGACCCGCTTTGCATGCAGGGACTTGTCCAATCCGTGCAGTTGCCGAGGCGCCATGGGGAAGTGGAGGCGCCCACGTCCAATCAACCGCCACGCGGCGCCCAAGGCCGCAGGCTGTTAGGGCCCGCGGCGCTTCGCTCTTGCCCTTCCGCCTCCTCGCACGGCCAAGTCTGGGCGCGCCTTGGGCCCGGGGGCTACTGTCGGCATTCTGGGAACGGGGGTCCCCAGACTTGCCTGCCTGTGGCCTGCGGCGTGGCTCAAAAGGGGGACCAGCGTGGCCCATCTTCACCAACACAAACCCAAGACCCTCGTGAGGGGCCAAGCCTCACGGGGCGGATGACGCGGAGCTTCCTCAGGCACGGCCTCGTCAGGCTGGCTCACGAGGAGGCGGAGAGATCAAGGAGGGGTACCTCACGAGGTGCCCGTGATGCAAGCCATGACGACCGAGGGCGCCAGGCGGGTGCCAGCCCACGCAGTGTCCACCTTTCCTCTTTGGTGCAAAGGGGTAAGCGCAGCCGCGAAGTACCGAGGCATCTGGCAAAGGTTGCCATTTCGGTGCAACGAGACCAAGACCATGAGGACTACAAGACGGAGGTCATCGTGGAGCCCGAGACGGCGTCATCACCAGAGCTTTGTGCAGGCGAAGACTACTTTTGTCAGGGTAGCTAGTACTAGCTGTCCCCCTTCAAATTAGCCCGCCATTGTTGGCTCCCTTCCCGCTCGATATTTGGGAAGAGGACCAGGGCCTCTATAAATAGGACCAGCCACCCACAGAGCAAAGGGAGGTTTTGAAGGGGATAGAGGGATCAAAGGATAAAAGGATCAGAGAGAGAGAGAGGGGTGACTGAACTCCTCCCAGCAGTTCATCTCCCCAGCCAAGAACAGACCCTCGCGAGGCTGTTCTTCCTTGTATTGTTCATCATCATCAGCCCAAGAGGCAATCCACCACACCACACACTGGAGTAGGGTATTACACCACAACGGTGGCCTGAACCAGTATAAACCCTGTGTCTCTTGTGTTGTTATTTCCATAGTTTAGATCTTAGCGAGGCGGAGGGGTGCAGGTAGGTAGGAGGCGAAATCTCCGCGCGCACCCCAGTTTTCGAACCTCAAGGGTCTGCCGGAACCCGGAATCCGACAGACATCGCCGGCTCCGTCGAGGCCCCGCCCCGCTGCCAATGAGGCCGTGTCACATAGAAAACGAGGAAGAGTAGAACACGGTAGGTCGCTGCCACTCGGGTCCAAGTAAGGCCACCGCTGCTACCCTCCAGTTGAAGCCAAGCTTGGCGGGTTGACCATTGACGACCAATTAGCTTCCTGGCGGCTATGTGGAGTCGGAGAGATGTGCTGGAGAAGGACGTTGCTTCAGTGACTTAACTGCAGGTGCAGTTGGGTCACTGACGTGTGGGCCCAACAGGCATCTAGCCCACATGTCAGTGACCCAACTACAATTGTAGTTAAGTCACTGAAGCTTCTATTCGTCTCTGCCGGACACAGGTGGGTAGCTTCGGTTAATTAATTATACCTCCAGCGCACCCCTTTTTAGTTGAAGAATGTATGAAATGTAATGAAATCCGACCGTGTATGAGTAAATTTAGTTCGATTAGTTCGAACTCGTGTATCACTGGCATTGGATGAACATGCAAAACAATACGTACTAGCATTATTCCGAGGGTGATCACCTCGTTTGCAGCAGTTTCACACGTACTCCCTCCGGTCCTTTTTAGTCTGCATATAAGTTTTGTCTGAAGTCAAAGTATCTCTACTTTGACCAATCTTATAGACAAAAGTATCAACATTCACAAATTTCAAATCAACTGACTTGATAGAAATCTAATATGCGAAGTATAAAGGAACAAAGGGAGTACAAAAAGTTTGAGCAGCTTTTTAGCATTCTTGTACATTACAATCAAACACACAGGCCTGACAATTCATAGAGAACATTCAAAACAATCGATGATTATGCATCTCAGCGATTCACATGTCAGAGCCAATATTTACTTCACAACTAAAGAATAAAAAAAATCAATCGATGATGCTGATAGCAAAGGGCGTCCCATTCGAAAATATCAAACGCATGTCTTCTTGCTAACATCAATGAGCAAAATTTGACAAGGTTGTCCCATTCCAAAATGTCAAATGTGTGTTGTTTTGCGTACATCAATGAGAAAACTTTGAGATGGTTTTCCCATTCCAAAATATCAAATGCCTACGATTGTGGAATGGGCAGGGTCATCAGTTCAAACATTGACATGGCTCCTCGTGCTAAATAAACTAGTTGTTCTTTTTGTGCAGTTCCACCAAAATCAACCAAATTTGCGTGTAGCTTGCATGATTTCACCTTTTATATGTTGTAACACCTTGAACATATCGTCATCTCATTTCTTGTGGTGGAAATGAATGATTTGAGAATATTCGATGTATTCGAGAACATTTTGTGCAGTTCCCATTGAAATTAAGCTGAGCACCCCTGTTTGCATAAATACAAAAAAAGTGATTAGTATAAAGTAAAATGTACTATGAATTGACAGTTTAAACAGGCAACCTACATGATCCATGCAGAGCACACATTTAAAAAAATGGAACTCAACGGAAAGAATCCTAAAACAACATTGTATTGGCCATCATAGCAACAAAAATGGAGATCCGTGAGTCCTTCTGAGCTGAAGTTAGTTTGTTCTTGTGGGCAGTAACGTAACCATCCTTCAACTGCTTCCTTCTGATATGAAGAGGATGATCCTATTGTGCAAAGGCAAGAGAACAACTAAATGTTGCATCATTGTTTGCTCGAAAAAAGGAAAGGAAATCATTAAAAAAAGCATAGATGAAGCACTTCTCGAGGACAATACCACTTTCTCACACTACTAGGAAAAGGCCTACTAGTGGCGCACCAGTTTTGCCTACTAATGGCACACTACTGGTGCACCACTAGTACCACGCCACTAGTATTTTTTACTAATGGCGCACCATTAGTATCTGGTATACTAATGGCGCACCACGCCGTGCGCCATTAGTATAGACCACCATGCGCCATTAGTATGCCTCCCAGGGGGCCATATTTACCCACGCGCTTTGGCATACTAATGGCGCACCGTGGGGTGATGCGCCATTAGTATCCTTTGGCATACTAATGGCGCACTGTGTAGTGATGCGCCATTAGTATCATTTGGCATACTAATGGCGCACTTTGAGGTGATGCACCATTAGTATGTATATTAGGTTTTATTTATTTTTTACTTTTCTGATTTTGCACAGGTTACAAAATAAATTATTGGACAGAATATAGACAGCAGCACACAGCAACAGCAGATTCATCGAATACAATAGAAGACTAGTCTCCGAATACAATTCATCATATTAGTCTCCGAATTCAAAAGACCGAACAAAGATAAAACATTACAAGTCTCGAGACCGCGAGTAGCGAGTTTGTCTTTACATTACAAGTCGATATCGATCATCTAAACTACCATCACATAGAAGAGAGCTGCGGTCATCATGATGAGCATCATCGCGATGAAACTGGTCTTCATCCGGTTCCTCCAACGCTCCCTCCTCTCTCCCGCTAGATAGCGGGCGTATCTAGATTCCGCCTCCGCCCTAGTGGTGTACCCTTTGTAACTGTTACCGCTGAAATGGTGAACCTGTCTCCGACACTCCTCCCAGTCGTCGTAGACTCCGGGAACCTTACCCTTGTACACGACATACGACGGCATCTCTATGCACAACCCAAACAACAGACAATACATAAGCAATATATAAGTATGCAACAAAAGGATCGGAAGAGAAAAGCAAGACATTAATAGCACGATTCATGGTCCTACTAATAAATAGCATTGATTACATCTAAGTTGAACGACTGTCCAAACCAAAGAGACATACAATTCATTAAAGTTTAATTACAACATGAGCCAATCAATGTTTCAGAACTACACATAGCATCACTACTTTTGACTCGACTCATGGGACCGGAGCGTGGATGAAGCCGCCGTCTGTCATGATGGTCATGAAATCGCGGGCGTTGTCAGCCTGCATTTGTAGCGTTGTGTCTATCTCACTGTTGGACAATTGATATCTGAGGTAGAACTGCCCCGAGGTATGCAGGACATCTTGATGGATGATTTCCGCTAACTTCGACTGGATGGAAAAGAATTATTGTCTGATGTCCGCGTCCTGGATTGCCGACAAGCTCGCGGCCCAATCTTTGAGATTATCTGGTAGCAGAAGGTGATGATGGTCCCGTACGATCGCTCGCATGTGATGGAGGGCGTAGTAGGCATCATTCTGACCGCCAGGCGGTTGCTTGACGCAGCAGAACTTAGTATTGTGGGCGAACACGTGCCTGCCGTACCTACGAACTGGCCTGGTGAAGGTGCCTCCAGATTTGGCGTAGCCGGGGAGAACATCATCAACAACTTTCTTGATATTTGTGTAGTCTATCTTAGAGTCACGGTTCGGGTTGAAATACGTGGCCATGGAATATTTCGGGCTTAAGAGGATGAGTGTGCAATGTGTGTCACTGCACAGAACACAGAATGTTAGAAAAAAAAAGAACGATCAAAATCTAAGAAATCATTTGTTTCGGGGCGGTTAAGGGATGACTTACTCGGGAAAGTAAGACATGAGGAAGTTATCCTTATCTGGGTTTGCCAGAATGACGCCTTCGAGGTGTGAACTCGCGACTTGGCGGTCCCCAGCGCTGCCCAAGAGCTTGGCACGCATGTAGAAGGGGTCGACTATCACGATGTCCGGGGTCTTGTCTCTAATGATCCGCATCTCCATACTCAGCGAAAACAGCCGAACGAAGGTGTAGTGCAACGGATGAAGGTTAAACATAGCAAAGATGTCATCAAACCGCAGGACGATCGTACCCCCGATGGCGCCATCCACAAAGCCCTTGCCTGCTGGCACCTTGGCCACGAAAACCGGGTATGCCACATCATTCTCTCTGAGACGCCGCTTCTCCAAGGAAAGAACACTGTCATGCAGACTCCGCATAGCACCGGTTGCAGCATTGAGCATATTTGTCGGTAGCATTGCCCTACCCGCCACATGCACCCTCCTCGAGATATCCTTAGGTGAAGGTGGCCCGTCCTGAGCACGGATCGTACTCGGTGCCGGCTGGCTCGCACCGGCGCCCTTTTTAGCCTTTCGTTTCCGTCCCTTCTTCTTGATCTGCTGTAATGGGAACGAGTTCTGCTCACAGACCGCCTTCTTGAGCGTGTTGGGGCTGATAATATTTCTCACCTCAGCTATTTGAGGCTCGGTGAAGGTGGCAGCTGGAGGCGTCTCCTGAGAACTGAACGCCAGACGACGCCTGTTGCAATTGGGTTTCTCCGCCGTACCAGCTAGATCGCGGTCGTCTTGGCTGGGTTCTTGAGAAGGAGGCCCGTATAACTCGTCACCGTACCCATGTTCGGCAAAGTACTTATCGACGTTGGTAAATGTACCGTCGTCGTTGTCGTCGTCGTCCGGATCCTGTGCCATATGCATGTCCGGATCCTGTGCCATAGGGATGTCTGGCATGTCCGGTAGCGTTGCGGCATTCTTGCCATGGCTTGGCGCCGGCACTACTGGCGGTCTTGTTTGTGGGGTGGTGTCCCCCGCCCCCAAACAAATCTGGCTCTTCGGCCAAAGCAGGGGCGAGCTTACGCAGGCGCTGAGGGTCATCTCATCTTCTTCGTCGGCCCCAGCGGGTCGAATCGGAGGTAACAGCTCGTTTTAGCCTGGCAGCACCCGAACCACTTCAACCCTATACACTATGGGTGGCATCGGATTACCGTGGAACACGGGGTTGCCCGGTTGAACTATTCTGCCCTTGGCGACATCAACCAACTCGCCGCCCACGAAGTGCAGGAGAGTGCAAGGAACGTCGGCGGCGCCCTGCGAAAACATGTAGAGCGTCAGGGATGCCCAGTCAAAGGCAAGGAGATGAAGTCATCAGCCGAGAGGCTTAGTTACCGTGATGCCGTCAAGATCGGCTAATGTCGAAGCACCACCAACGGCGGGCGTGCAACTGCCGGAGGGGCCGCTTGCTGGCGAGGTGCCGGCCGGCGTACACCCGGGTGCATTAAGCTCAAATGCCCGTGCCGGCGCCGGATACACGAATACCGCCTCCGCTGGAGACACCAATGGCGCCGCCGGAGACACCAATGGCGCCGCCTGCGCGTTGTGCGAGTTGCTGGCCGTGAAGCTGGAACCGGGGGAGGCCCCTGTTGGCCGCCCGCAATCCACGTTGTCAGCCCATGAATCAACGTAGGCACCATGGCGTTGAGCGTTGTTCCCAGTTGTTGTTGCACTTGCTCTTGGACAATCTCCGGAATCCGTGCCACTTGTGCCTTGAGTGCTTCAACCTCGCGCGACTGGCTTTCCGAGATGGTCTTTTTCTCCTTTCGCCCACCAGCGGTATAGTATGACGACCATTTTGTGGACAAGCCTTTGCCGGCCACACGACCAGCTGACGTCGGCTTACTGAGCTTATCCATGTTTTTCATTACGTTCAACGCCCTATTTAAAGGGGTGTCGAAAGGGGAGCTTTGAGACGACCCCGCACTACTGCTTTCATTGTCCTACGGAAGGAACGTGAACCATTTAGAAATATTGGGGATTAATTAGAATGCAACCAGATGGAGCTAATTACGCGGGGGATGTATTCCTTACCAGAACAAGCTCAAGCGCCCTGGTCTTCGGATTCGTGGTAAGCTCCTTTGTTACCGGACCCTGAGAAAGATCCTGGCCTGCTTGTCACGGTATTTCTCGAAGCGGGGCGTGTCACAGCCCCAGTTTAGCCTTTGCTTGTCCTTGCATGGTCACCATATCATCATGTTTAATTTTCTCAGAAACTTGAAATGGGGATTGTTGCAACCCTAGCATCAACTGAATTCAACTAGGTTCAATAAAAATATTTTCAATAATCCCAAATGCCCATTAGAAAAGTTCATGATTTTTGTTAAAGGTGAAAACCTCTGCCAAAAGTCATGCACATATTTCTAGGCCATTCTGGATTTTTGAATTAATTCATATTGTAGTTGCATTTGTGCATTTAAATACTATAAAATATTTTAAATGCTCAAATAATCCTAAACTGAAATGTTCCATGTTGGATATTTTCCAAACAGTGGCCATGAGCAGTTTGGTGAATTTTGAGTGTGCCTAAGTATTTTTAATAAAGACAAACGCAATTACAGAAAATAGAAAAGAGAAATAAAATTAGGAAAAGAACAGAGGCTCACCTGGGCCTTACCTGGCTCACCTGCAGCCCACCTGGCTGGCCCAGCTGGCCAGCCCAGTCCACTGGCCTCTCCCCCCTGTCGTCTTCCTCGCGACAGAAGGACGATGGGCGTGTGGCCGCCGTGCGCGCACACGCGCCCCGGCCACCTCCTGCTTGCCGCTTCCCCTCGTCGCCCTAGACCTCCCTCGCGACGCCATGCAGCCCCGACCGCTCCCTCACTCTCTCTCAGGCTTCTCCCCTCCTCTGTTTCTCTCGCGCACAGCCACCCGAACGCGCCGTCGCCGCCGCTTGCTGTTGCCACGGCCACCGGCCCTCCCTCGCCCATCCAACGTGCTCGAGAGCTCCGCCTCGACCTCCTCCTTCTTCCACCCCGAGCCACGCCACTGCGGGAGCCCCACATCGCCGCTACGAGTCGTCTTCCCCGAGCACGGCCGCCGGACTCCATCGACGGATTCGTCGCCTTCCGGTCGTCCCCGAGCCAGCTGAGCTCCGCTTCGACCTCGCTGTGAGCTCCTCTACCAAACCCCTCTCTCCCCGCCGTCTATTTCCTCCTCTAGCCTCACTAACCACCACGGCCGAAGCTCGCCGCTGCCGTGCCTCATCGCCGCCACGGCCACAGCTGCCGCCACCCACGCCCGAGCTTTGCCTCGTGCTCAGCACTCTCCCTGGAGCCGGGCGCGCCCACCCATTCGACCTGCTGTGCCCCCTAGCGCCAACCCCGACCTCGCCCGAACTCCGGCCACCCCCGCGAGCCTCGCCCCGGCGAGCTCGGGCCGTCTCAACCCATCCCAACCGTACAGAAAGACGCGGGGCACTCCCAGCTTCACGCTGATGCCTCCGCCGTCCCTTTTGGTCGTCGGAACAGGAAACCCGAGGCTCGCCGCCGCGACCGGCCTCGTCGGCGTCAAGTCGTCGGCAGGTTTGACCCTGCTGGCCAGGGGTTTGAACCCCGCTGACCGAGTTGACCTGGGTGGGCCCTGTTTGACCCACTGGTCTATGACATGCGGGCCCCGCCCGGCTAATTAATCTAGTTTAGGTTTAAATTTAATTAGTTTAACCTAGGTTAGTGCTAATTAAACTAGGTTAGTTTAGTTAGACACTGACCAGTGGACCCCACTGGTCAGGTTTGACCCGGACCAGCCCTGTTGACTTGCTTACGTCACCCTGACGTCATGCTGACGCAGTAATGCCCTTTTCTGGATTTATTCTTTTCAGGAAATTCCAGAAAATAGTGCTAACTTCTAAAATTCATAGAAATTAAACCGTAACTCCAAATGAAATAATTTATATATGAAAAATTATCAGAAAAATCCAATCTATCCATCTGTACTGGTTTCATGCATGTTAGAACACAATAACCTTGCTTTTTAGGTGAAACAAGTTAATGCACTAATATGACTTCATAAAATGGGTTTGCATTTGAATCCTTGGTTCAAATGGACTCATTTCAATATGTTGTAGCTTGCATTAGCCCAAAGCACATTCATATTGCCATGTCATAGCATGCATCATATTGCTGCATATCGCCATGTGTTGATTGTGTTCTTTATGTGTTTGCCGGTGGTTGTTCCCTCTCGATAGACGATGTTTCCGACGACATGATCGATGACACCGATGAAGAACTATACTATCTTCAGAAGTGCCAAGCAAGCAAAACCCCCCTTGTTCATTCCGATATGATCCCACTCTCTCGCTCCTGCTCTCTTTTACTGCATTAGGACAACAGCGATTCAACTGTTACATGCTGCGGTAGCTGAACCCTTTCCTCTGCATGACCTGTCATTGCCACAGTAAATAGATGAAACCCACTAGCATGAGTAGGAGTTGCTTGACCCCTGATGTGCCTACTCATTCATGTTGTTTGTCATGCCTGCTACTGCTTAGAGTTGAGTCAGGCCTGATTCATCGGGGATGATTTGGAATGGTGTTGAACATGTCCTACTGTGTGTGAGCTAAGTGTGTGAACACGATTTGGTAAAGGTAGCGGTGAGAGGCCATGTAGGAGTACATGGTGGGTTGTCTCATTGCAGCCGTCCTCAGGAACTGAGTTCTGTGTTTGTGATCCATGAACAGTTACTACCACACATTGGGTTCCGGTAACTCGGCCCCTCTTAGCTTATTAATCAACTCGATCTCTGTACAGGATTTGCAACTAGTTTCTGGTGTTTCTAGGTAGTGTTAGTAGTCTACCAAGTGGCACCCGGTATAGGTGGGCTTGGGACAGACTAGGCACAGTGGCACGGTGTACCAAGTGGCACCCAGATGGTGGGCTTGGGACAGACTAGGCACAGTGGCACGGTGTACCAAGTGGCACCCAGATGGTGGGCTTGGGTACCCTGCACACATCGTTTGGGGCCGTGAGCGACACCCCGGCCGGATCTCCTTGCGGATGGAACCCGAATAGGCGATAAACCTGGACTAGAGACTTGTTGGTTAGTCAGGTCGTGGCCGACTCCCTCGCCCGGTTTCCGCTTGAAGGTTGCCGAGGTACATGACGTGTACAGGGCGATAAGTGGCGAGAGCGTGTGTGAAGAAGTACACCCCTGCAGGGTTACCATTATCTATTCGAATAGACGGATTCCTCGGATATGGAAACTTGGACCCCTTGAATATTCATAGACAAGCGAAAGTGGATACTTTAAAATGCGCAAGATAAGTGTGAGTGCTATGGATGGCGTTCTCGCAGGGAGACGGGAGCGGATCCATAGTGGTGTATTGGTATGGTGAATTTGTGGATTCGTGTGTGCCACCTCAAAGAGTTACTTGCAGTCGTAGTTCAGGATAGCCACCGAGTCAAAGCTGGCCTGCTACAGTTAAACTCCACCACCCCCTTTGTTGATACCGATGCATATGTAGTTAGTTCTGATGTAAGTCTTGCTGGGTACATTTGTACTCACGTTTGCTTAATTTATGTTTTATATAGAGACTTCAGTACCGCTAGTAGTTCCGCTTGGACTTCGACGTTTAGCTCATTACCTCAGCTACGATCTTGTACCTTGGGAGGGTCTTGTAGATAGTCAGGCTTCTCAGCCTTTTTCATTTGTAGATGTCTTTACTCAGACATGTTAAGCTTCCGCATGTGCTTTGACTTGTATGCTCTGAATGTTGGGTCGTGAGACCCATGTTTGTAATATCTCGCTCCTCGGAGCCTAATGAATAAATACTTGAGTTGTAGAGTCTCGTTGTGATGCCATTTTGTATTTACACATATCGAGCATATTGTGTGTATGATTGAAATGCTTGGTATGTGTGGGATCCGACAATCTAGTTGTTTATCCTCGGCAACCTCTCTTATGGGGAAATGTAGTCTAGTGCTTCCTTGAGCCATAGTAGTCCGCTACAGCCCGGTTCACCGGAGTCCTGCTAGCCCAGCACTACTGCTCAGGACACTTGACTGGCCGGCATGTGTTTCACTTCGTTCCTGTGTCTGTCCCTTCAGGGAAATGTCACGCGGTGACATCCGGAGTCCTGCCTAGCCTGCTACAGCCCGGGTTCCCCGGAGTCCTGTTAGCCCAGTGCTACAGCCCGGATTCACACGCTGTTGACCGACATGCTCGAGGTTGATTCATGTATGCCTGTTCCCATGGGTTAGTGCCGCTTTGGGTTCACGACTAGCCATGTCGGCCCGGGTTCTTTGTCATATGGATGCTAGCGACACTATCATATACGCGAGCCAAAAGGCGCAAACGGTCCCGGGCCAGGTAAGGTGGCACCCGTGGGAATACCGTGCGTGAGGCCGCAAAATGATATGATGTGTTACATGCTAGATTAGTGTGACTTAGGATCGGGGTCCTGACAGCTTTGGTATCAGAGCCTGACTGCCTGTAGGATTACCAAGCCATTCTGGTCGAAGTCGTGTCTAGAAATGCTTTAGTTATATAAGGGAATTGATTGCGGATGGGAACGTAAGGCTCTTTTTACTCCTTATCCTCATGACCTTCTGATCTGAGTCATCCTCTTCTCTTCTACGGGGATTAAGAACTAGGCCTTCTCATCTATCTATCAGGATGACGAGTTACTATGATAGAGACTTATAGGATTGATGGATTCAAGCCTTAGTTCAGTTTCTACTACTTCCGTGTGTTCATAATTGGTCTCAGAACCTTGATATTGTGACATTGAGTGGTTATGCCACTATTTTGCAAGATGTCTCAACTATTTTTGAGCAATTACAGCCGTTATGCTGTCCGAGTCATCCCAGGTTTCTAAATAGTCCGATGCATTTGCAAATCCCTTCTTTCCGTTCTCGATGTTCCTTTGGGCCAGATTAAGCACACTAATCGGTCTGTTAAGGTACTCCGTTGCCTTGATATGTATGTTGGAGTTAGTATTATGGCCCTAGGTGTCTCAGAAGATTACCTAGTAATCTAGCTATGTTTTGTCTTCCCCGTGTGATGATTCTGGCCATCATTCTTGAAAGCATCCTGTGATGCCATTTAGTAGTAGGTATTCTACTCCAGTGTTCTTGACCCAAGAATCACTCTGTTCACTTCGTGTTGATATTGCTGCTAGTTCCTTTAGGATATTAGTAACCTTTGCGATAGTCCTCGAGGTCCATGGTATTTCCTTCTTCCAAATACCATGAACCATTAAGGCAGAAGTTCTTTGAACTAAAAGATCACCATTAGAGCACTCCTGAGGAGTTCTCCATTCATAATTGTGACTCTGCCAGTCCTACCTCTTAGCATGGGTTATCCAGAAGAAATATGTTGAACTTGTTCGACATACTAATCTATGCATCCACAACTCAGAAAGTTAATATATTCCTTGAGTTGTCCCCCTTTAGTTGTATTCCGACCTTAGCCTATCAGTTGATAGTCAAGAGTATGTGTGCATTCGTGTTTATCGGTGCCTTTTACTCTTGTGGTCCATCAAGCCATTCTATTCCAGAATGACTAGGAGAAACAAACTCCAGTACCTCATCGATTTCTAAGATTGGGTCAAAGCAGTTGTATTCCGCAGATCAAATGCAATCAAGCTTTTGAGTCTGTTCTACCCTGAAGTATTACCCACTTTATGTCAAGAATATCATGAGAATTGCACCATCTCTTATGAATTCTTGATGCGGTGATACTTCTTGCCATCATTTTTCATTCCTCGGTCCCGTGTTGTCGCAACCGGAATGCCGACAAGTGAATCGTGATGTGTGAAATAAATACTCCTAGCAACTCCGCTGCTTAGTAGTTAATGGACATTAATATCATTCTTAGTGTGCTGATTATTGAATCATCACCCTAAGGTTGGTCGTGCTACCTAGTCCTTATTTCTGGTGCACTCTTCGATCAATGAGTTAGGATTTTCAACCCCTTTCTTATTGGATCATATCATCTTGCCTCGAAAACAAGATTGTTCTCGAGCATAGTAACATATCGGTGGTTTGTGATGTTCCGAATATCTTCTCGGAAGTATTACCAGGTTGACACCTGACCGCTATGTTGAGTTCGTGATCATGCTGGTTTTCCTCCAAAACACCCATTCTCCAAGAATTTGTGTTGGATACCCCTGAGCTAGTTGATTAAGCTAAACAACAACTTGGAGAGTTGGAGGATAAAAGCTTGTCTGACTTAGTTCGTGTCATGGGATATCTTTTGTGTGTGTGTTGAAGGAAGATGATATCTCTGTTGATTGGTCCTCGTGATCAGTTGTTGGATCTATTGCCTTGTCAAAACTTTGATTTGAGTATGGGCTATCGTCAAGTCAAATCAGAACCAACGATGTGCGTAATGTTGTCTTACTCGTGGTTGGTTCCTCGAGCATACACCATTACATCCTTTGGGTCTGATCAATGCTATCGCCGTGTTCACATGATGGTGGAAGTCCAGTGATATGGAAATTCCGATGAGTTGCTGTTGAACCCATCAGCAACATTTTGTCTCCCCCATGATTCATGTTGAACATCAAGCTTGCATTGGAAACTTTGTAAGCAATGCCTTCGTGTTCCGTTCATGAAGCTTATGCTTGGATGGAAGAAGTGACTTCCTCAAATTCATGTGCATTTGGAGCAAGTTGCCGCCATAAGTTCGAGAAAGATTGTTTTGTTTCCTCTGGTACCATCCCAAGTTAGTTATGCATACGTGCGAAGTATTCTATGGTTTGGTAGATTAATTACCTCTAGTCCATATGTGTCCCTAGCACACCAAGCCACTGACTGATTTGTTCTAGGAGAAGGAGTTAAGTGCTAATCCATGGTAATGCACAAGACCTCGATATCCTCGATGATGGTTGCCCACCTGAACTCGGTAGTGTTTCATTATAAGACTACTACGTGGTCATGCTTGTCTGGGACAGTGTGTTCACATGCTTGTAGCAGAACCCGCTCATGTTTTGGAGCTTGCTACCAAGTTCATCTCCCGAGAATCTCGCAATGCCATCTCATTGATTTGTGTTGCAAACTTTCCTTTTCCGGACATGCTATCTGGAATACCCTGTTACCAACCAGGTCTGAATCTCAGGCAGGTATGATGGTTGGAAAATTCCCAGCATTTGCATTTTGTTCCCAGCTTGCACCGTCATGGTGCCATTCTACATTGGGTCCCTCCATATCCGGTGATAAGCAAAAATCATCCATTGGGTTGTCTTCAACAAGGTAGTCCACATCATCCATCCTAGTCCGAGTATGCCATTTCTTCGAGCTCTTTCAAAGGATCGTTGTGATTGCCTTAGGCTGGTATAAAGAATTTCAATGATCTTTGTATCAAAAGTAATTCTTTTTGCCACTTAAGGGAATAGTTCTTCGAGTCACCTTCCCTGAGGTGCCCCGTTACGGGATCATGGCAATTATTACCTCGCCACCTTGACAACATCCACCGTCTTTCTAAGCGTGGAATTGTTGCCCACCAAATCAAACCCTGTCGTTTGTTCTTCCATCCCTCTTGATGTGTTTCGTGTCTCAGCTCGAGAGATGTTTCAATGTCTCACTCGATGAGTGATCCTGAGTTGTTCAATCTTCGAGAAGATCGATCCTTCTGGAGTTTTCCCTTTCCTCTCATTGTCATGTTAGTTGGAGTTCTCAGAGCAAGACATCGAGGCAGAGATGGTGATCGTATCAACGTTCATTTGAAGTGCAACCTGGATCGTGAAGATTGCGTTAGTTGCGTTCCCCCTTCATCTTACCCTACGCTTGAATCTCGGGACAAGATTCTTGTTTAGTGGGGGTGAGCTGTCACAGCCCCAGTTTAGCCTTTGCTTGTCCTTGCATGGTCACCATATCATCATGTTTAATTTTCTCAGAAACTTGAAATGGGGATTGTTGCAACCCTAGAATCAAATGAATTCAACTAGGTTCAATAAAAATATTTTCAATAATCCCAAATGCCCATTAGAAAAGTTCATGATTTTTGTTAAAGGTGAAAACCTCTGCCAAAAGTCATGCACATATTTCTAGGCCATTCTGGATTTTTGAATTAATTCATATTGTAGTTGCATTTGTGCATTTAAATACTATAAAATATTTTAAATGATCAAATAATCCTAAACTGAAATGTTCCATGTTGGATATTTTCCAAACAGTGGACATGAGCAGTTTGGTGAATTTTGAGTGTGCCTAAGTATTTTTAATAAAGCCAAACGCAATTACAGAAAATAGAAAAGAGAAATAAAATTAGGAAAAGAACAGAGGCTCACCTGGGCCTTACCTGGCTCACCTGCAGCCCACCTGGCTGGCCCAGCTGGCCAGCCCAGTCCACTGGCCTCTCCCCCCTGTCGTCTTCCTCGCGACAGAAGGACGATGGGCGTGTGGCCGCCGTGCGCGCACACGCGCCCCGGCCACCTCCTGCTTGCCTCCTCCCCTCGTCGCCCTGGACCTCCCTCGCGACGCCACGCAGCCCCAACAGCTCCCTCACTCTCTCTCGTGCTTCTCCCCTCCTCTGTTTCTCTCGCGCATAGCCACCCGAACGCGCCGTCGCCGCCGCTTGCTGTTGCCACGGCCACCGGCCCTCCCTCGCCCATCCAACGTGCTCGAGAGCTCCGCCTCGATCCCCTCCTTCTTCCACCCCGAGCCACGCCACCCCGGGAGCCACACATCACCGCTACGAGTCGTCTTCCCCGAGCACGGCTGCCGGACTCCATCGACGAATTCGTCGCCTTCCGGTCGTCCCCGAGCCATCTAAGCTCCGCTTCGACCTCGCTGTGAGCTCCTCTACCAAACCCCTCTCTCCCCGCCGTCTATTTCCTCCTCTAGCCTCACTAACTACCGCGGCCGAAGCTCGCGGCCGTCGTGCCTCATCGCCGCCACGGCCACAGCTGCCGCCACCCACGCCCGAGCTTTGCCTCGTGCTCAGCACTCTCCCAGGAGCCGGGCGCACCCACCCATTCGACCTGCTGTGCCCCCTAGCTCCAACCCCGACCTCGCCCGAACTCCGGCCACCGCCGCGAGCCTCGCCCCGGCGAGCTCGGGCCGTCTCAACCCGTCCCAACCGCACAGAAAGACACGGGGCACTCCCAGCTTCATGTTGATGCCTCTGCCGTCCCTTTTGGTCGTCGGAACCGGAAACCCGAGGCTCGCCGCCGCGACCGGCCTCACCGGCGTCAAGTCGCCGGCAGGTTTGACCCTGCTGGCCAGGGGTTTGAACCCCGCTGACCGAGTTGACCTGGGTGGGCCCTGTTTGACCCACTGGTCTATGACATGCGGGCCCTGCCCGGCTAATTAATCTAGTTTAGGTTTAAATTTAATTAGTTTAACCTAGGTTATTGCTAATTAAACTAGGTTAGTTTAGTTAGACACTGACCAGTGGACCCCACTGGTCAGGTTTGACCCGGACCAGCCTGTTGACTTGCTTACGTCACCCTGACGTCATGCTGATGCAGTAATGCCCTTTTCTGGATTTATTCTTTTCAGGAAATTCCAGAAAATAGTGCTAACTTCTAAAATTCATAGAAATTAAACCGTAACTCCAAATGAAATAATTTATATATGAAAAATTATCAGAAAAATCCAATCTATCCATCTGTACTGGTTTCATGCATGCTAGAACACAATAACCTTGCTGTTTAGGTGAAACAAGTTAATGCACTAATATGACTTCATAAAATGGGTTTGCATTTGAATCCTTGGTTCAAATGGACTCATTTCAATATGTTCTAGCTTGCATTTGCCAAAAACACATTCATATTGCCATGTCATAGCATGCATCATATTGCTGCATATTGCCATGTGTTGATTGTGTTCTTTATGTGTTTGCCGGTGGTTGTTCCCTCTCGATAGACGATGTTTCCGACGACGTGATCGATGACACCGATGAAGAACTATACTGTCTTCAGAAGTGCCAGGCAAGCAAAACCCCCCTTGTTCATTCCGATATTATCCCACTCTCTCGCTCCTGCTCTCTTTTACTGCATTAGGACAACAGCGATTCAACTGTTACATGTTGCGGTAGCTGAACCCTTTCCTCTGCATGACCTGCCATTGCCACAGTAAATAGATGAAACCCACTAGCATGAGTAGGAGTTGCTTGAGCCCTGATGTGCCTACTCATTCATGTTGTTTGTCATGCCTGCTACTGCTTAGAGTTGAGTCAGGCCTGATTCATCGGGGATGATTTGGAATGGTGTTGAACATGTCCTACTGTGTGTGAGCTAAGTGTGTGAACACGATTTGGTAAAGGTAGCGGTGAGAGGCCATGTAGGAGTACATGGTGGGTTGTCTCATTGCAGCCGTCCTCAGGAACTGAGTTCTGTGTTTGTGATCCATGAACAGTTACTACCACACATTGGGTTCCGGTAACTCGGCCCCTCTCAGCTTATTAATCAACTCGATCTCTGTCCAGGAGTTGCAACTAGTTTCTGGTGTTTGTAGGTAGTGTTAGTAGTCTACCAAGTGGCACCCGGTACAGGTGGGCTTGGGACAGACTAGGCACAGTGGCACGGTGTACCAAGTGGCACTCGGATGGTGGGCTTGGGAACCCTGCACACATCGTTTGGGAACCCTGCACTCGGATGGTGCGCCATTAGAATTTTTTTTCATAGCAATGGCGCACCAGCGGGACCGTGCGCCATAAGTATTCTTTTTTTAGATAGCAATGGCGCACCAGCGGGACCGTGCGCCATAAGTATTCTTTTTTAGATAGCAATGGCGCATCAGCCAGCCGTGTGCCATAAGTAAGATTTATTATTATTATTATTATTATTTTGTTGCATCTAATAATTTTTTAGAAAATGAATATGAATATGAAACAATAATATTTTTTTATAAAAACAGTAATAATTTTTTAAAAATATCATCAGATTTGTTATTTGAAAATATTTATGAATATAAAAATATCATCAAATTTGTTATTTGAAAATATAATCAAATTTGTTTTTTGAAAATATAATCAAATTTGTTTTTTTGGATTTTTAGTTGCATTCATTTGTGACGGTGGAGTGAGGGAGGGTGCGGGGGTCGTCGACGGTGAGGGGGATCTGGCAAGGGGGATCTGGCGAGGGGGGATAGCGATCGAGATGGAGGGGGATCGAGATCGAGTGTCCTCATGAATATTCAATATTTTTTCATGAATTCAAAAAGTGCCCATGAAATTTAAAAATATTCATGATAGTTCAAAAAGTGCCCATAAAATAAAATCAAGAAATAAAGACTACAATTTAAATACAATCGATCTTAGCTAGCTAGCTATCTATTCACAATCTTCTTGCCCTTCTTTTTCGCAAATGGAGTTCTTCTGTGGAACAGACGTCCTTTAGGTAGGGTGGTCCTGCTTCTTCTTGTGGTGTATGCTGCTACTTCATCTTCATCGTCATGTTCGATCTTCGGGTCGCCGTACTTGTCGAAGTCTTGCTCATTGGCTACTCCATCCATTCCGATGATCTTCCTTTTGCCTCTCCTCACGACAACACGACTGGGCTTTGACGGGTCGGTAATGAAGAAGCATTGGTCCACTTGGGAAGCCAGTACCCATGGCTCATTTTTCACGGTGAAATTTGCGCCCGCGGTCTTGGATTTGGCTTTGGGTATAACCATGGTGGTGAAATACCGGTCTTCTTTTAGGACGCTCTTGGCCCATCTGACACGGAACATCGGGACCTTCTCTCCAGCGTAGCTCAGCTCCCAGATCTCCTCGATCCTTCCGTAGTATCTGTCCCTGTCGTTACCGGTGTAGGATTCCATCGTTACCCCGGAGTTCTGATAACCATCGCTCTTCATGTCCTTGTCCTTGGTGTAGAATGTGTAGTCGTTGATATCGTACACCTCATAGGTCATCAGGTTGTGCTCGGCGCCCTGTGACAAGGTGAATATGAGTTGTTCTTCCGCGGAAGAATCCTCATGTAAAGGGTATGGCAGAAGCTTTTGCTTGAACCAACGCGTGAAACATGAGTTGTGCTCTTTGATTATATCTCCGTCCATCCTCTCTTGGCCTCGGTTATTGTACGTCTTGTAAATAAAGGTTTTGTGCTCTACCACCCAAGGATCGACCACGTCTATGTGTTGTAGCACGACTAGGTTTGCTCTTTCAAAGTCGGTGAGTCGACCCTCGAAGTTGACATGCATTTCGCGGCGACCCTCACGGTGACCCCATCCAGCGAGCCTACCGAGGTGCCTATTGACGGGCAGACCAACGGGGTTCTCGATGCCTAGATAATTCGTGCAGTAGGAGATGCACTCTTCGGTCAAAAAGCCCCTGGCTATACTTCCCTCTAGACGTGACATGTTGCGAACGTATCCTTTGATGACACCATTCATCCTTTCGAACGGCATCATGCTGTGCAGGAAAGTCGGCCCGAGTTGGATGATATCCTGCACATATGGACCAGCAGATGCACCATAATGTCGAAGAATGCGGGTAGGAAGTACATCTCAAGCTCACATAGTATCATCATGATCTCTTCCTGTAACCTTCTGAGTTGCCTCACGCCAACCGACCTCCGAGAGATGACATCGAAAAAGTTGCATAGGCCAAATAGCGTTTCACGGACGTGCGCGTCCATGAACCCACGGATTGCAACTGGAAGTATCTGCGTCATCAGTACGTGACAGTCGTGAGACTTCATCCCGCTGAACTTTTGCTTCGCTGGGTCTTGGTATCTGCTTATCTTCCCCGCGTAACCGTAAGGAAGTTTTACTCCTACGAGGCAGGTGAAAAACTGCTCGATCTCCTCCTGACTTAGAGTGAAGCACGTGGGAGGGTAGTCATTTCTGGTCTTCTTGGCCTTTTTGCCTTTGCGACGACTTTCTGTGTCCTGCTTCGCCTCATCATCATCATCGTCATCATCATCATTAGCGTGAAGCCCCTGCCTGATGCCCATTGATTTCAAGTCCGCCCTTTCTTTCGGCCCATCTTTGGTCCTCTCTGGCATGTTGAGCAGGGTACAAAGCAGACTCTCGCACACGTTCTTCGTGATATGCATGACATCAAGGCTGTGAGGCACACGGTGGATCTTCCAGTACGACAAGTCCCAGAAAACAGACCTCGTTTTCCATACCTTCAGCAGCGGCTCTGGTGCCTTTCGCTTCTTTCCCGACTCTGGCGCCTTTTGCTTCTTTCCCGGCAGCGGGCAATCTTTCCAATTTTTCAACAGCTCGTCTATTTCCTCGCCGCTCCTCGTACGCGGGCGTCTTCGGGGTTCGGTTTCACCATCGAACAGATCCTTGCGTTTCCTCCACGGGTCATCGTCGTGAAGCCACCTTCGATGTCCCATGAACACGGTTTTCGAAGACCCGGGATCTCTATCTAGCTGGCGATACGTTGTGTCATCCATGCACCCGATGCATCCAGAAAATCCGTGGACCACCTGCCCCGCGAGATATCCATAACCGAGATAGTCGTGCACCGTCGTGAGCAGTGCGGCTCTCATAGGGAAATATTCTTTCTCTGCGGCGTCCCACGTATTGGCTGGCGTTTTCCACAGCGTTTCTACCTCCTCTTTCAGTAGCCCCAGATACAGATTGATGTCATTCCCTGGTTGTTTCGGCCCTTCAATTAGCATACTCATGTGAATGTACTTCCTCTTCATGCACAACCAGGGGGGAAGGTTGTACATCCACACAAACACAGGCCAGGTGCTATGTGTGCTTCTCTGGCTGCCATACGGATTGACTCCATCGGTGCTCGCACCCAGCACGATGTTCCTTGGACCCTTCCCAAATTCTGGGTGTTCGAAGTTCAACGCTTGCCACTGGCTCCCATCCTTAGGGTGACTCAGCATCTTGTCTTTTTTATTTATCTCCGGATCATTTGCGTCATCTTCTTGCTTCTTCTCCTCCCTATCCGCGTGCCAACGCAGGAGCTTTGCTACCTTAGGGTCCGTGAAATACCGCTACAAACGAGGAGTGATCGGAAAGTACCACACCACTTTTCGAGGATCTTTCTTCCTCTTCTTGTATCGAGTGACGCCGCACACCGAACATATGGTAGACTCCGCGTGCTCGTCCCGATAAATGATGCAATTGTTCATGCACACATGGTATTTCACGTGCGGTAAATCCAGAGGACACACGATTTTCTTTGCCTCGTCGAAACTGGTAGGGCACTTGTTCCCCTTGGGAAGACGTTCGTGCCAGAATGACATGTTCTCGTCGAAGCATGCGTCGGTCATTTTGTGTTTTACCTTCATCTCCAGAGCCATGAGTGTTACTTTCAGGCGGGTATCCTCGGGCCTGCATCCTTCATACAATGGAGTAACCGCATCTATCTCCAGTTGATCCAGCTTGGCTTTCTCTCGGGCGACAGCTCTTGAGTTATCCGTCTGCTTGAGAAGCAGCTCTTGAATATGAGGGTCCTGCACCTAGCCCATCGATGGTCCATCGTCGTCTGCTCCGCCGGCATCTTCATCTTCATGATCATGCCCTTCTTCTGCTCCGGCATCTTCCTCATCATCATGTCCGGCATCTTCTACATGATGACTGTGTACAGCATCACCGTCGTGATCATGTCCTGGAGATTCTTCGTCTTCTCGCCCGCCCGAGCCGCGGTGGTTGTCTTGCTACCACCGATAGCCATCCATGAAACCACACAAGAGCAGGTGGTCCCGCACCTACCCGGAATCCGGGCCCGCAATAAGGCTCTTTAGCTTGCATCTTCGACACGGACATCTTATCTCCATCTCGTTCTTTTGAAGCATCTCGGCCTTCGCGGAGCTCAAAAACCTATTCACGATGCCTTCGGTCATCGTGCGGACCATGGTCGCCTGTGGGGTAGAGCAAAATGATATTTTAGAACCAAGAAAAAATTTGGCATGACTTTCCCTAAAAATAGGACCAAAAAGAATGCATAGTGCCAAAATTCTTGCCGAAACGGAAATGAATCAACATTTCGGCAAAATATTGGCAACTATCGCATTTCAAATACCGGTACCTGCAAACACAAACATATATGCAACACCACAAACATATGCAACACCACAAACATACATAGATCTAGCTAGGCCACAAAAAGTGCATGTGCACGTTGCTGGAGCAAGCTAGGGAGAAAAAAAGTAGATCTACAACATAAAGATAGCTTTCCCCTTACTTACCTATCAAAAAAGGTAATTTAACCACTTAATTTTGATGAATCTATGGTGCAAATGGGGTGAGGAGGAGGAGGCAGCCGACAAGCTTGGAGAAGGAGGTGGGGGGAATGAAGTGGGGAAAGTGAGTGTGTAGGTGTGGCTGTCCAAAATATCTAGCTGGTCCCAGGTTACTAATGGCGCACCACCCACCCATGCGCCATTAGTAACCCAACATACTAATGGCGCACCTGCTGGCCGTGCGCCATTAGTAGTTTTGCAAAAAATAAAAAATAATATATATATATATATACACTAATGGCGCACCGTTGCGTAGTGCGCCATTACTAGTTTAAACTAGTAATTGCGCACTATGCCACGGTGCGCCATTAGTAGTTTTGTAAAAAAAGAATAAAAAAATACAGTAGTGGCGCACTATGTGGCTGGTGCGCCATTACTAGTTAGAACTAGTAATGGCGCACTTTGCCTGGATGCGCCATTAGTATGTTTGGAAAAATGAAAAAAAGTTGTTACTAGTGGCGCATCGTGTGTCTGGTGCGCCATTAGTGTCTTCCACACTAATGGCGCATCAGCACATGGTGCGCCATTAGTATATAGTAGTGGCGCACCACTTGTCTGGTACGCCATTAGTGTCAATTTCATCTAGTAGTGTCATGACAGTAGCACAACACCAATAGAGATAACATAGCTCAATCATATGGATGAAATCCGTGGGCCAGTACCAACCTTTGTCGGGAGGCTTATTATGGAGAGCATACATATGAAGCACTTCTCGGGAATCATCTGTTGTTATCTACTGTGGTTTCCATTCTTACTATATACTCCTCAATTAGTTTAATGTTTCCAACATCTTCTTGTGCAGTTCCACCAAAATATACGTTATCTTCAAAGAAGATCCCTGTTTGCACAAGTAAAGATAATTACATATTACATTAAGAGTGGCATCAAATCAGTGGCAAAACAATTGCTCATTCCAGCCATAGCAATAATGTAACATCCCAAATTTTCAATTTGGAATGTTATACATTAGATCATCATTGCATATCATATTTTAATTTGCTTTTGGTTTGATCCTAGAAATTTCTACGCAACTCAAGGACCCACAGAGAGAGTTGGGAAATTTTTATTTTCATATTTGAGTTCTCTCAAATTTTGAGAATAGGATCATTTGATTTTATTTATTTTATCATCAATTATTTCTATTACAAAATTATGAGAGAGGGAATAAAATGACTTTCCCAAAATAAAGAAATATTGAGGATTTAATAATAAAATCAAATAAGATTTTATTTCAGAGTTTTCGTTATTTTATTTGAATTTAGGAAAAAATGCGTGTTTTTCAAAATTGCATTTAGGCCCCAAATAAATGTTCACCTTGTGTGGCTTGATTTTAGAAACCCGGAAAAATTTATTTCGGGATTTTTGGAGTCCATTTAGTATTTCTTTTTATTTTTCTTCTGCGCGTAATTATTTAAAAAAAACGAACCGACCTAAGGGCCGTGTCCGACTAGGACTCCGGCCCGACTAGGCTTTATAAGCCGGGGGAGAGGCCCATCCGAGCCAAACCCTAGCCCCGCTCGCCCCCAGAACCGCCGCCGCCGCCCGCCGCCAGCGTCGCCCTGCTGCCCTGCCGCCGCACCGCCGCCGCCTGGTGCCGCCTGCCGCCGGACGCTGCCGCCGCCGCACGCCGCCCGAGGTTCGCCGCGCCTCGATTTCTGTGCCGGTTTTTTTAGTTTTTTTTCGAAAAACTGTCCGTTTTTTCCGTCGGTTTTTTTAGTTTCGGTTTTTTAAATAGATTGGTTTTTCCGGTTTATTTAAATAGCGAACGTTCGTCATTTTTTTCTTTTTCTCGGATTAAATCCGCGATTTTTCTGATCGCGATTCCTGATCCGATTTTCGTTTTAGTATAACTTTTTGCTCGTTTATCGGAATCAGGCGATTCAAGCGCCTGGAGTTTCGTCTCGAAACCCTCTATCCGTTTAACCAACTTAATCAAGTTTTTGCTACTGTAAAAATTGCCCTAGATTCAGATTAGTAGAACGAAATTGTTTTCTTTCGCCGTTTGACTTTCGTTGCTTCGTTCGATTTGATTCTTTTTGCAAACCGGAGTTCTTAAGTTGAAACTTCTGGTTAGATCTCTTATTTGAGTTTTACCCGTGCATTAGATGAGTACTTATTGTATGCTTGTTTGTTTGTTTGCGATAGAGTACCCGAAGTGCGCCGCTTGTTACTTCGAATCGCTAGGTTTCCCGGATCATCAGCAAGGCAAGGAACACTTTGATCATACCTTTCCTACTACCCAATTTTATTGCATTAGATCAATCCTCACACATTGCATGATTAGGATCTAATTAAATTGTGGGATGGGAAGTAGTTGAGGTAGTACCTATTACCTGTTTATTATCAAACCTTTGGGAGTTACTTCTACATTTGCTTATTATGCCATGCTATGCTAGTAGACGTGGATTGGTTGAGTGATATCCATGATAGATGTGAGTTTGTTAATTAATGGTTTATCTAAGGTGGCAACTTAAACACACATCTGGGTGGATCGAGGCACCTGGGTATTCCAGGGCTTGCCTGTTTTCTTTTGGACCGCCACCCAGGCTCAAAGGGATCATGAGACTATTCATACTAGAAACTTCCGTGTGTAGCCACAAGCTATTATGGGCTCTAGCATAGTTGACTAAGTCGTGCGAACTCTTACAGTGGTAGACTAGCAGATGTAGGTGGTATGGTCTACCCGATCGTAAGGTGCTAGCGCTTCTGAAAGACTATGTCTCGGTCATCCGTCTTCTCAAACACCACGTAGTGCGAGAAACCAAACGGAGGCGATCGAGTCTTGTGGGGAAAAGTGCGCAAACCTCTGCAGAGTGTAATAAACTAATCATGGTTAGCCGTGTCCCCGGTTATGGACAATCTTGAGTATCTAGTACCTAGATTATCATGTGAATCTCAACATGTTACTCTAAATTAATTTTGTTGGGTTTTGTTAATGATATTTTTAATTGGGATTGAGAATGTTGTCAACCATTCTCAATGTTTAACAACTACCATGATAGTTAAATAAATTTATTCATTTGAAGTAGGGAAAATTTGGCTTTACGCAAAACTGTAACCATAGAGCTTTCCACCGGCCAGATATGCATATAGTATAGCTGTTTCATTCCATTACTCTCTATGTGTTACCTTGCCAGCATATTCCATGTGCTGACCCGTTTCGGGCTGCAACGTTAATGTTGCAGATTTTTCAAATGACGATTAAGGAGTTTTTAGGTCGTGGTTCTATACTCAGTGATGCCGTTGGAGTTGATGGACTCACTTATCTTCCAAGCCTTCCGCTGTTATCGTTATTAGATGGCCTTAAGCCATATTTATTGTAATAAGTTCTCTATTGAGACACTCGATGTAATAATTGTGTGATTGCTACTCTGTTATAAATCCTCCGAGTACTGTGTGGTGTCAGCATTACTGATCTAGGGATGACACCGGAGCATAGAGATCAAACTGTTTGAGGTCTGGTCGCTACAGAGATGGTATCAGAGCACACGCTGACTGTAGGACACGACCACTAAGCTAAATACCTAGATCACTACTCACTCTCTTCTCTTCTGACTCCTCATCTTTTCTACTCTTTTAGGATGGCGGATGCAAGGAACAAGTTCACGCAACCAGATGAAGATACACCCTTTGGACGTCACTTGAAGGAAGTCACTAGATACCTGAACATAGGAGTACCTAGATTCACCGGAACCTACAACGCCACTTTACCTGAAGAAGAGCGCTGGATGATTCAAGTTCAAGTTCCAGGAAGAACGTTCATGCCAATCACCGAGCCCATAGAGTTTTCTTTTGATGCACCAACTTGGAGTCTAGGAAAGAGCATGGCAGCTCACATCGCCATGGGACGCATTGGAGAAGTCTACCGCAATGATCTTAAGGATACTATCTACTAGATTTGTGGGCGCCGAGATGAGCACTGGGAGATGATCAGCACCCGAAAGGATAGATCAATTGCAGCTTTTATCCAGGAGTTAAACCAGCACATTCGATGACAGGAGAACCAGATGTGCGCCGACATGATAGATCTGAAGAAGGCTAAGACAAGAATCAAGGAACTAGAGGAAGAACTCAAGGCTACACGCGAAGATTATGAAGAGGAAATTGAAGTATTGGTGGACAAGAATGCCGACTTAACAATGAAGATCAGGATATTTATGGGAGGCCCTACACCAGTAGATGAAGATGAAGAACCCAAGGAGATTCGCCCAGAAGACTACATCATCATCGACGACACCGATTCGGATCCAGATGATAGCGATGATGATTATGTTGATGAAGCTGGAGCAGATATCATGGAGTCAGCAACCGAAGAATATTTCTAGTAGACCACCTCATCAGTAGTAGTAGTCCACCATGTAAATATAGTAGTCTGAGCACTTTTGCGATAGCTAGATCGATTGTATGCCCTTGTTTGATTCAATGAAGTGAATTGTTTGCTATTGCCTCATGTGCATATGGGTAGTGTTTTCTCTTTAGACCCCCTCTATTCTTAACTCTCATCTTTTCTAAACCCTCAGAAGCCTCCGAGGCGTGACCTCGGATTTACCTTTCCACCGGAGCTCACCCAGTTGATCCAGCAGCAGAACACATTGATGCAGTTGCTAGTCCAGAATCAGAACCAGGGGAACAACAACAACAACAACCCACCACCACCACCACCTGTTGATCACTTAGCCCGTTTTCTTAGGCTAAATCCGCTAGTGTTTTCTAGTAGCACTAAGCTGATAGTAGCAGATGATTGGCTCTGCAAGACAGCTAGAGAGTTGACCACAGCAGGATGCACGGATGCGGAGAAGGTGAAGTTTGCCACACATCAGCTTGAAGGACCCGCATCATCATGGTGGGAGAATTTCACTGCCACTTTCCCTGTTGACACTGTCACATGGGACCAGTTTCAGCAGGCTTTTCGTACTGCCCATGTTTCAGCAGGAGCTATGGCCATGAAGAAGCGTGAGTTTCGCAACTTGCGCCAAGGAGGACGGATAGTAGGCCAGTATGTGGAGGACTTTAGTAAGTTAGCACGTTATGCCCCAGATGACGTTGCTACGGATGCAGCTAAGCAGGAGAAGTTTCTGGAAGGACTGAATGATGAGTTGAGCATGCAGTTGATGGTAGCAACCTTCAACAACTACCAGGAGTTGGTAGACCGTGCTCTTATGATTGAAGGCAAGCAGCAACAAATTGAGAATCGCAAGAGGAAGTATGGACAAGGAAAGTACAATTCAGGAGCTCAGCAGAAGCCACGTTTTACCCCTAGACCGGGAGGACATTTTCAGCATACCCATGGAGGAGGTAGCTCGCATAATCACAATGGCACCAGAAATGGTAATGGGAATGGAGGAAGCAACGGCCAGAATCGCACCAACCCATCAACCCCAGCCAAGAAAGACCTGAGCCAAGTAACTTGCTTTAAGTGTTCGAAGACCGGACATTATGCCAATGAATGCCCTGAAATACAAAATGGAAATAGCAATGGAAGCTCTGGGAAGAAGCCGAACCCTTTCAACAGGGGACAGGTGAACCACGTTAGCGTGGAGGAGGTTGAAGCTCAGCCTGATGCAGTAATAGGTAAGTTTTTGGTTAAGTCATTTATCGCACTCGTTCTTTTTGATACTGGTGCATCGCATTCATACATCTCAAGGGGATTTGTGTATAAGTATAACCTGTCAACCCAAGCCCTTAGGTCACCCATGTTAGTAACCTCGCCTGGAGCAGAGTATATGGCTAGTTGATGGTGTGATCGGTTACCATTAAGGATTGGTAACTATGTTTTTCCCTCAGACCTAATAGTATTGGAATCCCAAGGATTGGATGTGATATTAGGCATGGATTGGTTGTCAAAGTATGAAGGGAATATTGAATGTGCTAGTAAGTCAATTTTGCTTACCACCCCAGAAGGGAGAAGGATCAAGTATGTATCCCGGCATGTGCCAAAAGGGACTCAAGTAAATTGTTTAATAGGAGTTGTGCAGGAGGAAGTACTAGTGTAAGGGATTTCCCTGAAGTATTTCCAAAAGAGTTGCCAGGCATGCCACCGGATAGAGATATTGAGTTTTTGATTGAGCTATTGCCAGGCACCGGGCCAATAACAAAGAGATCATATAGGATGCCAGCAAATGATTTGGTGGAAATTAAGAAGCAGATTAAGGAGTTATTGGATAAAGGATATATTCGCCCAAGTTCTTTGCCTTGGGGATCGCCAGTACTTCTAGTGGAGAAGAAGGATGGATCGTTAAGGATGGTTGTAGATTATCGAGGATTGAATGAAGTAACGATCAAGAACAAGTACCCACTACCAATGATCAATGATCTGTTTGATCGATTGCAAGGAGCTAAGGTATTCTCCAAGATCGATCTGCGATCAGGATACCACCAGTTGAAGATTCGAGAACAGGATATACCTAAGACAACTTTTACCACCAGGTATGGGCTGTACGAGTATACCGTTATGTCATTTGGTCTGACTAACGCACCTGCCTATTTTATGAACATGATGAACAAAGTATTTATGGAGTTTTTGGATAAGTTCGTCGTGGTGTTCATTGATGATATCCTGGTTTACTCGAAGAATGAAGGAGAGTATAAGGAACATTTGCGATTGGTACTTGAGAAGCTCAGAGAACATCAGTTGTATGCCAAGTTCAGCAAATGTGAGTTTTGGCTGAAGGAAGTAGGATTTCTCGGACACGTTATATCCAGAGAAGGAATAGCAGTAGATCCCACTAAAGTTGATACCGTGACCAAATGGGAAGCACCGACCTCGGTTGGAGAGATACGGAGTTTTCTGGGACTCGCAGGATACTACCGGAGATTTACTGAGAATTTCTCAAAGATTGTGAAGCCTATGACTGAGTTGTTGAAGAAGGATTCCAAGTTCAATTGGACTGAGGAATGTGAGGCTAGTTTCCAGGAATTGAAGAAACGTTTGGTTACTTCACCAGTGTTGATTTTGCCAGATCAAACCAAGGACTATGAAGTATATTGCGACGCTTCACGTCGAGGACTTGGAGCAGTGCTTATGCAGGAAGGGAGAGTTGTTTCATATGTCTCAAGACAACTGAAGCCTCATGAGTTGAATTATGCTACGCATGATTTGGAATTAGCAGCCGTAGTGCATGCATTGAAAACATGGAGACATTTCCTCATTGGAAACCATTGTGAGGTGTACACGGATCATAAGAGTTTGAAATACATTTTCACGCAGAAGGAGTTAAACCTCAGATAAAGGAGATGGTTGGAGCTCATCAAGGATTATGATATGAGATTGCATTACCATCCCGGAAAGGCTAATGTAGTAGCTGGCGCATTAAGCCGTAAGAGCCATGTCAATACAATAATGACGGGAGAAATACCAAGGGAGTTAGCGGAAAATCTTCGTGACGTATGTTTGGAAATAGTTCCGAGAGGCTATGTAGCAGCATTGGAGATTCAGTCAACTTTGATGGATAGAATTACAGAAGCTCAGAAGACTGACAAGGAGATTGCCTCTATTAAGGAGAAACTTAGCAAAGGAAAGTCTAAAGGATTTCGGGAGGATGAACACGACACCCTATGGTTTGAAGACCGTGTTTACGTGCCCAATGACCCGGAGATTAGGAAGTTGATTCTGCAAGAAGCACACGATTCACCATATTCGATTCACCCAAGAAATACCAAGATGTATTTGGACTTGAAAGACGTTTTCTGGTGGACCGGAATGAAGAAGGATATTGCGGAATATGTAGCAGTTTGTGATGTATGTCAGAGAGTAAAGGCAGAGCATCAGAAGCCAGCAGGATTGTTACAACCATTGCCGATACCCGAATGGAAGTGGGATAAGTTAGGCATGGATTTTATCACGGGATTACCCAGGACTCGTTCAGGCTATGACTCAATTTGGGTTGTAGTTGATCGATTGACGAAGGTAGCTCATTTCATCCCAGTAAAGACCACTTACACCAGTGCTAAGTTGGCAAAGATATACATGACCAGGATCGTATGTTTGCATGGAGTTCCGAGGAGTATCGTATCAGATAGAGGAACCCAGTTTACCTCAAAGTTTTGGAAGCAGTTGCATGAAAATTTGGGTACCAGGCTAGAGTTCAGCACAACTTTTCATCCACAAACGGATGGACAGACCGAGAGAGTCAATCAGATTTTGGAGGATATGCTGAGAGCTTGTGCGCTATATTATGGATCTAGTTGGGACGACAATTTACCGTATGCAGAGTTCTCTTACAACAACAGTTACCAAACCAGTTTAAAGATGGCCCCTTTCGAAGCTTTGTACGGAAGGAGGTGCAGGACACCGTTGTCATGGGACGAAGTTGGAGACCGCCAGTTGTTTGGACCTGACTTGATGAGTCTGAACAGAAGGTGAAGTTGATTCGCGATAGGCTCAAGATAGCCCAGTCCAGACAGAAGAGCTATGCAGATTCTAAACGGAAGGAGACAGTTTACGAAGTTGGAGATAGAGCTTATCTTCGAGTATGTCCACTTCGAGGAACAAAGCATTTTGGAGTTAAGGGAAAGTTAGCGCCACGATTTGTAGGACCATATCGAGTTTTGGAGCGTATGGGAGAAGTGGCCTACAAGTTGGAATTACCTGAAGGATTGTTAGGAGTTCATGATGTGTTTCACGTTTCCCAGTTGAAGAAGTGTCACACGGAGATGGCTGACACACCGTTGAGAGACACAGTGCCATTGGAAACAATTCAGTTGGATAACAATTTGACCTATGAGGAGAAACCAGTTAAGATTCTCGAGTTTGCCAATCGAGTCACTCGCAGCAAGGTTATCAAGTTTTGCAAAGTTCAGTGGAGCCACCACACGGAGGACGAAGCCACCTGGGAACGAGAGGAAGATTTGCTCAAGGACCACCCTCACCTATTTTCTAGCCAACCCGAATCTCGAGGGCGAGATTCATCTTAAGGGGGTAGGTTTGTAACATCCCAAATTTTCAATTTGGAATGTTATACATTAGATCATCATTGCATATCATATTTTAATTTGCTTTTGGTTTGATCCTAGAAATTTCTACGCAACTCAAGGACCTACGGAGAGAGTTGGGAAATTTTTATTTTCATATTTGAGTTCTCTCAAATTTTGAGAATAGGATCATTTGATTTTATTTATTTTATCATCAATTATTTCTATTACAAAATTATGAGAGAGGGAATAAAATGACTTTCCCAAAATAAAGAAATATTGAGGATTTAATAATAAAATCAAATAAGATTTTATTTCGGAGTTTTCGTTATTTTATTTGAATTTAGGAAAAAATGTGCGTTTTTCAAAATTGCATTTAGGCCCCAAATAAATGTTCACCTTGTGCGGCTTGATTTTAGAATCCCGGGAAAATTTATTTCGGGATTTTTGGAATCCGCTTAGTATTTCTTTTTATTTTTCTTCTGCGCATAATTATTTAAAAAAACGAACCGACCTACGGGCCGTGTCCGACTAGGACTCCGGCCCGACTAGGCTTTATAAGCCGGGGGAGAGGCCCAGTCGAGCCAAACCCTAGCCCCGCCCGCCCCCAGCGCCGCCGCCGCCGCCCGCCGCCAGCGCCGACCCGCCGCCCTGCCGCCGCGCCGCCTCGCTGCCGCCGCCTGCTGCCGCGCCATCGCGCCGCCTCGCCGCCGCCGCCGCCGGACGCTGCCGCCGCCGCACGCCGCCCGAGGTTCGCCGCGCCTCGATTTACGCGCCGGTTTTTTTAGTATTTTTTCGAAAAATCGTCCGGTTTTTCTGTCGGTTTTTTAGTTTTGGTTTTTTTAAATAGATCGAATTTTCCGGTTTATTTAAATAGCGAGCGTTCGTCCGTTCGTTCGTTCTAGCGAACGTTCGTCGTTTTTTCTCTCAGATTAAATCCATGATTTTTCTGATCGCGATTCCTGATCCGATTTTCGTTTTAGTATAACTTTTCGCTCGTTTATCGGAATCAGGCGATTCAAGCGCCTGGAGTTTCGTCTCGAAACCCTCTATTCGCTTAACAAACTTAAACAAGTTTTTGCTACTGTAAAAATTTCCCTAGATTCAGATTAGTAGAACAAAGTTGTTTTCTTTCGCCGTTTGACTTTCTTGCTTCGTTCGATTTGATTCTTTTTGCAAACCAGAGTTCTTAAGTTGAACCTTCTGGTTAGATCTCCTATTTGAGTTTTACCCGTGCATTAGATGAGTAGTTATTGTATGCTTGTTTGTTTGTTTGCGATAGAGTACCCGGAGTGCGCCGCTTGTTACTTCGAATCGCTAGGTTTCCCGGATCATCAACAAGGCAAGTAACTCTTTGATCATACCTTTCCTACTACCCAATTTTATTGCATTAGATCAATCCTCACACATTGCATGATTAGGATCTAATTAAGTTGTGGGATGGGAAGTAGTTGAGGTAGTACCTATTACCTGTTTATTATCAAACCTTTGGGAGTTACTTCTACGTTTGCTTATTATGCCATGCTATGCTAGTAGACGTGGATTGGGTGAGTGATATCCATGACAGATGTGAGTTTGTTAATTAATGGTTTATCTAAGGTGGCAACTTAAACACACATATGGGTGGATCGAGGCACCTGGGTATTCCAGGACTTGCCTGTTTTCTTTTGGACCGCCACCCAGGCTCAAAGGGATCATGAGACTATTCATACTAGAAACTTCCGTGTGCAGCCACAAGCTATTATGGGCTCTAGCATAGTTGACTAAGTCGTGCGAACTCTTACAGTGGTAGACTAGCAGATGTAGGGGATGTAGGTGGTACGGTCTACCCGATCGTAAGGTGCTAGCGCTTCTGAAAGACTATGTCTCGGTCATCCGTCTTCTCAAACACCATGTGGTGCGAGAAACCAAATGGAGGCGATCGAGTCTTGTGGGGAAAAGTGCGCAAACCTCTGCAGAGTGTAATAAACTAATCATGGTTAGCCGTGTCCCCGGTTATGGACAATCTTGAGTATCTAGTACCTGGATTATCATGTGAATCTCAACATGTTACTCTAAATTAATTTTGTTGGGTTTTGTTAATGATATTTTTAATTGGGATTGAGAATGCTGTCAACCATTCTCAATGTTTAACAACTACCATGATAGTTAAATAAATTTATTCCTTTGAAGTAGGGAAAAATTGGCTTTACGCAAAACTGTAACCATAGAGCTTTCCACCAGCCAGATATGCATATAGTATAGCTGTTTCATTCCATTACTCTCTATGTGTTACCTTGCTAGCATATTCCATGTGCTGACCCGTTTCGGGCTGCAACGTTAATGTTGCAGATTTTTTAAACGAGGATTAAGGAGTTTCTAGGTCGTGGTTCTATACTCAGTGATGCCGTTGGAGTTGATGGACTCACTTATCTTCCAAGCCTTCCGCTGTTATCGTTATTAGATGGCCTTAAGCCATATTTATTGTAATAAGTTCTCTATTGAGACACTCGATGTAATAAGTGTGTGATTGCTACTCTGTTATAAATCCTCCGAGTATTGTGTGGTGTCAGCATTACTGATCTAGGGATGACACCGGAGCACAGAGATCAGACTGTTTGAGGTCTGGTCGCTACAAATAAATTAAGATGCAAAAAAATATCATTACTTGTGTCATCACAGTTCCAGTGCTTCATTACAGCACCAGGAGTTGATTTTTATTTTTCTTCCACTTGTTCTTCCCCTTCATCACTTGGTTCAATAATAGACAAGCTTCGCCTTCAATGTAAGATTTGGCATGACAATTAGGGAGCACAAGTATAGCACTAAACAACGACATTAATTTTCTGATGGCAGTAGCAAAATACATGCCAACAGTTGTGAAATATCATTATCTTACCTCAATGGGATATTACGGTGCACATACAGATTGGAAGTCTTGTCCCCATTTGTGCAGTTCACTAAAATCAAGCAACATTACCGTATAAGTAGCACAACATATGAAAGCACACTGCACAATCATGTGAAAGAAGGCTAGTACTGACCTCTCATGACGCTGAATTCAAACAACTCACAAGAAGAAGATCTGAAACAAATTTGCCAACACAGATAGGAAGTCAGATCTCCTATTATGTAGTTCCACTAAGATCAAGCAATCAAGCAACGTTGTCGGTGTGACATTTTGGTTGAAGTGCACAAAACACTCTTAAAACAAAAGTGTTTTGTGTAGTGCAACAAAAGGTCGCAATAGCAATGAGGTGAAGTAGATAACCCTATTTACACAGAGGTGCAAAGGAAACAACTACTGGTCAATAATGGTGGATGACACAGAAGCCCACAAAAGGAAGCATCTAACTTATCTAAATGGGAAAGAAAGCAATACAGTAGCATTTCTCAAACAGTTGCATTGATTCATATTAACAGAGAGATTATATTAACAATAAAATTTGTCAAACATGTAATTTGCTTTTAACCATGGCATTGCTTCAATTTTCCAGCGGCATTATTAGAGGGTGTTTGTTTACAGGGAGTTTTTGGTGTAGGGACTAAAAACGTCCCTTTTAGTCCCATCTAAACCAAACAGGAGGGACTTTTAGGGACTAAAAGTGGGCATTTGGGACTAAAGAAAGAAGACCCCAAGGGAAATTCTTTTTGGGACTTTTTCCAACAGTTGCCCCTGCCCCGCATCGCACCTTATCTCTATTAGTTCATTACTAGGGGTAACATGGTCTTTTAGCATGTCATTTAATAACCTCTAGTCCATGTTTAGTCCCTGGAACCAAACAGGTAGGGACTAGGGACTTTTTAGTTGGTAGTAAAAAAAGTCCTAGGACTTTTTAACCAAACAGGGCCTTAGCTTAACAACAGCTAAAGAGTTGTACGTCACAGTTGACACACCCGCATGATACGTCTCCAACGTATCTATAATTTTTGATTGTTCCATGCTGTTATCTTATCAATCTTGGACTATAGTCATTTTATATCATTTTTGGTACTAACCTATTGACATAGTGCCAAGTGCCAGTTGCTGTTTTTCCATGTTTTTCACATCGTAGAAAATCAATGTTAAACGGAGTCCAAATGCCACGAAACTTTATGGACAATTTTTATGGGCCAAAAGGAACACAATGGGCCCTGGTTGCGCCTGGGGGGTGCCCCGAGGGGAGCACAACCCACCAGGGCGCGCCAGGAGGCCCAGGCGCGCCCTGGTGGGTTGTGCCCACCTCGGGTGCCCCTCGGACCGCCTCTTTGATCTATAAATACCCAAATATTCCCAAAACCCTAGGGGAGTCGACAAAATATTCATCTAGCCGCCGCAAAGTCCAGAATCACCAGATCCAATCTAGACACCATCTCGGATGGGGTTCACCACCTCCATTGGTGCCTCTCCGATGATGCATGAGTAGTTTTTTGTAGACCTTTGGGTCCGTAGTTAGTAGCCAGATGGCTTCCTCTCTCTCTCTCTTGATTCTGAATACAATGGTCTCTTGGAGATCCATATGATGTAACTCTTTTTGCGGTGTGTTTTTTGGGATTGATGAACTTTGAGTTTATGATCAGATCTATCTTTTTATATCCATGAAAGTATTTGAGTTTCTTTGTTCTCTTTTATGCATAATTGCTTATAGCCTCATATTTGTTCTCCGATGTTTGGGTTTTGTCTGGCAAACTTGATCTATTTATCTTGCAATGGGAAGAGGTGCTTTGTAGTGGGTTCGATCTTATGGTGCTTGATCCCGGTGACAGAAAGGGAACCGCCACATATGTATCATTGCTACTAAGGATAAAACGATGGGGTCTATCTCTACATAGATAGATCTTGTCTACATCATGTCATCGTTCTTATTGCATTACTCCATTTCTCCATGAACTTAATACACTAGATGCATGTTGGATAGCGGCCGATGTGTGGAGTAATAGTGGTAGATGCAGGCAGGAGTCGGTCTACTAATCTTGGACGTGATGCCTATGTAATGATCATTGCCTGGATATTGTCATGAGTATTTGAAGTTCTATCAATTGCCCAACAGTAATTTGTTCACCCACCATTTGCTATTTTTCTCGAGAGAAGCCACTAGTGAAACCTATGGCCCCCGGGTCTCTTTCTCATATATTTTCCTTTGCAATTTACTTTTTCCTTGCATTTATTTTCAAATCTATTAATCCAAAAACCCAAAAATACCTTGCTGCAATTTATCCATATTTATTTTATTTTGCATTCGATACTACAAATTTACCTCATGTCCATTTGCCTATCTTGAGGCGCCGTACCCCGAAAGGGATTGACAACCCCTTTAACACGTCAGGTTGCGAGTAGTTTTTATTTGTGTGCATGTGCTGTTTACGTTGTGTTTGTTGGTTCTCCTACTGGTTCGATAACCTTGGTTTCATATCTGAGGGAAATACCTACCGCCGCTTTGCTGCATCATCCCTTCCTCTTTGGGGAAATATTGACGTACCTTCAAGCGACATCAGAAGGAATTTCTGGTGCCGTTCCCGGGGAGGATCTTCAACATATACCAGGTTCCTAATCACAAATCTCACCTCCTCGCAATTTACATTATTTGCCTCTCGTTTTCCTGTCCCCCACTTCACCAAAAATTTGCCGTTTTATTCGCCTCTTTTTTTTCGTTCGTCGTTTTCTTGCCGGATTTGTTTTTGAGTGCGCTCTTGTTCGTGTAGTCATGACGCCTCAAAGAAAATATTATGATGTTCCTTATCCAAATATTTTGCTTGAAATTGAGAAAAGTACTAAGGAATATATGACTACACAGTTTGAGCATAATAAGTATTTTACTGAAGAACTTAAGGAACACTTTGTTGTGCTGGATGCTATCACAAAACAACTTGATGATATTAGTAGAGAATTTGCAATCTTCAATCTAAGTATGCTTTTGCTAGGAAAAATATCCAATGCACAAGCTACCTTAGTAAATCAAATGGCCGCTAAACCAATCTCGTTGGAGGATAAAAGTGATGAAGATCTTAGAATGATTGGTGTTTCTTCTATTGATTCCTTGTTTATTAAAGTTAAAATTAATGAAAAAGGGACAGGAGAAGAGTCAACTTTAGGTATAAGGCGTCCTAATATTTCGGAGGGTGAAAATCTTGTTGAGAAAATTGATAAAAGTGGGTTTGAAGAGGTCAAAACTTTAGCTAGTGATGTGCCCACTCTTTTGGATTACAAAGACTTTAATTATGATAGTTGCTCTTTGATTGATTGTATTTCTTTGTTGCAATCCATGATGAATTCACCCCATGCATATGAAGAAAATAAAGCTTTTACTATACATATTGTTGATGTTATGATGGAAGCTCTTGAAGAAAAATTGGAATTAGAAGTATCAATTCCTAGATAATTGCATGATGAATGGGAACCTATTATCAAAGTCAAGATTAAAAATTATGAGTGTTTTGCTTTATGTGACTTGGGTGCTAGTGTTTCCACAATTCCGAAATCTTTTATGTGATGTGCTTGGTCTTACCGATCTTGAAGAATGTTCTTTGAATTTGCACTTGGTGGATTCTACTATTAAAAAGCCGATGGGAAGAATTAGTGATGTTCTTATTCTTGCAAATAGAAATTATTTGCCCATAGATTTTATTATTCTTGATGATTGCAATCCGTCTTGTCCAATTATTCTTGGTAGACCGTTTTTACGCACTATCGGTGCCGTGATTGATATGAAAGAAGGCAATATTAAGTTCCAATTTCCTTTGAGGAAGGGTATGTAACACTTTCGTAGAAGAAGAATTAGGCCACCATATGAATCAATCATGAGGGCATCTTATGGATCTCGAACCAAAGATGACAAAACTTAGATCTTTGCTTTATGCCTAGCTAAGGGCGTAAAACTATAGCGCTTGTTGGGAGGCAACCCAATGAATAAAATTTATTTTTGCTTTTTGCTTCCTGTTTTTGAGTGTTAGCACAATTATGCTACTATTATGATTGTGTTTTTTATGTTTTAGTGCTTGTGCCAAGTAAATCCTTTAGGATCTTCTTGGGGGATAGTTGTTTGATCTTGTTGAAAAAACAGAAAATTTTGCACTCACAAAAAAAATTGTCACTTTTAACCAGAGAGTGATAAAATACCTATTCCAATTTCAATAGATCAATATACAAATTTCTCAGGTCGTCCTAATTTTTTCAGAATTTTTGGAGTTACAGAAGTATTCAAAATAGTCAGATTGCTACAGACTGTTCTGTTTTGACATATTCTATTTTCTTTGTGTTATGTGCTTATTTTGATGGCTCTATGGTTTTATTTGATGAATTGGTTTGATACATCACTTATAGTAGTGGTTTATTATTCTTATACTAATGGATCTCACGAAGGTTTTTGTTGAGTTTTGTGTGATTGAAGTTTTCAAGTTTTGGGTTATCTTACGATGGATGAAGGAATAAGGAGTAGACGAGCCTAAGCTTGGGGATGCCCTGGCATCCCAAGATATTATCCAAAGATGAGCAACCAACTAAGCTTGGGGGTGCCCCCGAGTGGCATCCCCTCTTTCTTCTAACAACCATCGATGTTTTACTCGAAGCTATATTTTTATTCGTCACATACTGTGTGTTTTGCTTGGAGCGTCTTGTATGATACGAGTCTTTGCTTGATTTTTTGTGTGTTTTAAGTCTTGATCCCTTGCTGGACACACCTATTTAGGAGAGCCAAAATTATGTCATGACTAGTTAGGATAGCTCTCTATGCTTCACTTAAATTTTTTATGAGCTATGGACTTGCTCTAGTGCTTCACTTATATCTTTTTGAGCACGGTGTGCTTAGTATTTGTGAAGAAATGCTCTCTTGCTTCACTTAGATTTGTTTGAGATTTAGTAAAATTTTCAAGAAATTCTATCTTGCTTCACTTAAATTATTTTGAGAGAAAGAAAAATTATGTGCATGATCTTCACTTATATTTGTTTGAGCTTGTCAAAAGCAACACATGAAAATTAGTCCCAGAGTGATAGATATCCAAGAAGGATATAATAAAAACTTTCTTGAAGATCATTGGACCAAATAAACTTGATTCTTAGTAATAGTTTTGAGATATGATGATGTGATATGCGAGTTATGCTGGTGAGTAAGTATGCTTTAGTAAGAATATTGGTGTTAAGGTTTGTGATTCCCTATGCAAGCACGAAAGTCAATAGTCATGCAATGAAATTATATCCTACTTGTGGTGCATTTTTCGGTGTTAATCATGCTTAATGCTTGCTTACGGGATTATTTGTTTCTTGGTTGGCCGCTTCTCAATCTTTTGCTAGCCTTCATTTTGCACTAAGTATGATCTCTACTTGTGCACCCAAAAACCTTTAACCCAGTTTTGCCATATGAGTCCACTATATCTACCTATATGCGGTATTCTTTTGCCATTCTAAGCAAATTTGCATGTGCCATCTCTAATATTCAAAAAAATAAACTTCTCGTTTTGTGTTCGTTTCGCTCGCGGAGTGGTGAGGGGTGGCTAATATTTTCCATGATAGATGTGTTATTCTCAAGATGAGTTTTTATTCACTTGTCATTGCACAAGAGTAAGGCAAAGGTATTAGGGATGCCTAGTCCTGAAATGAAAAATGAATTTACTTTATGTTGTCAAATAATAAATTCCTTGGAAAGTGTTGGTATGGAGGGAAACCGTGGATACGGCTAGCCATGGAAAGTGAAAGTATGGTGGAAAAAGGAATAAACTTTATTTTCTGATTGGGAACCGCCTATTATATATCTAAGCATGGAAAGTGTTGGGAACTCTAAGTCGTTTTTGCTGGTGGGATGGATACACCTCCCAAAATGTTTTTATCTCTAAGTTTTTCACTTTGATCTCTGGCACCTCTACAAATCCCTACTTCCCTCTGTGAAGGGCCTTTCTTTTACTTTATGCAATTTTTATTTTTGAATTTGAGTCTCCATCTTCTCTTATAAAGAACCAACTAGGAGGCAATATGATCGTACTTAAGTATTGGGTGTAGCTAATACGCGAGTGTGTTTCATGAATGGATCAATGATTGAGCATGATGGGCTAGGGACAACTTATTTTAGCATTGCTATTTTGAAAGACATGGTTGCTTGTTGATATGTTTGAGTATCTAAATTATCATGTCAAAACTAGACTATTGCTTTGAAAAATATAAATGTCCAAATGTCCATGCTATAAAGAAAAGAATATGATATGACATGTTAGGCAGCATTCCACATCAAAAATTCTGTTTTTATCACTTACCTACTCAAGGACGATTAGTTGTTAAGATTAGGGATGCTGATACGTCTCCAACGTATCTATAATTTTAGATTGTTCCATGCTGTTATATTATCAATCTTGGATGTTTTATAATCATTTTATATCATTTTTGGTACTAACCTATTGACATAGTGCCAAGTGCAAGTTGTTGTTTTTTTCCATGTTTTTTACATCGCAGAAAATCAATATCAAACGGAGTCCAAATGCCACGAAACTTTACAGAGAATTTTTATGGGCCAAAAGGAACACAATGGACCCTGGCTGTGCTTGGGGGTGCCCCAAGGGGAGCACAACCCACCAGGGTGCGCTAGGAGGCCCAGGCGCGCCCTGGTGGATTGTGCCCACCTCGGGTGCCCCCCGGACCGCCTCTTTGCTCTATAAATACCCAAATATTCCCAAAACACTAGGGGTGTCGATGAAATATTCATCTAGCCGTCGTAGAGTCCAGAACCACCAGATCCAATCTAGACACAATCTCGGATGGGGTTCACCACCTCCATTGGTGCCTCTCTGATAATGCATGAGTAGTTCTTTGTAGACCTTCGGGTCCGTAGTTAGTAGCTAGATGGCTTCCTCTCTCTCTCTCTCTCTCTCCTGATTCTCAATACAATGGTCTCTTGGAGATCCATATGATGTAACTCTTTTTGCGGTGTGTTTGTTGGGATCGATGAACTTTGAGTTTATAATCAGATCTATCTTTTTATATCAATAAAAGTATTTGAGTTTCTTTGATCTCTTTTATGCATGATTGATGATAGCCTTGTATTTCTTATTCGATACTTGGGTTTTGTTTGGCCAACTTGATCTATTTATCTTGCAATGGGAAGAGGTGCTTTGTAGTGGGTTTGATCTTATGCTGCTTGATCCCAGTGACAGAAAGGGAACCGACATGTATGTATCGTTGCTACTAAGGATAAAACGATGGGATCTATCTCTGCGTAGATAGATCTTGCCTACATCATGTCATCGTTCTTATTGCATTACTCCGTTTCTCCATGAACTTAATACACTAGATGCATGCTGGATAGCGGTCGATGTGTGGAGTAATAGTAGTAGATGCAGGCAGGAGTCGGTCTACTAATATTGGATATGATGCCTATGTAATGATCATTGCCTAGATATCGTCATGAGTATTTCAAGTTCTATCAATTGCCCAACAGTAATTTGTTCGCCCACCGTTTGCTATTTTCTCGACAGAAGCCACTAGTGAAACCTACGGCCCACGGGTCTCTTTCTCATATATTTGCCATTGCAATTTACTTTTTCCTTGCATTTATTTTCAGATCTATTAATCCAAAAACCCAAAAATACCTTGCTGCAATTTATCCTTATTTATTTTATTACGCGTTCGATCTATCAATTGTAGCGACCCGACCTCAGATGGTTAAGTCTCTGTGCTTAAGTGTCATCCATGGATCGGTATTGCTGACACGCACAGTACTCAAGGTTTTATAACAGAGTTCAATCACACACTTATTACATCGAGTGTCTCAAAAGAGAACTTATTACAATAATATGGCTGAAGGCCATCCAAATACAATAACAGTGGAAGCTTCGAAGGTAGAAGAGTCCATCCAACTCCACGGCAAAACTGAGTGCATGACAACAACCTAGCGCACCTTATTCTTCGTCTGAAAATTCTGCAACATAATACGCCGCAGCCTGTGTAGGTCAGCACATGGAATATGCTGGCAAGATAACACTATAAAGCAATGAATAGAATAACAGCTATCACTACATGCATGTATGGCTGGTGGAGGCTCTATGGTTATCATTTGCATACAGCTAATTTTTCCCTACAACAGAGGAATATATTTTATTTACTACAAAGTTTGTTGAAAACATTGAGAAGGTAACCCCAACTCAATCCTAATTAAAACTTAACAACGCAACAAGTTAATTAAGTAAAGTGATGAGATCAACATAATAATTCAAGTACCAGATACTCAAGATGTCCATAACAGGGGACACGACTAATCATGATTAGTTTGTACACTCTGCAGAGGTTTGCGCACTTTCCCCACAAGACTCGATCTCCTCCGTTGAATTTCTCGCACTGCATGATGTTTGAGAAACGGATGACCGAGACACATTCTTTCTGAAGAGGTCCCCTTAACCGATAGATAGGCCGGTACACCTACAATCCCCTACATCTGCTAGCCCATCATGGAAAGGATTCCCACAACTTACTCAACTATGCCAGAGCCCATAATGGCTTGTGGCTGCACACGGAAGTTTCTAGCTTGAATAATCTTATGATCCCTTTGAGCCTGGGTAGCGAACCATAGGAAAATCACACACATACCTCGGGATCTCCTTGGAAAACACTGGTTCCCCAGGTGCCCACAAACCAATCCACCCAGATGTGTATTACAGTAGCCACCATAAGTTAAACCTTAGTTAACAATAACTCTCACAACTTTCATGAATTCTCTCAAACGAAACCATGTCTACGAGCATAGCATAGCAGTGTAAGCATAATGTAGTAACACCCATGGTTTGAAATAAAAGGGCAATAGGTTCCTACCTCATCTACTACTTCCCAAATACCCACATGTGTTCAATCCTACTCATGCAATGTTTGAGGGTTGAAGTTAATGCATAAAAACTGGGTAGTAAAGGGATACGATCAAAGTGTTACTTGCTTTGCTAACGATCGGAAAACCCTAGTGATTCGTAGTAGCAAGCCTCGCACACCGAAAACTCTATCGTGAACAAACAATAGCATACATAAGCACTCAAGCATAAGATTCACAAGTAAATCCGAAAGAAAAGATCCGAACTGAAAGTCCAAGTGAAGAGCTCCGATTTTGCAAAAATAAACAATCGAATCAGAGATACGAAACTCAAACTATGATCAAAAGAAGTTCGAATTCAAATCTCCTTGAAACCAATTTTTAAATTATCAAAATCATGTTCAAGTTGATTATCTGGAAGGAGGGGATTGAGACGAAGATTTTTGCGTTGGTTTCACTAGATTTGGACAAACGAGTCAAAAGTAACGAGGGTTTGACGATGAGGGACTAATCTATAAGAAAATTATTCATAGATAGGTCCCTGGTCGAAAATAAAATAAAAAGAAAAATCTATCAGACGAACGTCTCCTAACAAAGACTAATGAACGAAAACCGTTTGCTAAAATGATCTAACCAGTGAACGTTTACTAAATAAACAAAAAAGATCTAATACTAAACCGATCTAAAAAAATAAACCAGAAAAACTGAATGGTTTTTATATCGTTTAACCGGAGAAAACCGGCGGCGGGATCCGGCGGCTCCGGCGTCGAGCGTTGGCGGCGAGGCGATGGCGAGACAGGGTGGCGGTGCGGTAGCGGGGCGGCGGTGGCTTCGTGGCGCGGGGTGGCGGCGCGGTGGAGCGGCGTCCTGCGGTGGCGGCAGCGGCTCGGTAGCGCGGGCTGAGGCGGCGGTGGCCGGCGGCGGCGGGTGGCGGGTGAGGAGGAGGGTCGGGGGGCGGCTTATAAGAGGGGCGGGGTGGCGGCGACTTGGGGAGGGGGTCACTGCGACGGGGCAAGTCTGGCTCGGACTCCTCCTGTAGTCCGGCGACGGCACAGCGGGAAGAGGCGGCGGCGGCGCGCTGGGCCGGAGCCTGTCTCTGCTAGGCCGGCCGAGTTCGAAGTTTTTTAAATAAATAATTTCACCGTAGAAGGAAATCCTAATAAATTATAAAAATCTAATAAAATACCAGGAAAATTTTCACCGTCCAAACCTAAAATTTACGACAAGATGAACATTTTTCTGAACTAAAATGCAATTTTCAAAAATGCAAGTTTTCTCTAATTCAAATAAAATACAAATAAAGTACAAATAAAAATAATAATTTGATTTTAATATTTCTCCTCCAATATTTCTCTTCTGTTGAAGAAGTCATATTATCTTCTCTCATTTATTTTTTATTATTTGAAATAATTGGATAGAAACTATTAAAATCAAATTGATCCTCTTTTCAAATTTGAAAATAAACTCAAATATGAAAATTTAGTGAAACCTCCAACTCTCTCCTTCGGTCCTTGAGTTGCTTAAGGTCTCTAGGATCAAATTGTCCAAATAAAATTCAATTAAAATGCCAAGAGCATGAATGCATATGATGACCTAATGATTAACATCCAAATTGAAAATTGGGATGTTACATAAATCTACTACAAATTTACCTCATGTCTGTTTGCCTATCTTGAGGCGTCGTACCCCGATAGGGATTGGCAACCCCTTTAATACGTCGGGTTGCGAGTAGTGTTATTTATGTGCAGGTTCTCTTTACGTTGTGTTGCTTGGTTCTCCTACTGGTTCGATAACCTTGGTTTAATATCTGAGGGAAATACCTACCGCCACTATGCTGCATCATCCCTTCCTCTTTGGGGAAATACCGACGTAGCTTCAAGCGACATCACAGCACCATGTGCATGTACCAATGTATAAAGGGGTGATGCATAGTCTGTTGCAACAAAGAACAAAAAACCAAGGAGCATATTTGTGTTGGTCCCAACTTTGTTATCTTTAGACACCTTTCCCTATGTGAGGGAAGCAAATCTATTCTTGCTCAAACTCTACAGCCTTGTCCCCCAAAACAGAAAGATCGGTTCGTTATAGGCGTGCGTACTGCGTTTGTCATTGTTTTCCCTTTTTGACCAACGTAGGTGCTGGATAGCCAGTCTGTACTACTCCCCCTTTCCTCTTTGAACCACATCCTAGATTCATGCTATACAAATTTCCCCACTACATTCCTTTTTGATCCAACACCTAGATTCGAGTGCAGAAGCGGAAAAAGCCCACATGCAGCTAGAGCAATGCATGTGGAATAAGTAAATTATACCTTAAGGTTCTCAGGGTGTGGCTCAATGGGCGGCCAGAGGCCGATCTGCCCACACTATGTGCGGCAGCAAGGAAGAAGGGGTCGGAGGCCCTCCGGCGGCGCCGCTGGGTGAAAGAGAACAACTGTGCCGGTATTGATTCCCTCCCTCCCTCGCCAACGGCGACGGCGTTAAGCCTCTTGCCCTTCCCGGCAGACGGATCCTGCCGGCTCTTTCACCAGCAGTGAGGGGAGAGAGAGAGGGAGAGAGAGAGGCCAACGAAGTCTTGTTTAGATCTGAGAGGGTGAGAGAGTGTGAAGAGAGCAACTACAAGCGCTGAGGCTCCAGCGTGCATATATATAGTGGAGAGAGAGTGTGAAGAGAGAAAACCCTAGAAAACAAGTGCCGAGGCTGCAGCGTATATAGATGGAGTGGTTTTCTTTTTCTCTCCATAAAAATCGGTTTATATTGTGCACAAAACGAAACTCTTTATTTAACATAGTGAACAAAAATACTAGGGGAAATGCTAATACGTGAAGAAAATTTAACGCTCCAAGGAGTCAACTCGCAATTAATGTTGCACGCCTCCCGATCGCGCTTACTAACATTCACGTGTGGTACACGACCCTCCGAAGTGAACAACAACTGAACCACACACGGTCAAAATATCGAAAAGCTCGGCTGCACCATCCTCCAATTTTAAATATTTTGGGCACTTGTATTTGGCCTAAGTCAGTGTGCCACCGTATGTACTAAGGGTTACAGCGGGTGCTAAGAAACTTGGGCGTATTGAGAGTAATTGTCATGTCATTTATTTGTAGGGTCACTTGCAAACTGTGAAACTCCATTCTCCTCTTATTTAGTGGAGGCTAATCTTTCGCATCCATTTCGAAAAAAATGAGAAATTCAATTTTATTTATTTAGTTTGTACACTTTGCTCTCTTCCAATAATTTTGGGCACTTGTATTCGACCTAAGTCAGTGTGCCACCGTCTCTCGTACTACTCCCTCCATCCAGGTGTAAGTCACGTTAGACGGTGCAGCGGGACCAAGGTGCATGTAGATTGGAGGAGAAGGAGAAACTTGACCGGTCCTTCCTCCAATCAAAGCCCTGATTTCTGTCTCTAAATGCAACAATTAATCACAACAATTAAGAGATGCCATTTTAGCTACCATGCAGGGCCACGTATTAACTCGCATGCAAGCCGACTTTGATTCCTTGACTGATCAACGCGTAGTTACGCTCCATGCATTGGGCTTCCGGGGGAGATAAGAAGGCAGAGTAAGTAACAACGCTCGCTAGCAACAAGGCTAGGAGGGGATTGAGATGTGAAGTTAATGGATGACGCCTAAACATTTTGGGAATATCTGATGTTTGTAGGATGACTTAACACCTAGACGGAGGGGGCACTACTCCTTAGTCCAGGTTTGATGGAATATCCGTAACCTCTTCTCTTCTTGTACGTACTCCATTTATCTCACTTCCCGTGGCTTCCCACTCGCACGATATTCCTATTCTATGAACCTGTGTGTGTGTGTGTGTTTTAACAGCGTGTGTGTGTTAGAGAGAGCGACCGGTGACCCACAAGTATATGGGATTAATTGTAGCCTTTTCGATAAGTAAGAGTGTCGAACCCAACAAGGAGCAGAAGGAAATGTAAAGTGGTTTTCAGTAAGGTAATGTCTGCAAGTGCTGAAATTGTAAGTAACAGAGTAGTTTGATAGCAAGGTGACAAGCAAGTAACGGTAATAGTAGCAAAAGTACAGCAAGGTAGCCCAATCCATTCTAGGCAAAGGACAGGCCAAAACGGTCTATTATAATAAGCGAAGTGTTCTTGAGGATACACATGAATTTCATCTAGTCACTTTCATCATGTTGATTCGATTCATGTTCGCTACTTTGATAATTTGATATGTGGGTGAACCAGTGCTTAGGTGTTGTTCTTACTTGAACAAGCCTCCTACTTATGATTAACCCCCTCGCAAGCATCCGTAAACTACGAGAAAAGTATTAAGAATAAATTCTAACCATAGCATTAAACTTTTGGATCCAATCGGTCCCTTACGGAATAGCGCATAGACTAGGGCTTAAGCTTCTATCACTCTCGCAAGCCATCATCTAATAACTACTCCACAATGCATTCCCTTAGGCCCAAAATATGGTGAAGTGTCATGTGGTCGACCTTCACATGACACCACTAAGGGAATCACAACATACATACTATCAAAATATCGAACACATATCAAGTTCACATGATTACTTGCAACATGATTTCTCTCATGACCTCAAATACAAAAGTAAATACTCACAAATGATAATCATGCTCAAGATCATAGGGGTATTAAATAGCATATGGGATCTAAACATATAATCTCCCACCAAATAAACCATATAGTAATCAACTACAAGATGTAATCAACACTACTATTCACCCACAAGCACCAATCTATAGTTCCGGTACAAAGATTGAACACAAGAGATGAACTAGGGTTTGAGAGGAGATGGTGCTGTTGAAGATGTTGATGGAGATTGCCCTCCCCAAGATGGGAGAGTTGTTGGTGATGATGATGACGATGATTTCCCCCTCCGGGAGGGAGTTCTCTCGGCGGAATCGCTCCGCCGGAGGGCAAAAGTGCTCCTGACCAAGTTCCACCTCGAGACGGCAGCGCTCCATCCCGAAAGTCACCCCTTATTTTTTTCTAGGTCAAAATGATTTATATACCAGAAGATGGGCACCGGAGGTGGGCCAGACCGAGCACAACCCACCAGGGCGCGCTTGGGGGGCCAGGCGTGTCCTGGTGTCTTGTGCTCACCAGTGGCCCCCTCCGGTGGTTATTTGCTCCATTATTTCTTAGTTATTCCATAAAAAATCCTCATGAAGTTTCAGCTTGTTTGGAGTTGTGCAGAATAGGTGGCTTGACGTAGCTTTTCCAGGTCTAGATTTCTAGCTGCTGGAATTCTCCCTCTTTGTGTGAACTTGCAAATTCTGAGAGAAAAGGCATTAGAATTACTCCAAAAAGCACTATTATGCATAAAAACATTATAAATAACAGCAGGTAAACATGATGCAAAATGGACGTATCAGCGACACATCGACCTACTCCTATAGAGAGATTGTGTGTAGTGTATGATTTAGCCGTGAGAGTCGGTGCATCCTCTCGTTTTCGGGCGTCCGCTCGGGACAGCTGCCATGCCCGCTCCTGACCAGCCTGGCCCACCCAAAAGCCCCTCCATCGCCCGCGTGCGCTTCCCACCTGAAACGGTCAGCGCCGCTCTAGAGAATCAAGTGCGGCATTCATGCCTGGGCAGAGCGGACATGACCTCTCACTGGCGCCTGCATTGAAGGGAGAAGCGGATTCAAGAGTGATGGTTGCTTCGTCCGTCCAACTTACTACTGGGTCTATGTGATTTGACAGCTCATTGGTCATTATTACTGAGGTGGTACGACTGCTGGATGTCCCACGTTTCAGCGAAAGGAGGTAGATTATAATTTTCTCTATTCTTACAACGAAGGAGTGTGAAAGCAGTGAAAACACACAAGCTCAGTGATTGAACTCCCATAGATGACAAGCTCGGTTCTGGCATGGAAGGATCCGGAGAATTAGCATCACCTAAATCACATCGATGAGCTTGACATTCTTGTCCATCATGCTCCTGATGCACATCTGAAGCGCTGTCAACTCGTCCGACGAAGACCAATCCAGGCCCTTCTCCTGCCAGGAGGTAAGCCGCATTGGGGCCCCGGATTTGAATTCGGGAGCCACGGCCCAGGCAGCGTCACGGGGCTTAGTGACGTAGAACCACAGCTTCTGCCACCCCTTGATGGTCTCCATGAAGGTGCCTTTGGGCCACGGAACGTTGGACATTTTGCTCACCATGGCGCCTCTGCATTCTGTGTGTTCGCCGCCCACCACCTTTGGCTTCACATTGAAGGTCTTCAGCCATAGTCCGAAGTGGGGGGATGCGGAGGAAGCCTCACACACGTCGATAAACGCCGAGATGGTGAGGAGGAAATTGGGGGCTAGATCATGGAAATCCAGCCCATAATAGAACATAAGTCCGCGGATGAATGGGTGGAGAGGAAATCCCAGCCCACGGACGAAGTGAGGGATGAACACGACCTTCTCATGGGGCTCCGGAGTGGAGATGATCTGTCCCTTAGCAGGAAGCCGGTGGGCGATCTCCCTGGCCAAATATCCGGCCTCCCAAAGTTGGGTGATGTCCTTCTCCTTGATGGTGGAGGCCATCCACTTGCCCTGCGCTCCGGACATGGTTGGAGTGCTTTCTTGGGGCAGGAAAGATGAGAACTTGGGCGCTGGAGCTCGAGAGTGGGTAGGCGTAAAGAGAGAAGGCGTGGGTGGAAGAGATAAATCCTTATCTCCTTATAAAGGCAGTGAATATCAAGCGCCTCCCCACTCACCTTAAAGCTCGCCTGTTCCCAAGGGCGGTGCAAACGACACGGTTGGATTACCCACGCCCGTATTGATGAGAATCCCGTAATAAGGGGACACGATCTCTGCTTTGACAAGATGTGCCAATGAGACCGCATCTCGAAGTGGCAGGCCAAAAAACGGTTCGAAATAATGACCGGGTGATGACGTGGTGTCACATTATCAAAAATTGTCAGCAGATTGGACTCGTGAAATATTGTGATCTTTGTGGTGGTGTGTGGTACTTGTTTCGCAAATCCAGACATGTTCGTCATATTCTAAGACTGTGTTGGAGTATTCGGAGGAGGAACCCTCCTTGCAACGCCGAAGACAATCTGCGCCGAACACCTCATCATTGAAGCCTGGTTCAGGGGCTACTGAGGGAGTCGTGGATTAAGGGGTCCTCGGGCGTCCGGCCTGTTGGACATGGGCCGGACTAATGGGCTATGAAGATACAAGACCAGAGACTCTCACCTGTGTCCGGATGGGACTCTCCTTGGCGTGGATGGCAAGCTTGGCGTTCGGATATAAAGATTCCTTTCTCTGTAACCGACTTTGTATAACCCTAGTCTCCTCCGGTGTCTATATAAACCGGATGGCTTAGTCCGTAGGGACAATCATAATCAGATAGGCTAGACTTCTAGGGTTTTAGCCATTACGATCTTGTGGTAGATCAGCTCTTGTAACCCCCATACTCATCAATATTAATCTAGAAGACGTAGGGTTTCACCTCCATCGAGAGGGCCCGAACCTGGGTAAACATTGTGTTCCATGTCTCCTATTACCATCACCTCAGACGCACAGTTCGGGACCCCCTACCCGAGATCCGCTGGTTTTTACACCGACAACAACCACATCGGCTTTGTGAGAGAGAACGGAGGGGACCCCTGATTAGGACATGCCGACAGTGGGTTTTCACCGTTGGTGATGACGACCACATCTACACAAAGTATCCACCCCTTCCCCCGGCGGACGTGATCCGCCCGGATGTTAGAGATGTGGCCATAGTCGTTTTGTGCGAGAGAGTGTGAAGAGAGCAACCCCAACAAGCAACCGTGTAGGCTTGTCCTGGCTATGTATATAGTGGAGCGGTTTCCTTTTCTCTCCATATGAACCTATTTATAATGCGTACGTGCCACTGAAGAAAAAAACTATTTATAAATGACGCGGCACCATTCATGCGTGGTTCCCGACCCTCCATCATTTATAAGTGAGTAAATACCACTAGACGCGTCAAATTATCACGTGGGCTGCATCATCGTACAGAAATGATCTCCACCGTGTCATGTGTGTGGTTGGGGAAGACGCAAAAGATGCAAGGAGTTCTACTAGTACTACTACTACTACTACTACTACTACTACTACTACTGCTGCTGCTGCTGCTGCTGCTGCTACTACTACTCCTACTACTACTGCTACTGCTACTGCTACTGCTACTGCTACTGCCTCTTTTTTAACATAATGCATCAAGTCACAATTTGTTTTTTCACCCGTGGTACATGATCCTCCATCGAGTGGACAACCAGTACACATGTCAAATTACCACGTGGGCTGCCTTTTCATACAGAAATGAGCTCCACTGTGTACCCGGGCAGGTGTGGTTGGGAAAGAGACGGGAGTACGTGCGTCGTGCATGCACCCCTTCTATACGTGCACGTCCCTCACCTACGTGCGTGTGTGTGAGAGAGATACAAACCTAGACAGATGGTGTGTGCATTCGTGAGTGTTTTTTCTTGGGGGGCGTGATTTCGTGAATGTATTTGTGGGAATATGTGTTGATGATATCTCAAACAAAAATTTGACACATGCAATGTGTGTGAAATAGAGGCCTATCTATATCATATATAGAGGGGGCGATCCACGAGAAGAGAGGGAGGGGTCATAGATATCGATAGAGTCGAAGAGAGGATCAAGTGGGTGGGTGCGAGATCGATGAAGAGAGCCATCGAAATTGTGTGTGTGCAAGTCAAAGATATAGGGAAACTGACCTACCGGAACGTCAGAGGGCACATGGCAAGTTTGCATGTGGCAGGGAGACATGACTAGAGCACTCGATGTATCGGTGTGTGTGGGGGTGGAGGGGGGAGGCAGAGACCTAACTAGAGAGATAGATCGACTCGTATATGTGTTGAGAAGGAGAGACCCAGCTATGTCTTGAGGGAGATCGGTCGACATCCATACATAAGTGAAGGATGGGAAATAGGTTGGGACACACACACACACACAGAGAGAGAGGAGAGAGAGAGGGGTAGAGTGCTGGATAGGTGGTGGAGTTGCTTCTCGAAGATGGTGGGAGAGGCCTACTAGAAAAACTGAGGGTAGAACTGCAATATTATCAATAAGAGTGGGGATGTGATTCTATTTGTGCGTGTGTGTGATAGATGTGTCGGGAGGCATGCATGGATGATGAAGGGGGACCATGTGTTTGGTAAGCAGACCTAACTAGATCAGTAGATCAATTGTTGTGTGTCGGAGGAAGGGAGAGACATGACTAATGAGGTAGCTTGATCGGCGCGTGGGGAAAACGAGTTATAACGACCTAGCTAGCTATATGTATAGCGGGAGATCGGTGGGTGTACATCCATTTGTTATAGGAAAATAAGGCCCAGCGAGACGGATAGACAGAGAGAATGGAGCTAGGAGGTGGTGCAAGAGGGCTACTAGCTAGATAGGGGGAGGAGTTTACGATTGTGAGATCGATGAAAAGAGGGGCGAGAGTTTACACATGTGTGGGACCGTATGCGAGACACGGGCATGGACACAGAAAGGAGGAGATGGAAGGTGCGTGTGTATGTGGTAGGCAGACATCGCTGGAGAGGTTTATCGATCGGTGTGTGTCGGAAAGGAGTTGTGGAGACCGTGGGAGAACGACCTAAAGAAAAAAATGAATGTGCGCGATGGATAGAATGCCGAGGGAGGGGGAGGGCATGGAGGGCGTGTGCATGCACGGGAGAAAGCTAGTGTTAGCTACAAAGGTTAGAGGATTGTGTGGGTTTAAGAGACTAACAAATATCATAATTTGATATGAAAGTGGATTCATATATTTGAATAGGAGGTCATAGTGTTATAAACATATGCATGCATGAATATAGCGGTGATACGCGTGGTGTGGTTTTGGACATGCTATACCATAATATGATATTGTGTGGCATTTGCAACTCGCAGCTAAATATCGAACAATCTAAACCATACTATACATCGAACAATCTCACATTTTATTTGAATTTGTGATAACGTGTGGCGTTTGCAGCTCACAACTAAATATCGAACAATCTAAACCATACTATATATCAAACAATCTCACATTTTATTTCAATTTGTGATAATGTGTGGCATTTGCAACTCACATCTAGAAACTTGTAGGCGTAGGGGGCGGGGCACCATACATTACGTGATAAACACATTATACATATGAGACATAGTTTAGATTATGAAGATCTAGCTTGTAACATCCCAAATTTTCAATTTGGAATGTTATACATTAGATCATCATTGCATATCATATTTTATTGCATTTTGGTTGATCCTAGAAATTCTACGCAACTCAAGGACCCACGGAGAGAGTTGGGGATTTCGTTATTTTCATATTCGAGTTTTTCTCGAATTTTGAAAAGAGGATCGTTTGATTTTAATTATTTACTCTTCGATTATTTCTTTTATAAAAATAAAAGAGAGAGGATAAAATGACTTCCTCAAAATAGAGAAATATTGAAGATTTAATATTAAAATCAAATAAGATTTTTATTCAGAGTTTTATTGCTATTTTATTTGAATTAGGAAAAAATGTGCGTTTTTCAAAATTGCATTTTAGGCCCAAATAAATGTTCACTGTCAGGACCCCGATTCCAAGTCACATCGATCTAGCCGATAACACCTCATATCACTTTGCGGCCTCATGCACGGTATCCCACGGGTGTCGCCTTACCATGGCCCAGGACCATTTGCGCCTTTTGGCTCACGTATATGATAGTGTCGCTAGCATCCATATGACAGAGAACCCGGGCCGACATGGCTAGTTGTGAACCCAAAGCGGCACAGACCTATGGAGATAGGCATACATGAATCACATCGAGCATGTCGGTCATCAGCGAGTGATTCCGGGCTGTAGCACTGGGCTAACAGGACTCCGGGGAACCCGGGCTGTAGCAGGCTAGGCAGGACTCCCGATATCACCGCGTGACATTTCCCTGAAGGGACAGACATAGGAACGAAGTGAAACACATGCCGGCCAGTCAAGTGTCCTGAGCAGTAGTGCTGGGCTAGCAGGACTCCGGTGAACCGGGCTGTAGCGGACTACTATGGCTCGAGGAACACTAGACTACATTTCCCCATAAGAAAGGCTGCCAAGGATAAACAACTAGATTGTCGGATCCCACTCATACCAAGCATTTCAATCATACACACAATATGCCCGATATGAGTACATACAACAAGGCATCACAACAAAACTCTACAACTCAAGTACTTTATTTAAAGGCTCCAGGGAGCCATACATAACATGTTCATACAGATAGGGGTCACATGACCCGACACTCAAGTCATATAGTCATACAAGCACATGCGGAAGCAACTAGTCTGAGTACAGACTCTAGAAAGAAAGAAGGCTTCTCGAAGCCTGTCTATCTACATAGGGCCCTCCATGGGCAGGATCACCACCTGGGTGGCTAGTCACTCGTCGATGTCAAGGTCTACGTAGAACCCATCGGAGGGGGCGGTGTCGTCTGAAAACAATAATTAAGCAAACATGAGTACAAAGGTACTCAACAAGTCTTACATCAGAACCTACTATACATGCTTATTCTTAAGAAGGTGGTGGGGTTAATGCAGCAAGCGAGCTTTGACTCTTGGCTAAGCTATCCTACGGAACTCCACCAGTAAAATAGTTTTCGCACACGAGTCCACTACTCACCAACACAATACTCCACCGGGGATCCTCCCACGTCATCCTACGAGAGGGCCATCCTCGGTACTCACACTTATCTTGAGTCTTTTAGTAGTATTCATTAACTTGTCTATGAACTGTATAGGCAACCAAGTAGTCCTTTACCGCGGACGCGGCTATTCGAATAGTTTTATACCCTACAGGGGTGTACTTATTCATACACACTTTCACCACTTACCGCCGCTTACACGACTTGTACTCAGCAACCTTCAAGCGGAAGCCCAGCGAGGGTGTCGGCCACGGCCTACCTAAACACTTAAGTCTCTAGTACAGGTTTATCGCCTATCCAGGTTCCATCCACAGGGAGTCCGGCCGAGATTTCCACATACGGCCCCGAACGATGTGAACAGGGTCCCGAGACGCCAAACGGGTGCCCAGCATACCCGGCCACGGTGTATCTACCGCAACATAGCCCACCCCTAGGGTCAACGCTACGCACGGCCGCCAACACATAACCTACAAACACCAGAAACTATTTGCAACTCCTGGACAGAGTACTAGGGTGATTAAGAAGCCGAGAGGGTCCATTGGTTTCGGGCCCAATGTACGGTAGTAACTGCATCTTAAATCACACATACAGATCTCAGTTCTTATGGACGGCCTCAATGAAACAACCCACCATGTACTCCTACATGGCCTCTCATCAATACCTTTACCAAAACATGTTCAACACATCCCTCATATTACCGACATAAACATTTCACTCTAGCCCATCACCCAGATGAACCAGACCTGACACAACTCTAAGCATAGCAGGCATAGCAAGGTAGGAATCACATACATGGCTCAATCAACTCCTACACATGCTAGTGGGTTTCATCTAGTTACTGTGGCAATGACAGGTCATGCAGAGGATAAGGGTTCAACTACCGTAACACACAGAAGTTTGAATCGCGTTGTCTTAATGCAGTAAACAAGAGCAGAAGCGAGAACATGGGTATGTATCAGAATGATCAATGGTTGCTTGCCTGATGGAATCGTAGTGGGATACTGCCCTTCAGTTGGATACTCGTGAATATACTCGGAGGCAGAACCTACCACGAAGAACACATCGGAACACAATCAACACATGACAATATGCAACAATATGATGCATGCTATGACATGGCAATATGAATGTGTCTTGGCCTAATGCAAGTTATAATAGAAAGGAATGAACTCATTTGAATCAAAGATTCAAATATTAGCTCATTAAACATGGCCTTAATAGTGCATTTCCTTATTCTGCATAAACAACAAGGTAAACTTGTTTTGTCATGCATGAAACCATTACAGATGGATAGATTTAATTTTTCTGATCATTTTTCATATATAAATCTTTGCATTTGGAGCTATGGTTGATTTTCTATGATTTTTAGAAGTTTTGACTATTTTCTGGAATTTCCTGTATAAGAATAATTCCAGTAATTTAATTACTGCGTCAGCTTTACATCAGGGTGATGTCAGTGGTCAACGGGGACGTCCAGGTCAAACCTGACTGGTGGGTCCCACGTGTCAGTAGTTAATTAAGCTAATTATTTTTAGTTATAACTAATCTGATTTAGAGGGGGCCCACTTGTCATTGACTCAGGGGAGTCAAACTGGGGTCAAACCCCTGGTCAGCGGGGCTAATCCCGCCGGTGTTGAGTCGCCGGCGAGGCTGAGAAGGCGGAGGGCTTCGGATTTGGTCCTTCGGTGACCAAATCGACGGCGGAGACGTGCTACGCGTAGCTGGGGCTCGCGCGCATCTAGTGGGGCAAGTGGGAGGAGCTGGGGTGGAGCGACCTCGCCGGAATCGAGCTCGTGGCGGCGGCCGGAGTTCGGGCGGGGTTGGTTTCGAGGCTACGGTGCACGGGAGAAAGAGCTGGTGGTGGCTACGGGTTCCTGGTGCTGCGCTGAGCACAACTGCGAGCTTGGCTTCGAGCCACAGTGGCTCTGGCCACGACGGCGCCATGGCCGGCGACGGGGAGCTCTTGGGTGCGGTGGAAGTGGCGGCTACAGGGGCCAAACGAGCACGGGACCTAGGGGAAAAGGAAGAGGAGCTCACAGCGGGGTCAGAGAGGGGGTCAGTGAGCTTGGGGAGGTCCTGGCGGCGGCGAGTCGACCGGAGATGGCTCGGGTGCCCAAGGTTGAAGACGAGGGCGAAGACGGAGTTCGGTGGCGGTTGGAGTCACGTGGGTCAGTGGAGAGGTGCAGGGCGACGAGGCAGAGCTATTGGGCTCGTCGAAGGGGCGAGGGGGTGGCTCTGGTGGCAACTACGGCGATCGGCGGCGAGGTTCGCGCTCGGCCATCGCGGGAGAGAGTGAGGGAGACGAGGGGGAGAGTGAGAGAGGATGAGAGGGGGACGTGGGGGTTGCGTGGCATCCCTGGACGTCTCCAAGGCGTCGGCGGAAGCAGGAGGTGGCCGGCGTGTGGCCGCGGGCGCCGGCCACGCGCTCCGCGTCCTTCTGGCGGGAGGAGGACGACGACTGGCCTTGCCAGTCGGCTGGGCCGAGCCAGGTGGGCTGGGCCAGCATAGGTAAGGCCCAGATGGCTTCCCTCTCTCTTTTTTTTTGATTTTTTTCTGTTTTTCTATTTAACTGCAACTGTTGGGCTTTAATTAAAATACTAAAATGTTTCCAAAAATCCTGAAAATAATTGTGGGCTCTGTTTAGATTATTTCCAACAGCAAACATTTATTTCCAGAATTATTTGAGCATTTAAGTTATTTTATAGAATTTAAATGCCCAAATTCAAATACTTATGATTTAATTCAATGACCTTCTATTGACCTAGAAAATTGTGCACCAATTTTGCCAGAGGTTCTAACCCAAGACAAAGAGGGTAAACTTTTTAGAAGGGCATTTCAGGTTCATTGAAAATAATTTTAGTAAACCCTAGTTGTTTCCAGGGGGGTGTTGGGGGTTCTGTCATCCCCATTTCAAATTTAAGAGGAAAATAAACATGATGCACACTCTATTGCTTGAACTAGCTAGGGTGTGACAACTCACCCCCACTCAAAAGAATCTCGTCCCGAGATTTAGGATCCTCCAGGAAGAAGGTGGGGTACTCGAGTCGAAGACGATCCTCCCTTTCCCAAGTGGCTTCTTTCTCGGAATGGTGTGACCATTGAACCTTGAGAAACTTGATATTATGAAGTCGAGTGGTACGCTCGGCTTGATGAAGGATACGAACGGGATATTCTCGATAGGAGAGGTTATCTTGTAGATCAAGCGTTTCGTGGTCCACTCCACGGATAGGATCCGCGAAGCAACGCCTGAGTTGTGAAACGTGGAAGACATCGTGAACTCTGGAAAGATGCGGAGGTAGTTCCAATTGGTAGGCAACTTCTCCTCGTTTGGCAAGAATGCGAAAGGGTCCAATGTAACGAGGAGCCAACTTGCCTTTGATACCGAAACGACGGGTTCCCTTTAACGGAGTAACCCGAAGGTAAGCCTTCTCGCCGACTTCATAAGTCATAGGCTTATGTTTACGATCATATTGACTCTTTTGATGAGATTGGGTTGTTTTCAATTTCTCACGAATAAAACGAACCTGCTCTTCTGCTTCTTGAATCATATCTGGGCCAAAGAGTTGTCTTTCCCCGGTTTCTGACCAGTTAAGAGGCGTTCGACATTTTCGTCCATAGAGAACTTCGAAAGGAGCCTTGCCCAAGCTGGCTTGATAACTATTGTTATAAGCAAACTCCGCGAATGGGAGGCAATTCTCCCAACCCATTCCGAACGAGATGACAGAGGCTCGGAGCATATCTTCCAGAATTTGATTGACTCGCTCTACTTGACCACTTGATTGAGGATGGAAGGCGGTACTAAAAGAGAGACGAGTTCCCATAGCATTTTGGAAACTTTCCCAAAATCGAGAGGTGAAGAGACTCCCACGGTCTGAATTAATTTCCAATGGGACACCATGAAGAGACACTATTCGGGAGATGTATAAATCGGCTAGCTCGCTAGCGGTGATACTCTCACGAACATGTAGGAAATGGGCTACTTTGGAAAGTCGGTCGATCACGACGAAGATGGCATTATTCCCTCTCTTGGTCCTGGGAAACCCAGTGATGAAATCCATATTGATTTTATCCCATTTCCATTCAGGAATAGCCAAAGGTTGAAGGGTGCCAGCAGGCCGTTGATGCTCTGCTTTAACACGACGACAAACGTCGCAATTAGCAATGTATTGAGAGATTTATCTCTTCATCCTAGTCCACCAAAACCTCTGGCATAGGTCTTGATACATTTTAGTACTACCGGGATGAATGGTGAGAGGGGATTCATGAGCTTCCTTAAGGATCAGCCGCCTCAGGTTCCGTGCCTTTGGAACCACTAGGCGATTTCCAAAGTATATGACACCTTGATCATCAATGGAGAAACAATTCGCGACCCCTTTCTTAATGTTTCTCTTAATACGGGAGATTCCCGGATCTACCTTCTGTGCTTTGATGATCTGATCCGTAAGGGTAGGTTTCGCCACCAGGGTGGATAGGAATCCTCGAGGAACAATGTGAAGATTTAGCTTACGAAATTCCTCATGGAGAAGTGGTTGACTTTGTTGTAACATCAGGTTGTTACAATAGGACTTACGGCTTAGCGCATCAGCCATGACATTGGCTTTTCCCGGGGTGTAAGTTATTCCTAAGTCGTAATCCGAGATCAACTCGACCCAACGTCTTTGCCTGAGATTCAAATCTGGTTGGGTGAAGATATATTTCAAACTTTGGTGATCGGTGAAGATCTCGCAACGATTACCGAGAAGGTAATGTCGCCAAGTTTTAAGTGCATGGACTACAGCTGCAAGCTCTAGATCATGTGTGGGATAATTTTCCTCATGTGGGTGTAATTTCCGTGAAGCATAGGCAATTACCTGACGATCTTGCATGAGTATGAAACCTAGTCCTTGTCGCGAGGCGTCGCAATAGATAATAAAGTCCTTGGAGAAATCTGGTGGTACCAGTACGGGAGCAGATGTCAGGCGTCTTTTCAGTTCCTGAAAACTGAACTCGCACTGTGGAGTCCACTCGAACTTTTTATCTTTCTTGAGGAGTTCAGTTAGAGGTTTAGCAACCTTGGAGAAATTCTCGACGAAGCGGCGGCAATAGCTCGCTAAGCCAAGGAAGCTCTGAACTTGCTTCACCTTCTTAGGTGGAGTCCAATCAAGGACGGCTTGAACTCGCTCGGGATTGACAGCAATACCCTTACCAGAGATTACATGGCCTAGATAGGTCACTTCTGGCAACCAAAATTCACACTTGGAGAATTTGGCGTAAAGGCGATGCTCTCGAAGTTTCATCAATACCAGCCTTAGATGTTCGGCATGTTCCTCTTCATTCTTGGAGTAGATGAGTATGTCATCGAGGTATACTATGACGAATTTATCCAAGTACTCCATGAAAACCGAGTTCATTAACCGCGAGAAGGTGGCTGGGGCATTGGTTAAACCGAAGGACATCACGGTGTACTCGTATTGGCCATAACGAGTAACAAAGGCCGTTTTGGGAATGTCCCCGTTTCTGATTTTTATTTGATGGTAGCCCAACCTCAAATCCATCTTGGAAAAGACTGAGGATCCAGCAAGCTGATCATACAGATCGTTGATCCTGGGAAGCGGGTATTTGTTCTTGATGGTGACCAAGTTGACAGGTCGATAATCCACAACCATTCGATCCGTTCCATCCTTCTTCTTAACGAAGAGGACGGGGCAAGCCCAAGGAGAGGAACTAGGACGGATGAAACCCTTTTCAGGGACTCATCGAGTTGGTTCTTAAGCTTGGCTAGTTCTAAGGGTGCCATCTTGTAGGGTCTTCTAGAAATTGGAACGGTTCCTGGAACAAGGTCTATCACAAACTCAACATCCCTGTTAGGTGGAACACCTGGCAGTTCTTCTGGAAAGACATCCGGAAAGTCTCGACTACCGGAACATCCTCAAGGTCTGGAAGGGGGTTGGCATTTAAGGAGTAAAGCTGGCGCTTGGCCACTCGAGTTAAGACATTGACTGTCTTGCCCGATGGGTGAGTAAGTTGAACGGTTCTAGTGGCACAATCAATCTTAGCATAATGAGCTGACATCCAGTCCATACCCAAGATGATGTTTAAGTCCGAGGACTTGAGAGCTATTAAGGATGAAAGAAGACAAGTCTATCGACAAGGATTTCGTTCCCATGGCTTACTCTAGAAGTTTGCCATCTAGAGCCAGGAGTTTGAATTTCCATGGTAGAGGGCAAGTCACAGAATGTCGTGTTGTGCAATCGAGCATAGTTCTCGGATATGAATGAATGAGATGCTCCAGTATCGAAAAGAATAGATACCGGATGGCAGTTAACAAGGAGCGTACCAAGAACAACGTTGGGATCCTCATGAGCCTCCTCGGCTGAAACATAGTTGACATGGCCACGAGCAGTGGTGACCGGCTTGGCGTAGAATGTCTTTCCCGCGGGCTTACCACGGCCAACGGACTTTCCAGTTTGAATGGGGTTGTTGTTCTGGGGACACTCTCGGCTATAGTGACCCGGCTCTCCACACTTAAAGCATGTCACCATACTGGGGCATGGAGCAGCGTTAGCAGCGGGGCCACCATAGGGCTTGGGCGGTGCAAATTGCTGGTTGGGACGAGGCGCCTCAAAGGATGACCTCGGAATGAACCTGGGTGGCAGTGCCATGCTTGGAATCCACACCCGGCGCTTCTGAGCTCCAGAGCCAGATGAAGAGCCAAAATCACGGGAGTGCTTGCGTGAAGCGTCATAATCAGTCTGGCCTGTCTCAGCGCTGATGGCTTTATTGACCAACTTCTGAAAGGAGGTGCACTCGTGCAGACGAAGATCGCGGCGAAGCTCAGGGCTAAGTCCCTTGTGGAACCTTGCCTGCTTCTTAGCATCAGTAGATACCTCTTCAGGGGCATAACGTGCCAGATTCCCAAATTCACGACTATAAGCATCCACAGTCAGTCTTCCTTGGGTGAAGTTGCAGAACTCCTCCCGCTTGCGATCCATGAGACCTTCCGGAATGTGATGCTCACGGAAAGCCTCACTGAATTCAGCCCAAGTAGTGATTTGGCCGACCGGGCGCATAGCTTCGAAGTTTTCCCACCAAAGGCTAGCAGGGCCTTCGAGGTGATAGGCAGCATAGGTAACCTTGTCGGCTTCGGCTACGTTGGCAGAACGTAGCTTGTGGGTAATGCTGCGAAGCCAGTCATCCGCGTTGAGGGGTTCGGCGGAATGGTTAAACTTTGGTGGGTACAGCTTGATAAAGTCATTGATTGACACCAAGTCATTTCGCGGATGGCGTGCAGTGTTCTGCTCAATCCGCTCCAGCAGGCGGTTAGTCTCATGCTTGTTTCTTTCTGCCTCTAGCATTACTTCGGCCAGAGAAGGCGGGTGAGGCAGATTTTCACCCCTAGCTGCACTGGCTTCCCCCTGCTCCGAGGCAGCAGGGTTGCTGCGGGTGTTGACCATCCTAGGAGAAAAGAAAACAATGGTTTAGATAAGGATGGCTCAAACTTAGCAAGGAAGTGCAGTATGTAATGGATAACGTGGAATGCAGAGATGTTCATCCGTATGTCATGGTAATATAAACTGCCATATATATACCAACGGTCATACACATCATACATAGTTTAGTACAAGCCCAGGCTACAGTACAACTATGATGAAAGACGTTACATCTCATCGGAGGCATTCCAAGCTCCTATACATTATTTGTCTACACCTCCGGAATTGACTACACACAAAGTCATATTCCACGGGTCACGCAGGACAGTGGAGATACAACTATTACAATACTAGTGATACTACTACTAACTCAGACAGCTCCGTAGTAGTCCTCATAGAAGTCACCTCCATAGCCTGGAAGTTCAACGTGACCATCCGGGAACAGATGGTCCTGAGGAGCCTGTGGACCATAGGGGCTAGGATGAGGTCTTGGACCAACAAACGGTGGCCTGCGGGGACCACGGGGTGGGATGATGCCTCCCACATCACGCCAATCCACCATGTCTGGCAGAGCTGATCTCACAGGATACAGATCCCTTGTATCCATACATCCAGCTTGCACCGCAGGTGCAAACCGAGTCAATGTAGCCCAATGATCAGCATGGGGATTGAAAAGCTCCAGCCTCAAGGCCTGATTCTCTCGGTCCTTATCTTCGAGCATCTCGGCAATGGTACGAGTTAATGAGTCCTCCTGAGTGGAGTCGGCATAGATAGCCTGAAGATACCCTTGCGCTCTCAGAAGTGAAGCTGGCATGTAATGGAAGTCGGTGTTCCGAAGCAGGCCAGTCCGGACTCGCATGATGGTCATCATGGAATAGGCAGCATCCTGCACAGCCATCTCAACAGTAACCCCGAGTCCATAGGAACAGTGAAGGGGCTCGGTAGATCCAGGATAAGAAGGAAATATCCTGACAGTGCAGAAATATTGGCTTTGATTAAAGTCTCGGAATTGCTCTTCGACGGTGTATTCGGGATACCAATGGTAACCCGTCTCGATCATTACCCGGACTAACATAGCAGTATGACCGGGCACGTCGAGGCACCGGGTCAGGCGAACCACTTGGTTTTGAACATGGTTGGCCATCTGAAAGCACAACCACAATGCAAAGACATCAGAATTTCTAGGGAAAATTGGACAACATAACAGCTGTAAATGCTCAGTAAAAAATTTGAGACATCCACAACAGTTCGCAATACCACTCAACAACATCATATCAAGTTTCTGATCCAATTAGCAACATACTAAGAATAGTAGAAACTGAACTAGGACTTGTAACAACAATCCTATAAGCTACTACGGATTAGTAACACGTGAACCTGATAGAAGAAGAGAGCCTAGTCCTTAACCCACGTTGAATGAGAAGAGAATGACTCAGATCAGAGGCATAGGGTAAAGGAGTAAAAGAGCCTTACGTTCCCTCCCACAATCAATTCCCCTACATATAACTAAAGCATTTCTAAACTCGACATCAACCAGTTTGGCTCAACGAACCTACAGGCAATCCGGCTCTGATACCAACGCTGTCAGGACCCCGATTCCAAGTCACATCGATCTAGCAGGTAACATCTCATATCACTTTGCGGCCTCACGCACGGTATCCCACGGGTGTCGCCTTACCATGGCTTGGGACCGTTTGCTCCTTTTGGCTCACGTATATGATAGTGTCGCTAGCATCCATATGACAGAGAACCCGGGACGACATGGCTAGTTGTGAACCCAAAGCGGCACAGACCTATGGAGACATGCATACATGAATCACATCGAGCATGTCGGTCATCAGCGAGTGATTCCAGGCTGTAGCACTGGGCTAACAGGACTCCGGGGAACCCGAGCTGTAGCAGGCTAGGCAGGACTCCGGATATCACCGCGTGACATTTCCCCGAAGGGACAGACATAGGAACGAAGTGAAACACATGCCGGCCAGTCAAGTGTCCTGAGCAGTAGTGCTGGGCTAGCAGGACTCCGGTGAACCGGGCTGTAGCGGACTACTATGGCTCGAGGAACACTAGACTACATTTCCCCATAAGAAAGGCTGCCGAGGATAAACAACTAGATTGTCGGATCCCACTCATACCAAGCATTTCAATCATACACACAATATGCCCCATATGAGTACATACAACATGGCATCACAACAAAACTCTATAACTCAAGTACTTTATTTAAAGGCTCCAAGGAGCCATACATAACATGTTCATACACCGGGGTCACATGACCCGACACTCAAGTCATACAATCATACAAGCACATGCGGAAGCAACTAGTCTGAGTATAGACTCTAGAAAGAAAGAAGGCTTCTCGAAGCCTGTCTATCTACATAGGGCCCTCCATGGCCAGGATCACCACCTGGGTGGCTAGTCACTCGTTGACGTCAAGGTCTACGTAGAACCCATCGGAGGGGGCGGTGTCGTCTGAAAACAGTAATTAAGCAAACATGAGTACAAAGGTACTCAGCAAGTCATACATCAGAACCTACTATACATGCTTATTCTCAAGAAGGTGGTGGGGTTAATGCAGCAAGCGAGCTTTGGCTCTTGGCTAAGCTATCCTACGGAACTCCACCAGTAAAATAGTTTTCGCACACGAGTCCACTACTCACCAACACAATACTCCACCGGGGATCCTCCCTCGTCATCCTACGAGAGGGCCATCCTCGGTACTCACACTTATCTTGAGTCTTTTTGTAGTATTCATTAACTTGTCTATGAACTGTATAGGCAACCAAGTAGTCCTTTACCGCGGACGCGGCTATTCGAATAGTTTTATACCCTGCAGGGGTGTACTTCTTCATACACGCTTTCACCACTTACCGCCGCTTACACGACATGTACTCGGCAACCTTCAAGCGGAAGCCCAACGAGGGTGTCGGCCACGGCCTACCTAAACACTTAAGTCTCTAGTCCAGGTTTATCGCCTATCCAGGTTCCATCCGGAGGGAGTCCGGCCAAGGTTTCCACATACGGCCCCGAACGACGTGAACAGGGTCCCGAGACGCCAAACGGGTGCCCGGCATACCCCGCCACGGTGTATCTACCGCAACATAGCCCACCCCTAAGGTCAGCGCTACGCACGGCCGCCAACACATAACCTACAAACACCAGAAACTATTTGCAACTCCTGGACAGAGTACTAGGGTGATTAAGAAGCCGAGAGGGTCCATTGGTTTCGGGCCCAATGTACGGTAGTAACTGCATCTTAAATCACACATACAGATCTCAGTTCTTATGGACGGCCTCAATGAAACAACCCACCATGTACTCCTACATGGCCTCTCATTGATACCTTTACCAAAACATGTTCAACACATCCCTCATATTACCGACATAAACATTTCACTCTAGCCCATCACCTAGATGAACCAGACCTGATGCAACTCTAAGTATAGCAGGCATAGCAAGGTAGGAATAACATACATGGCTCAATCAACTCCTACACATGCTAGTGGGCTTCATCTAGTTACTGTGGCAATGACAGGTCATGCAGAGGATAAGGGTTCAACTACCGTAACACACAGCAATTTGAATCGCGTTGTCTTAATGCAGTAAACAAGAGCATAAGCGAGAACATGGGTATGTATTGGAATGATCAATGGTTGCTTTCCTGATGGAATGGTAGTGGGATACTGCCCTTCAGTTGGATACTTGTGAATATCCTCGGAGGCAGAACCTACCATGAAGAACACATCGGAACACAATCAACACATGACGATATGCAACAATATGATGCATGCTATGACATGGCAATATGAATGTGTCTTGGCCTAATGCAAGTTATAATAGAAAGGAATGAACTCATTTGAATCAAAGATTCAAATATTAGCTCATTAAACATGGCCTTAATAGTGCATTTCCTTATTCTGCTTAAACAGCAAGGCAAACTTGTTTTGCCATGCATGAAACCATTACAGATGGATAGATTGAATTTTTCTGATCATTTTTCATATATGAATCGTTGCATTTGGAGCTATGGTTGATTTTCTATGATTTTTAGAAGTTTTGACTATTTTTTGGAATTTCCTGTATAAGAATAATTCCAGTAATTTAATTACTGCGTCAGCATTACGTCAAGGTGACGTCAGGGTGACGTCAGTGGTCAACGGGGACGTCCAGGTCAAACCTGACTGGTGGGTCCCGCATGTCAGTAGTTAATTAAGCTAATTATTTTTAGTTAAAACTAATCTGATTTAGTTAACAGAGGGCGCCCACTTGTCATTGACTCAGGGGAGTCAAACTGGGGTCAAACCCCTGGTCAGCGGGGCCAATCCCGCTGGCGTTGAGTCGCCGACGAGGCCGAGACGGCGGAGGGCTTCGGATTTGGTCCTCCGGTGACCAAATCGATGGCGGAGACGTGCTACGCGTAGCTGGGGCTCGCGCGCATCTAGTGGGGCAAGTGGGAGGAGCTGGGGTGGAGCGAGCTCGCCGGAATCGATCTCGTGGCGGCGTCCGGAGTTCGGGCGGGGTTGGTTTCGAGGCTACGGTGCACGGGAGAAAGAGCTAGTGGTGGCTACGGGTTCCTGGTGCTGCGCTGAGCACAACTGCGAGCTTGGCTTCGAGCCACTATGGCTCTGGCCACGACGGTGCCATGGCCGGCGGCGGGGAGCTCTCGGGTGTGCTGGAAGTGGCAGCTACAGGGGCCAAACGAGCACGGGAGTAGGGGAAAAGGAAGAGGAGCTCACAGCGGGGTCGGAGAGGGGGTTAGCAAGCTCGGGGAGGTCTTGGCGGCGGCGAATCGACCGGAGATGGCTTGGGTGCCCGAGGTTGAAGACGAGAGTGAAGACGGCGTTCGGCGGCGGTTGGAGTCGCGTGGGTCAGCGGAGAGGTGCAGGGCAACGAGGCGGAGCTATTGGGCTCGTCGGAGGGGCGAGGGGGTGGCTCTGGTGGCAACTACGGCGATTGGCGGCGAGGTTCGCGCTCGGCCATCGCGGGAGAGAGTGAGGGAGACGAGGGGGAGAGTGAGAGAGGATGAGAGGGGGATGTGTTGGTCGCGTGGCATCCCTGGACGTCTCCAAGGCGTCGGCGGAAGCAGGAGGTGGCCGGCGTGTGGCCGCGGGCGCCGGCCACGCGCTCCGCGTCCTTCTGGCGGGAGGAGGACGACGATTGGCCTTGCCAGTCGGCTGGGCCGAGCCAGGTGGGCTGGGCCAGCACAGGTAAGGCCCAGGTGGCTTCCCTCTCTCTTTTTTTGATTTGTTTCTGTTTTTCTATTTAACTGCAACTGTTGGGCTTTAATTAAAATACTAAAACGTTTCCAAAAATCCTGAAAATAATTGTGGGCTCTGTTTAGATTATTTCCAACAGCAAACATTTATTTCCAGAATTATTTGAGCATTTAAATTATTTTATAGCATTTAAATGCCCAAATTCAAATACTTATGATTTAATTCAATGACCTTCTATTGACCTAGAAAATTGTGCACCAATTTTGCCAGAGGTTCTAACCCAAGACAAAGAGGGTGAACTTTTTAGGAGGGCATTTCAGGTTCATTGAAAATAATTTTAGTAAACCCTAGTTGTTTCCAGTGGGTGTTGGGGGTTCTGTCATCCCCATTTCAAATTTAAGAGGAAAATAAACATGATGCACACTCTAATGCTTGAACTAGCTAGGGTGTGACATTCACCGTGTTCGGATTATTTTTAGAGGATGGGGAAATTTTTTTCGGGATTTTTGGAGTCCGTTTAGTATTTCTTTTCTTTTATTTTCAGAGCGTCGGAATTATTTAAAAAAAGAGGCAAACCGACTCCGGGCCGTAAGCGGCTAGGACTCGTCGGGCCGGCCCATATAAGATGCAGCCCCGAGCCCCCGACCAGCCCAAGCCGCACCGCGCCCTAACCCTAACCCTAGCCCCGATCCGCGCTACCGCCACCGCACCGCGCCGCCGCCCGTGCTACCGCACCACGCCGCCTGCCACCCGCCGCCGTGCCGCGCCCCACGCCGCCGCACCGGAGCTCTGGACCCTCGCCAGACCTCGAGGTAGTTGCCTCGGTTTTCGTGAGAAAACCGTTTTGTTTTTTTCGAAAACCCTAGATCCATTTTTTTATTTAGATCCGGTTCGGTTTATTTTTCGGTTTAGTTATTTAGTGAACGCCCGTTTTTACATTCGTTTTAGCGAACGGTTTTCACCGTTTAGCCGCAGACAGCGAACATTCGTTCGTTAACCTGTTCGTCAGTTTTTCTTTTTCTCGGATTTTTCGCGATTATTTTCGATCGTGATTTGTGATCCGATTTTCGTTTTAGTATAACTTTTCGCTCGTTTAACGGAATCAGGCGATTCAAACGCCTAGAGTTTCGTCTCAAAACCCTCTTTCCATTTAATCAACTTAAACAAGTTTTTGCTACAATAAAATTTGACTTTAGTCCAGATTATTAAACGATGCCTGTTTCTTGCGCTGTTTGAGTTTTGTTGCTTTGTTTGATTTGATTGTTTTTGCAAACCGGAGTTCTTAAGTTGAACTTTATGGTTAGATCCATTATTCGAGTTTTACCCATGCCCTTGCTTGATTTCTTATTGTATGCTTGTTTGTTTGCGATAGAGTACCCGGAGTGCGAAGCGTGCTACTACGAGTCTCTAGGTTTCGCGGATCATCAGCAAGGCAAGTAACACTTTGATCATACCTCTTACTACCTAGTTTTTATTGCATTAGATCAACCCTCAAACATTGCATGGTTAGGATCTGAGTTAAATTGTGGGTTGGGAAGTAGTTGATGAGGTAGGAACCTATTACCCTTTTTATTACCAAACCCTGGGAGTTACTTCTACGTTATGCTTATACTGCTATGCTATGCTCGTAGACGTGGATTGGGTTTGAGAGTTTTCATGACAGATGTGAGTATTGTTAATTAATGGTTCAATTTAAGGTGGCAACTATAATACACATCTGGGTGGATTGAGGCACCTGGGGAACCCAGTGATTGCGTGTACTTTTTTGGAAATCCCAGGGTACCATGTGATTCTCCTATGGAGTACCATCCAGGCTTAAAGGGATCATAAGATTATTCATACTGGAAACTTCCGTGTGCAGCCACATGCTATTATGGGCTCTAGCATAGTTGATTAAGTTGTGTGAACTCTTACAGTGGTAGACTAGTAGATGTAGGGTATGTAGGTGTACCGGTCTACCCATCGTAAGGTGCTAACGCTTCTGAAAGACTGTATCTCGGTCATCCGTTTCTCAAACATTATGTAGTGCGAGAAATCCAACGGAGGAGATCGAGTTTTGTGGGGAAAAGTGCACAAACCTCTGCAGAGTGTACAAACTAATCATGGTTAGCCATGTCCCCGGTTATAGACATCTTGAGTATCTAGTTCTTGGATTATCATGTGGATCTCATCACTCTTAATTATATAATTTTGTTTGGGTTGATGATTACTTTTAAATGGGATTGAGATGGGGTTTACCATTCTCAATGTTTTCAACAAATTTTGTACTTAAATAAAATATATTCCTTTGCAGTAAGGAAAAATTGGCTTTACGCAAAACATATTGTCGGCGTTCTGGGAACGGGGGTCCCCAGACTTGCCTGCCCGCGGCCTGCGGCATGGCTCAAAGGGGGGCCTAGCACGGCCAGTCTTGACCAACACAAACCCAAGACCCTCGCGAGGGGACAAGCCTCGCGGGGCGGATGACGCAGAGCTTCCTCAGGCATGGCCTCGTCAGGCTGGCTCACGAGGAGGAGGAGAGATCAAGGCGGGGTACCTCACGAGGTGCCCGTGACGCAAGCCATGATGACTCAGGGCGCCAGGCGGGTGCCAGCCCGCGCAGCGTCCTCCTTTCCTCTTTGGTGCAAAGGGGGCAAGCGCAGACGCGGAGTACCGAGGCATCAGGCAAAGGTTGCCATTTCGGTGCAACGAGACCAAGACCAGGAGGACTACGAGACGGAGGTCACCGTGGAGCCCAAGACGGCGTCATCACCAGAGCTTTGTGCAGGCGAAGACTACTTTTGTCAGGTTAGCTGATACTTGTTGTCCCCCTTCAAATTAGCCCGCCATTGTTGGCTCCCTTCCCGCTCGATATTTGGGAAGAGGACCAGGGCCTCTATAAATAGGACCAGCCACCCACATAGCAAGGGGGTTTGGTCGATTGGTAGGAAGCAGAGAGAGAGAGAGAGAGAGAGAGAGAAAGGTGACTGAACTCCTCCGATCAGTTCATCGCCCTAGCCAAGAACAGACCCTCGCGAGGCTGTTCTTCCTTGTATTATTCATCATCATCTGCCCAAGAGGCAATCCACCACACCACACACTGGAGTAGGGTATTACACCACAACGGTGGCCCGAAGCAGTATAAACCATGTGTCTCTTGTGTTGTTCTTTCCTTAGTTTTAGATCCTAGCATGGCGGAGGGGTGCAGGTAGGTAGGAGGTGAAATCTCCGCGCGCACCCGAGTGTTCGAACCTCAAGGGTTTGCCGGAACCCGAAATCCGACATTTGGCGCGCCAGGTAGGGGTGCGCCGGAATTCGTCTTCCACTGCTCCGTGCCCTGTCGCGTCGTCATCACCATGCCCGGCGACCAGGAGGGCAACCCAGACCCATGGGCGGCATGGCCCGACCGCACAGAGCCGCTCGCCTCGGGCGACCCCGTTCCCCAGGCAGCTCGCGGTCCGCAGGGCGCTGCGGGCCGCGGGCGACGCGGACAGGCTTCGACAGCTCTCACACCGCGGCAGGCGCAGTCGGCAGCAAGGGCCTCCAATCACGCCGCGACCACGACACCGTACACCCGCCGGGAGCAAGCGAACTCGAGGGCCGCGCTCACGGTGGCCTGAGAGCTGCTGCAGTTAAGACTGCTGGAGGGCGGCCGCGACATGCTGCTGGAGCGGGTGGCAGAGCTCCTGGGCTTCGCCGCCTCGGGGGCTCACCCCTTCTGCACCCAGCTCCCATCTCCAACCCAGGGCGGCCCGCGCCGGGGCCCCGCGCGTGCCCGTGGGCTCCAAGGCTACTCCAACACCAGCGAGGCTGTCAGCACCGGACCGGCGGCGGCGCAGCCCCCGCTCCCGGTCCGCGAAGAAGAAGGACTTGACGCGACCCGCGGCCCCAGTGGACAGCCGCGCTGCCACCCCACGGTAGGCGCGTCAGGCAGGACCGCGTGGCGCGTAGAGCATTACGGCGTGGCCTTCGGGGTGACGGCGCCAGAGGAATACGTGCCCCTCATGATGGACCAAGGACACCCACACGAGGGCGAACAAGGCTCGCTCCTCAGCCCAAGCTGGGGGGACGAGGCGCCAGAAGCTGAGCCCTTCTAGGAGTCTCGGGACGGTCCCACTGGGCGCGCTGGAGGCAACGATTATTGGGTACTGCTAATTCTTCAGCAGGCATATGCTAACCATGGATCGCAGGAGGTGCAGGTTGCCACAGCGGGCAGCTGCTCCGCTCCCACAGTCTCCTACCCCTAGGGAGGAGGGCGCAGGGGGCTGCAGGAGAGGGGCAGGGATTCGACATCACCACCGCGGCGTTCGGAGCAAGGTGTTCTCAGGAGGGAGGCCCTCCGCTGGGGAGGTGCCCCAGGGCCTGCCCCCGGCGGAGGACCCGTGGTCGTGGGGGGAACCGCTGGCGACCGCTCTACCCCATCGGTGGCGTCCTTAATAATCTTTTGCTCTGATGCATATGGCCAAGATACATGTAACACATTGCCTACTCTGTCATGATTATGCTCTGACATGCCTCTATATTTCATATTTACATGAGTGCATACATGTAGGGGGAGCCTATGCTTGCTACATGTTCTTCCAAAGCTTTACTTGCTGTTCTGTATATCTTTATCTAAAGCTTTGATGTATGTTGCCATCAATTACCAAAAAGGGGGAGATTGAAAGCACAAGTGCTCCCTAGGTGGTTTTGATAATTGATGACAACATATCTCTTGTTGGACTAACACTTCTATCTAGCATGTTTCAGATAAGTTCAACAATGGGGTGGCATGGACTAAAGGTTGTGGGAACTCCTTCAAGATGCTAAGGACAAGAGATTGGCTAAAGCTTCAAGCTCAAGACCCTTCACTTTTACATTTTAGTGATCCAAGATCACATTGAGTCCATAGGAAAAGCCAATACTATCAAGGAGGGATGAGGTGTTGCTTAATGAGCCTCTTGCTTCATGTGCTTAATGATATGCTCCAAAATCCTCAACTACTTTCCCACTTCCACATATGACCTAAACCCTGAGCCAAACTCGGTCCTACCGATTCTTCCTATCCGGCGCCACCGAGTTTCACTTGTCATTAGCCACTGCCAAACCCTAGCAATTCGGTTCTACCGATAAGGATCTCGGTCCCACCGAGATGGGGTTGCAAACTCTCTATTACCTATTGCAATATTCTCGGTCCCACCGAGATATGCAATCGGTTCCACCGAGATTGCAATGTAAACTCAGTGTTTCCCCTTTGTAACTTTTCGGTCTCACCGAGTTACACTTGGTCTCACCAAAAGAGCAAATCGGTCCCACCGAGTTTGCCTGACCAACTCTCTGGTTAGCTAATTACCAAAATCGGTCTCACCGAGTTTGTGTAATCGGTCTCACCGAGATTACGTTATGCCCAAACCCTAACCAAATCGGTCCTACCGAGTTGCATGTCAGTCCCACCGAAATTCCTAACGGTCACTAGGTTTACATTTTCGGTCCGACCGAGTTTATTGCTTTGGTCCCACCGAGATTGGAAAACTGTGTAACGGTTGGATTTCGTGTGGAGGCTATATATACCCCTCCACCTCTTTCTCATTCATAGAGAGAGCCATCAGAACACACACATCATTCCAACGCATTTGTTCTGAGAGAGAACCACCTACTCATGTGTTGAGACCAAGACATTCCATTCCTACCATATGAATCTTGATCTCTAGCCTTCCCAAGTTGCTTCCCACTCATATCTTCTTTCCACCAAATCCAAATCCTATGAGAGAGAGTTGAGTGTTGGGGAGACTATCATTTGAAGCACAAGAGCAAGGAGTTCATCATCAACACACCATTTGTTACTTCTTGGAGAGTGGTGTCTCCTAGATTGGCTAGGTGTCACTTGGGAGCCTCCGACAAGATTGTGGAGTTGAACCAAGGAGTTTGTAAGGGCAAGGAGATCGCCTACTTCGTGAAGATCTACCGCTAGTGAGGCAAGTCCTTCGTGGGCGATGGCCATGGTGGGATAGACAAGGTTGCTTCTTCGTGGACCCTTTGTGGGTGGTTGCTTCTTCGTGGACCCTTCGTGGGTGGAGCCCTTCGTGGACTCGCGCAACCGTTGCCCTTGGGTGGAGCCCTGTGTGGACTCGCGCAACCGTTACCCTTCGTGGGTTGAAGTCTCCACCAACGTGGATGTAGGATAGCACCACCTATCCGAACCACGGGAAAAACATCCGTGTCTCCAATTGCGTTTGATCTTTCCAAACCCCTCCCTTTACATTCTTGCAAGTTGCATGCTTTACATTCCGCTGCTCATATACTCTTTGCATGCTTGCTTGATATGTATTGTGTGTGTTGAAATTGTGCCTAAACTCCACTTAAACCGAAAAGATTAAAAATTGCAACTTTAGCACTAAGTGTCTAATCACCCCCCCTCTAGACACATCTACTTCTAGATCCTACAAGTGGTATCAGAGCTTTGGTCTCCATTGCCTTGGTTTAATCACCATTGGAGGAAGATGGATGTGTCTACATTAGGGAGTCTTAGGCATAGAGTGCCTATTCTTGATGGAGAGTACTTTCATGAGTGGAAAAATGAGATGCTTGTAATCTTCAATCAATATCATTTGAACAAGTACATTGCTAGCCCTGTGCACCTCATATTGATCCCTTGCATCCTACCCTAGATGAAGATATTGACATGATTCGCAATCTTAGAACTATTGAGCTCATCATTAGAGGATTGCCCAAAAATTTGATTGCTAGTTTGCCTACTCAAAATTGCGCCTATACTATATGGAAATTTCTTGAGGAACGGTTTCCCAATCACTCCTTGAAAACTTTGGATGAAATTCTCCATAAATCTATTGCCTTGAGTAAGATGAACTCTAGTGATCCTAGTTTTGGTAAATGTCTTCTTGAACTTGCCAATCTTAAGCATGCTAAAGGAGATGTTGGAATCATTAATGATATCATACTCAAAGCTATAAGAATTCATAAAAGTAACCACTTTGATCATTTATCTAATGAATTACCCTCTCTAGGAAATGATGAGTCACAAGATCATGATGAACATGAATATTATGATGATGATGATAGTGACTCCGATCTTGATAATGCAATGAGACATTTTGGTCTTATGGCAAATCTTCGGGGATATGAATTAGGAGGAAAGGAATGGGTTCTTGATAGTGGATGCACTGATCATATGACCGGAGATGAAGAGATGTTCCGTGAGCTTGCTGAAAACAACGGCCCTCGAAAATATGTCACCTTTGGTGATAATTCAAAGGGTAAAGTGGTTGGCCTTGGTAAGGTGGCCATCTCACATGATATTTCCATTCAAAATGTCATGCTCGTTGAATCTCTTGGCTATAACTTACTTTCAGTATCTAGACTTGCTGATTTCGGTTTGAACGTCCTATTTACTGAAGTAGATTGCCAAGTATTTCGTCGAGACAATCATAAATTGGTCTTTACGGGTATGCGTAGAGGTGATCTTTACATTGTCGATTTCTCTAAAAAGGCACAACCTAAAACTTGCTTTGTTGCTAAATCCTCAAAAGGCTGGTTGTGGCATAGACGACTAGGTCATGTTGGCATGAGAAACCTTGACAAGCTTATTAAAGGAAATCATATCCTTGGAATTAATGATGTCATATTTGATAAGGATAGACTTTGCAGTGCTTGTCAAGCAGGTAAACAGGTTGGAGGAAGACATCCAGTGAAGAACATCATGACCACAAGGAGGCCACTCGAGCTGCTTCACATGGATCTTTTTGGTCCCAATGCCTACAAGTCTCGGTGGAAATTCTTTTGGTCTAGTTATAGTTGATGATTTTTCAAGATTTACGTGGGTGTTCTTCCTTAATGACAAATCGCAGGTCCAGAAGATCTTCAGAAACTTCGCTAGGAAAGCCCAAAATCAGTTTGATGTGAAGATCAAGAAGGTTCGGAGTGACAACGGAACGGAGTTCAAGAACGCAAATGTGGACACCTTTCTTGATGAAGAAGGGATTTCACACGAGTTCTCAGCTACATACACACCTCAACAAAATGGAGTTGTTGAGAGGAAGAATCGAACGCTCATCGAAATGGCAAGAACAATGCTTGATGAATACAAGACGCCAAAGCACTTTTGGGCAGAAGCGGTTGAGACAGCTTGTCACGCAACAAATCACTTATATCTTCACAAGCTACTCGGCAAGACGGCATACGAGCTCCTCACTGGTAACAAGCCTCAAGTTGGATACTTTCGAGTATTCGGCTCAAAGTGCTACATTCTTGATAAGCATCATCGTTCAAAGTTTGCTCCTAAATCTCATGAAGGTTTTCTACTTAGTTATGGCTCAAACTCTCACACTTACCGTATCTACAACAATTCCACCCGGAAGGTTGAAGAGACGGTAGATGTGAAGTTTGATGAATCTAATGGCTCGCAAGTAGAGCAATTGCCAATTGATGTAGGAGACAAAGACCATTCAGAAGCAATTCAAGACTTGTCCATTGGCAAAATTCGTCCAACGGAGGTGAAGGAGAGTACTTCATCCGTCCAAGTGGAAGCTTCTACTTCACAACAAGGTGAACCAAGAATCGACACGGAAGCATCCAGAAGTGGGACACACCAAGATGAAGAAAACGAGGAAGTACGTCAAGATGAACATCAACAACCTCCTTCTCCACCACGACAAGAGAACGACGACGCCAACAATGAAGAAGGCCAAGAAGAAGAACAAGATGAACAAGATGTTCAACAAAGACCCAAGCAAAAGCTCACACGAGTTCGAGCAAGAATTGCCAAAGATCATCCCGTCGAGCAAATCCTCAATGATATACAAACCGGGAGAATCACTCGCTCAAAAACTCGTTTAGCTAACTTTTGTGAAAACTATTCATTCATCTCTAGCATTGAACCAATGAAGGTTGAAGAAGCATTGGAAGATCCAGATTGGATAAACGCTATGCATGAAGAGCTACATAATTTCGAGAGAAACCAAGTTTGGACATTGGTTGAGAAGCCCGACAACAACCACAACATCATTGGTACCAAATGGGTGTTTCGCAACAAGCAAGATGAAGATGGACAAGTGGTCCGCAACAAAGCACGTCTCGTCGCCCAAGGATACACACAAGTCGAAGGTATGGACTATGGTGAGACATATGCTCCCGTTGCTACACTTGAGTCCATTCGCATCTTACTTGCATATGCTAATCACCATAATATCACCTTGTACCAAATGGACATTAAAAGTGCTTTTCTAAATGGAGAAATAGAGGAGGAAGTTTATGTCAAACAACCTCCCGGCTTTGTCAATCCTAAGAAACCTAATCATGTTTACAAACTTCACAAAGCTCTTTATGGTCTTAAACAGGCTCCTAGAGCATGGTATAAATGCTTGACCAAGTTCCTTACTACTAGTGGTTTTGAAATTGGTAAAATTGATTCTACCCTTTTTACTAAAAAGGTTAATGGAGAACTATTTGTATGCCAAATTTATGTTGATGACATCATATTTGGTTCAACTAACCCTCTTTTTAGTGAAAAGTTTGGAAAGCTAATGTCAGAGAAGTTTGAGATGTCTATGATGAGTGAACTCAAATTCTTTCTCGAGTTGCAAATCAAGCAAACTAAGGAAGGTACATTTGTCTCTCAAACAAAGTACACCAAGGACTTATTCAAGAAGTTCAATATGCAAGAATGCAAAGGTATGTCTACACCCATGCCTACTAGTGGACATAATGATTTGACCAAAGATGGTGAACCTGTTGATCAAAAGGTTTATCGCTCTATGATTGGTTCATTACTATACCTATGTGCTTCACGTCCCGATATTATGCTAAGTGTGTGCATGTGTGCACGATATCAAGCTGCTCCTAAAGATTGTCATCTTAAGGCTGTGAAAAGGATAGTGAGATATTTAATCCATACACCAAATTTTGGCATTTGGTATCCTAAGAGGTCTTCTTTTGATCTTGTTGGCTATTCCGACTCAGATTATGCCGGAGACAAGGTTGATAGAAAGTCCACTTCGGGTACTTGTCAATTTCTTGGTAGATCTCTTGTGTCTTGGTCTTCCAAGAAACAAAACTCGGTATCCTTATCCACCGCTGAAGCGGAATACATTGCCGCTGGTTCATGTTGTGCTCAATTACTTTGGATGACCCAAACTCTTAAAGATTATGGGATTTATGTGAAACATGTTCCACTGCTTTGTGACAATGAAAGTGCTATCAAAATTGGTCATAATCATGTACAACATTCTCGAACTAAGCATATTGAAGTTCGTCACCATTTCATTCGAGATCATGTTGCTAAGGGTGACATCAATCTTAAGCATGTTCGCACCGATAAGCAATTAGTGGATATATTCACTAAACCGCTTGATGAGAAAGTGTTTTGCAGGTTGAGAGGAGAATTGAATATCATTGATGCTTCGAACTTGGAGTAGAAACTCCATTGGATACATGCAAGACATGAGCTTATGACTAATCCATGATATATCTCTTATGATGACTATCTTATGTCTTGGATATATTTGTACCTTGCATGTTGTCTAACCCATGTAGGTGCTTGGTTGAATTTAATTCCATGAGATTGCGACTCACTCACATCTTGAGCAATCTCCACAAGACCAAGACTCTACACAATGGTGGTTGAAGACAAGGAAGCACAAAACCATTCAAACATATCTTTGACAAATTCTATGTTGAGCTTCATGATTGTCATTTTTGGATACACAAGTGCTCTTCCTTGCAAGAACTAACCCATGTAGGTAGATGAACTCAAACTCCAAGTGGTGCTCCCAACTCTTGATGAGCTACATCAACCTTGAGCACCCACACAAGTTCAACTACATGAGCAAGAACTACACCACCACCCAAGGTATGTTATTCCATCTTAGAGAAGCTTTACTCCAAAACATGAGTCAAAGCAACTCAACAAGATGTGAATACATTAAGATGCTTAAACGAAAAATGGTAACCCCATTTTGAGCTTAAACAATGAGTATGACCTATGATCAAGTGTTCTCACTTGACTCCTAAGTCAATATACTCTAACATAGGTGACTATGTCACCGCCCAACTCTAGATGAAGTTCTCTTGTGTTCTTTTCTGTGTTATTGCATTTGTCTCATGCATGTTTATTTTCTTTCTCTTTTTCAAAAAAAAACTTCATCTAGATCTTTCAGTTTCTTCTCTTTTCTTTTTGTTTTTGTTCTGCATTTTCTGCATCAAATTCCTTGCAAATCCATCAGCTAATTCATTGCAAATCTTTGTGAGATCTTACTTGACTAGTGAGCTGAGGTGACAAGTGTTTTTCTCTGTGTAAACTCGGTTTCACCGACTTGCAAATTTCGGTCCAACCGAATCTTTTCGGTACCACCGAAATGTGCCACTCGGTGCCACCGACTTTGCAATCAGAAAAACAGTTTGCCACTTGTTCTACATTTCTTATGATCTAGCTCCACTCAATGAATCTTGTCCTCCACAAGCATCACAATTTTATCCTCTGCTTTGTGCTGAATCTCAAGGACCAAACCCATTCGACGGATTCCAGGAAAAACCTTCTTGGAAATTGATGTCAAAGGGGGAGAGAGAGATCACATCAAAGCTTGTAGGAAAGAGAGATCACACCAAGAGAGAAAAAGTATTAAGGGGGAGAGAAAGTCTCAAGGATCCCAGATGTTGTTAAGGGGGAGAGAGAGATCTCCAGGGAGAGAAAAATACTCAAGGATCCCAGATGCTTGATGTTCAAGAGGAGAGATGCCACATGTCTTTTTGGGGGAAAGACATGTTCATATGAACTCATTTGAATTAAGTTTTATTCAGCTCTGATTTTCTGTTTCCTATCTTCTCCCAATATCCCATGTAAGATTCAGGGGGAGCAAGACACCTAAGGGAAAAGAAATCAGCCAAATTCATTGCATATCTTTATTCTTGGGGACATGTTGAATCCAATGTTATCACTCTCTACATGTCATCCCAGTCTTGGCATTCTTGTGGTTTCTTTTGTTTTCTCTGGATAGTGGACGTACCTGTGTTATCTAACCTTGTTTGCAGGTTCACTCCATCCTAAGCCAACTCGAGACCACAAGGTAAGTATATGCATCAAAATCATGAGTATGAGGAGTTCTTGCTTATGTACATACTGTTTGCAAGAAGGACTCATGAGCATGAAGGTATTTTCCTTAATAATCTTTTGGTCTGATGCATATGGCCAAGATACATGTAACACATTGCCTACTCTGTCATGATTATGCTCTGACATGCCTCTATATTTCATATTTACATGAGTGCATACATGTAGGGGGAGCCTATGCTTGCTACATGTTCTTCCAAAGCTTTACTTGCTGTTCTGTATATCTTTATCTAAAGCTTTGATGTATGTTGCCATCAATTACCAAAAAGGGGGAGATTGAAAGCACAAGTGCTCCCTAGGTGGTTTTGATAATTGATGACAACATATCTCTTGTTGGACTAACACTTCTATCTAGCATGTTTCAGATAAGTTCAACAATGGGGTGGCATGGACTAAAGGTTGTGGGAACTCCTTCAAGATGCTAAGGACAAGAGATTGGCTAAAGCTTCAAGCTCAAGACCCTTCACTTTTACATTTTAGTGATCCAAGATCACATTGAGTCCATAGGAAAAGCCAATACTATCAAGGAGGGATGAGGTGTTGCTTAATGAGCCTCTTGCTTCATGTGCTAAATGATATGCTCCAAAATCCTCAACTACTTTCCCACTTCCACATATGACCTAAACCCTGAGCCAAACTCGGTCCTACCGATTCTTCCTATCCGGCGCCACCGAGTTTCACTTGTCATTAGCCACTGCCAAACCCTAGCAATTCGGTTCTACCGATAAGGATCTCGGTCCCACCGAGATGGGGTTGCAAACTCTCTGTTACCTATTGCAATATTCTCGGTCCCACAGAGATATGCAATCGGTCCCACCGAGATTGCAATGTAAACTCAGTGTTTCCCCTTTGTAACTTTTCGGTCTCACCGAGTTACACTCGGTCTCACCGAAAGAGCAAATCGGTCCCACCGAGTTTGCCTGACCAACTCTCTGGTTAGCTAATTACCAAAATCGGTCTCACCGAGTTTGTGTAATCGGTCTCACCGAGATTACGTTATGCCCAAACCCTAACCAAATCGGTCCTACCGAGTTGCATGTCAGTCCCACCGAAATTCCTAACGGTCACTAGGTTTACATTTTCGGTCCGACCGAGTTTATTGCTTCGGTCCCACCGAGATTGGAAAACTGTGTAACGGTTGGATTTCGTGTGGAGGCTATATATACCCCTCCACCTCTTTCTCATTCATAGAGAGAGCCATCAGAACACACACATCATTCCAACGCATTTGTTCCGAGAGAGAACCACCTACTCATGTGTTGAGACCAAGACATTCCATTCCTACCATATGAATCTTGATCTCTAGCCTTCCCAAGTTGCTTTCCACTCATATCTTCTTTCCACCAAATCCAAATCCTACGAGAGAGAGTTGAGTGTTGGGGAGACTATCATTTGAAGCACAAGAGCAAGGAGTTCATCATCAACACACCATTTGTTACTTCTTGGAGAGTGGTGTCTCCTAGATTGGCTAGGTGTCACTTGGGAGCCTCCGACAAGATTGTGGAGTTGAACCAAGGAGTTTGTAAGGGCAAGGAGATCGCCTACTTCGTGAAGATCTACCGCTAGTGAGGCAAGTCCTTCGTGGGCGATGGCCATGGTGGGATAGACAAGGTTGCTTCTTCGTGGACCCTTTGTGGGTGGTTGCTTCTTCGTGGACCCTTCGTGGGTGGAGCCCTTCGTGGACTCGCGCAACCGTTGCCCTTGGGTGGAGCCCTGTGTGGACTCGCGCAACCGTTACCCTTCGTGGGTTGAAGTCTCCACCAACGTGGATGTAGGATAGCACCACCTATCCGAACCACGGGAAAAACATCCGTGTCTCCAATTGCGTTTGATCTTTCCAAACCCCTCCCTTTACATTCTTGCAAGTTGCATGCTTTACATTCTGCTGCTCATATACTCTTTGCATGCTTGCTTGATATGTATTGTGTGTGTTGAAATTGTGCCTAAACTCCACTTAAACCGAAAAGATTAAAAATTGCAACTTTAGCACTAAGTGTCTAATCACCCCCCCTCTAGACACATCTACTTCTAGATCCTACAGTGTTCGGGGAAGGGGTGCTTAGTCTCGTTCAAGCAATTTCTCGCATTTTGGTTACCACTTCGCCTCAGCCGCCTCCCCTCACGAGCCCCTCGCGAGCCGGGTCAGGCCTAGCTTGCGCAGCCTAGACTGCCGCCGCCGCGTCCTCTCAGGAGGGTGTTTTACTGCAGATCCTACGGATTCAATCAGGGGACACTCAGGACACCACAACCCCCCGCGAGCTGCCTCAGGGCCAGCGCGGAACAAAGGTAAACTAGCCGACCAGCGCGTCGCTTAAGCCAGCCACTTGGCGTGGGCGCATGGGTGATGTAGCTTCTACTGATACGATAAACACAAGTTTTACATGAGGGGCTCCCCCTCCAAAATGCTCTCACAGTCACCAGGCCAAAACCTGAGTTCTATTCATGCAGGGAAAGGAAGCAGGAACGATGCACAATCAGTCGGACGAATCCCCCAATGCATCCTCCGGAGCACCACCTGAGCCGTTGCTGGCGTCGCTGAACTCGCCATCGCTGTCCGCGTCGCCACCAGAGGCGTCAGGGCCGCCCATCGCGCCACCCTCGTCGGCCGCCACGATCGCATCATCGTCGTCTGAGGCGAAGGCCCTGATAAGAGCATCCACATTGTCCTCCACCCAGTGCTCCAGGTCACCTCGGACAGCCTGGGGGACTGGGCAATGGCGGCATCAAAATCAAAATGGGGATCCATGTTCCGGAGGTGACTGAAGACGCGGGAAAAGGCGCGCCTGAGCAGGGCGTGGCTCCTCTCCTCCACCAACCTGTCAGCCCTGGTCGACCGCGCCACCAGCTGCGTCACCACATCAGTGAAGATCTGGAGATTGCCCGCGTAGTTGACTGCGTGCGGCTCGCCGACGGCCTACTCACAGATGTTTCCCAAGGCCGCGTTGGCTCTCTCCCGGAGAGTGGTGAGCATGGGGCCGTGCTCATGCTCCAAGATCCGCCGCTGACGTATCTCGTCCGCATTCTGGCGCGCGACGGCCTCAGCCTCCTCCACCCGCTGGCGAAGAAGGAGCACCTCAGCCTGGGAGGTGGTTAACTCACCTCGCGCCACCTCAAGGGCGGCCCGGGAAGCATCGGCCCGCCGCGCCGCCTCCTCCAGCTTGGCCCTCAAGGTAGCAGTCCTGCCTTCAGCTTCAGCCCGGATCAGCCCCAGCTTCTCTTCGAACTCGTGCTCAAGGTTCAAGCGCGCCATCGCCACTCGACGTCCGACCTCCTCCAGGACGCGGGCTTCCTGTGCGGCAACATCATCCTCCGCCTGCGTCACCAAGCGCTCCCTCGTCTCCAGACGCTCGTACTCACGGGTACGTTTGGCGGCTTCCAGCGTCAGCGCCTCCTCACGCTTTTGGAGCTCTGCTGAGTCGCCGGATGCCACCTTCATCGACGCAAGGGCTGCCTTGCGCAGCTCCACCTGCTCCTCCAGCGAGTGGCACCAGGCCAGGAGCTCCCGAGCCCGCTCCTCCGCCGCCGTTCGCCGCCGGTCAGCTTCCCGAGCCTCATCAGCGGCCAAAGATCGGGCCTCTCGAGAGGCTACCAGCGACGCCTTGGCCTCTGCTTCATCAAGATCACACTGACGGCGCGCAAGGGCGATGGCGCCCTCTAGCTCGCGCCTTTCTGCAGCCAGGCGCAGGCCCTCGGCCTCAAGGCGCGCGTCTTCATCAGCAAGCTCCTCACCAAGAAGGCTCACTGCGTCAGTCGCCCTTCGAAGGAATCCTTGGCGGAGAGCGCGACGCTCCCGAGCGCGCTCGAGCACGTCTTCCACACCATCATCTGCCCCAAGCAAGCACCGGGGGCCGCGAGTCAGCACTCCCCCTCCGGGCTGGGGGCTGGGGGCTGGCACCCTCGCGACGGCCGGGCGCGCCGCGTCAGAAGCCCAGCCTAGGGCCAGCCTGTCCTCAGGAGAAGAGCGCAGGAAGCGCCTCAGCCAGTCGCAGTTCACTACCAGGTGAGAAGCCCATGGCAGGCTGGCTATGCCACGAGAAGGCCCGCGAAGGAGGATCGCGAGGTGCGCGGGGCCACGATACACCTTGGGACAGTTCGCCTCGTCAGTCGCCCTTGCCACAAGGGCTCCGCTACTCGGAGCGCTCGAGGATGGTGGAGGGGGCGAAGCCAAGGGGGACGGCTCCTCAGCTGTCTCCGCAAGCTCGGCTGGAAGGGGCCTGTGGAGCAAGGGTCGGTACAAGTAACAGAAGGATCGGGAGCCGGGAAAGGAGAAGGCTTACTCATCAGTGGCGAAGTACTTCCTGCGCTTCAGCAGGCGACAAGGGTAATCATCGCCCAGGGCCTCCCTTCTCTTCTAGAGAGCCTGGAAGTTCACGTGGAAGCGGCCCAAGAGTTGGGCGCATGGATCAACCTTCGACGAAGACGGAGCGTCAAGGCGATCTACAACGGGGGCGCCTGCCTGATGTGCGCTGCCAATCGCCTCCCCAAGAGAAGCAGCTGGAGCCTCAGGGGCCCCAGTCGCAGGCACTGAGGGCAGCTGCTCGTCACCCTCAGCCTCAGTGGCACGGGCCCCAAGAGCTGCTTCCTCATGAGCCTCGCACGGCGCTATCACCGCGCCGGGAGCCCCCTCGGCCTCTGGCGCCTTGTGCTTCCCTGCTCCGCCACTCAAGGATGAGTCGCCTTGGCCGAGTGGAAGGGCAGTCACCACCACTGGGTTCTCCCGAGGCCCCTGAAGGCCGGCGGGGTGCGGCCCCCACTCATCAAAGACAGGCATCTGCTTCACAAAGTCGCCCCTGCTCTGGCAGAGGTACAGCAAGGCCCCTCCCTGCCGAACGCTGCCGGGGTTGGGGTCCCCAGCCAGGGTCAAGAGCGCCGTCCTCAGCACCTCAGGAGTCAGGTCCTCTTCCTGGAGCCTCATACGATCCTTGCGCCCATGGAAGGCCCACATCCGACGAGAGTGGCGTTGAAGAGGAGCAACGCGGCATAGAAGGAACTCCTTCACCACCTTGGGCGCCGTCACGCCAAGCAACCTCAAGAGCGCGAAGCGGCGCCAGACGAAGACGAGCCGGGGGATCTTAAGCGTCCCCTGGCCCCAGCCCGAATTGGGGACAAAAGGTGAGGTCGGCTCCGATAGCAGGGGGCTGGGCACCCCTGCGTCCACATACAGCCACCGCTCATGGAACCCAACCGCGGGCAGGGGGAGCTTGAAGTCAATCCCAGAGGCCGCAGTCTCGGACGCGGCAACGAAGCTCACGGAAGCCCAGCATTGGGTAGGGACGACAAGATGCAACGAGAAGAAGTGGCGCAGCAAGGCAACCGAAGGAGGGATGCCCACCATAGCTTCGCAAACAAAGGCGAAGACCGAAAGGAGGGTGATGGATTCAGGACCCAGATGCATCATGTGGATCTGATAGTGGGAAAGCACGGTGTTGAAGAAATCAGAAAAGGGAGGAACCAGACCCGCCCATAGGGCGTCGGCAAGATACGGGACCTCGGTGGCTGTCCTGTCGATGGAGAAGTGGGACGCGGGCCAGGCCGTCGTCCTCCCACATTCATTGAAGATGGTGGCCAGAGCCAAGCTGACCTTGCCCAAGCCCTTAGCGGGGGCCGCCGACGGCGGCGGGCAAGGCGGAGACACGGGTTTATTCCCTCTCCCCTTCTTTGTCGGAGCCATGGAGATGGGAAGGGGGGAGGGAGGTTCGAGATTGAGTTGAAAACAGAAACCGGAGTTCGAGCGGAGGAAGGACAGAGGGCGCTCGAGCGATAAAAGGGGAACGGCTGTGTATGACTGCGGGTCCGCCTAGCCTGGCGCAAAATAAGGAGGGCGTGGGGGAACAGTGCCGCCCACGTCCAATCAACCGCCACGCGGCTCCCAAGGCCGCAGGCTATTAGGGCCCGCAGCGCTTCGCTCTTGCCCTTCCGCCTCCCTGCACGGCCAAGTCCGGGCGCGCCTTGGGCCCGGGGGCTACTGTCGGCGTTCTGGGAATGGGGGTCCCCAGACTTGCCTACCTGCGGCCTGCGGCGTAGCTCAAAGGGGGGCCCAGCACGGCCAGTCTTCACCAACACAAACCCAAGACCCTCGTGAGGGGCCAAGCCTCGCGGGGCGGACGACGCAGAGCTTCCTCAGGCACGGCCTCGTCAGGCTGGCTCACGAGGAGGCGGAGAGATCAAGGCGGGGTACCTCACGAGGTGCCCGTTACGCAAGCCATGACGACTCAGGGCGCCAGGCGGGTGCCAGCCCGCGCAGCGTCCTCCTTTCCTCTTTGGTGCAAAGGGGGCAAGCGCAGCCGCGGAGTACCGAGGCATCAGGCAAAGGTTGCCATTTCGGTGCAACGAGACCAAGACCAGGAGGACTACGAGATGGAGGTCACCGTGGAGCCCAAGACGGCGTCATCACCAGAGCTTTGCGTAGGCGAAGACTACTTTTGTCAGGATAGCTGATACTTGCTGTCCCCCTTCAAATTAGCCCGCCATTGTTGGCTCCCTTTCCGCTTGATATTTGGGAAGAGGACCAGGGCCTCTATAAATAGGACCAGCCACCCACATAGCAAGGGGGTTCGGTCGATTGGTAGGAAGTAGAGAGAGAGAGAGAGAGGTGACTGAACTCCTCTGAGCAGTTCATCGCCCTAGCCAAGAACAGACCCTCGCGAGGCTGTTCTTCCTTGTATTATTCATCATCATCTGCCCAAGAGGCAATCCACCACACCACACACTGGAGTAGGGTATTACACCACAACGGTGGCCCGAACCAGTATAAACCCTGTGTCTCTTGTGTTGTTCTTTCCTTAGTTTTAGATCCTAGCATGGCGGAGGAGTGCACGTAGGTAGGAGGCGAAATCTCCGCGCGCACCCCAGTGTTCGAACCTCAAGGGTCTGCCGGAACCCGAAATCTGACACATATCAACCATACAGCCTCCACCAGCCATATATGCATATAGTGATAGCTTTATTCTGTTCATTATTCTATTGTGTTACCTTGCCAGCATATTCTATGTGATGACCCATTTTCGGGCTGCAACGTATCATGTTGTAGACTTTTCAAATGACGAGTAAGGATCCTTAGGTCGTGGTCTTTCACTCAGTGATGTCGTTGGAGTTGATGGACTCACTTTATCTTCCAAGCCTTCCGCTGTTATCGTATTAGATGGCCTTAAGCCATATTTATTGTAATAAGTTCTCTTTTGAGACGTTCGATGTAATAAGTGTGTGATTACCACTCTGTTATAAATCCTTCAAGTACTGTGTGTGTCAGCATTACCGATCCAGGGATGATACTTATACACAGAGATCAGACTGTTTGAGGTCTGGTCGCTACAAAGATGGTATCAAAACTCACACTGACTGCAGGACACGACCACTAAGCTAAAGCCCTAGAACACTACTCTCTTCTCACTTCTAACTCCTCTCCATTTTCTACTCTTTAGGATGGCAGATGCAAGGATCAAGTTCACGCAACCGGATGAAGACACCCCTTTTGGACGTCACTTGAAGGAAGTCACTAAGTACCTAAACATTGGAATACCAAGCTTCACCGGGACTTACAATGCCACTTTACCAGAAGAGGAGCGCTGGATGATTCAAGTTCAAGTACCAGGAAGGACATTTACGCCAGTCATTGAGCCCATAAAGTTTTTTTGATGCACCAACCTGGAGTCTAGGAAAGAGTATGGCAGCTCACATCACAATGGGACGCATTGGAGAAGTTTACCAAAAGGATCTCAAGGATACTCTCTACCAGATTTGTGGGTGCCGAGATGAGCAATGGTAGATGATCAGCACCAGGAAGGATAGATCAATTGTTGCTTTCATTCAGGAGTTAAACCAGCACATCTATCGCCAAGAGAATCAGATGTAAGCAGGCATGATGGATTTGAAGAGGCAATGACAAGGATCACGGAGCTTGAAGAAGCACTCAAGGCTACACGCGAAGATTATGAGGAGGAAATCGTCGTGCTAGTGGAAAAGAATGACAATCTGGAAAGGAAGCTAGGAGTTTTCATGGGAGACCCCGCGCCAGGAGAAGAAGACAAAGAACCCATGGAGATTCGCCCTGAGGATTACATCATCATTGACGACACCGATTCAGATCCCGACGATAGCGATGATGACTGTGTTAATGAAGCTGGAGAAGATATCATGGAATCTTCGACCGAATAATATTTCTAGTTGACCACCAAAACAGTAGTAGTAGTCTACCATGTAAATAGTATAGTCCAAGAACTTTTATAATGATAAGTTCTAGACCGATTGTATGCCTTTGATTGATTGAGTGAAATGATTGTGCTTGTCTCATGTGCATATGGGTAGTGTTTTCTCACTAGACCTCATTCTATTCTATTCTCTTCTCTCTAAACCCCAGATGCCTCCGAGACGTGACCCCGGATTTACCTTTCCACCGGAGCTCACTCAGTTGATCCAGCAGCAGAATACCTTGATGTAGTTGTTAGTTCAGAACCAAGGCAACAACAACAACAACCCCCACCACCACCACCACCCCCGGTTGACAACTTAGCCCATTTTCTGAGGTTGCAGCCGCCGGTGTTTTCCAGTAGCACCGAGTCGATAGTTGCAGATGATTGGCTCCACAGGATTGGAAGGGAGCTAACCACTGCAGGATGCACAGATGCTGAGAAGGTGCGTTTTGCCGCACACCAATTGGACGGACCAGCAGCCTCATGGTGGGAGAATTACACTGTCACCTATCCTATAGCCACTGTCACATGGGATTAGTTCCAGCAAGCTTTCTGCACTGCCCATGTTTCAGCAGGAGCTATGGCCATGAAGAAGCGTGAGTTTCGCAACTTATGCCAAGGAGGGCGCACTGTTGGCCAATATGTGGATGAATTTAGTAAGCTAGCACGTTATGCCCAGATGACGTTGCTACAGATGCAGCTAAGAAGGAGAAGTTTCTGGAAGGACTGAATGATGAGCTGAGCATGCAGTTGATGGTAGCAAATTTCAATAACTACCAGGAGTTGGTGGATAGAGCTCTCATGCTTGAAGGGAAGCAGCAGCAGATTGACAGCCGCAAGAGGAAGTATGGACAAGGGAAGTATAATTCAGGAGCTCAGCAGAGACCCCGTTTCACCCCAAACTCGGGAGGACTTGTGCATAACCATGGAGGCCACACTCATAATGGAGGGAGTTCGCACAACCATAGTGGCCCCAGGAACGGAAATGGTAATGGAGGAAGCAACGGACAGAACCGTTCCAACCCAGCAACACCTGCCAAGAAGGATCTAAGCCACGTTACTTGCTACAAGTGCCAGAAGACCGGACATTACACCAATGAATGTCCTAAAGCTAAGAACGGAAATGGAAGCTCTGGGAAGAAGCCCAACACTTTCACCAGGGGATAGGTGAACCACATTAACGTGGAGGAGATTGAAGCCCAGCCAGATGCAGTAATAGGTAAGTTTTTGGTTAAGTCATTTACTGAAGTCGTTCTTTTTGATACTAGTGCATCTCATTCATACATATAGAGGGGATTTGTGGATAAGTATAAATTGCCCACCAAAGTTCTTAGTACACCAATGTTAGTGAGCTCGCCAGGAGCAGAGTACACGGCAAGCCAAGGATGTTTTCAGATGCCATTGGCCATAGGTAGGCACGTTTTCCCCTCAGACCTGATAATTCTGGAGTCACAAGGTTTGGATGTGATTCTGGGTATGGATTGGCTATCGATGTATGGAGGAAACATCGATTGCGCCAGTAAGTCAATTTTTCTCATCACCCCAGAAGGAAGAAGGATCAAGTATGTATCCCGGCATGTGCCGAATAGGACTCAAGTAAATTTCTTATCAGGAGTAGTACAGGAGGAAGTACCAGTGGTGAAGGAATTCCCGAATGTATTTCCAGAAGAGTTTCCAGGCATGCCACCGGATAGAGACATCGAGTTTTTGATTGAGCTTTTGCCAGGCACAGGATTATGATCTAAGAGACCATACAGGATGCCCGCTCAGGATTTGGAGGAAATTAAGAAATAGATTAAGGTGTTACTGGATAAAGGATATATTCTCCCAAGTTCGTCGCCTTGGGGATCACCAGTACTTCTAGTGGAAAAGAAGGATGGATCATTTAGAATGGTCGTTGATTATCGTGGATTGAATGAAGTAACAATCAAGAATAAGTACCCACTACCGATGATCAATGATTTATTTGATCAGCTGCAAGGAGCTAAGGTGTTTTCCAAGATCGATCTGCGATCAGGGTACCACCAGTTGACGATTCGAGAGCAGGATATACCTAAGACAACTTTTACCACAAGGTACGGGCTATATGAGTATATTGTTATGTCATTTGGCCTGACTAACGCACTTGCCTATTTTATGAACATGATGAACAAAGTGTTTATGGAGTTTTTGGATAAGTTCGTCGTAGTGTTCATAGATGACATTCTAGTCTACTCGAAGAATGAAGAGGAGCATAAGGAGCACTTGCGTTTGGTACTTGGGAAGCTTAGAGAACATCAACTATACGCCAAGTTCAGCAAGTGTGAGTTTTGGTTAAAGGAAGTGGGATTTCTTGGACATGTTATATCCGGAGAAGGATTAGCAGTAGAGCCCAACAAAGTCATCACTGTGACAAATTGGGAAGCACCCATGACAGTTGGAGAGATCCGGAGTTTTCTTGGACTCGCAGGATACTACTGGAGGTTCATTGAGAATTTCTTGAAGATTGCAAAGCCAATGACAGAGTTGTTAAAGAAGGACACCAAATTCAATTGGACTGAGGAATGTGAGGCCAGTTTTCAGGAGTTGAAGAGACGCTTGGTTACATCGCCAGTGTTGATCCTGCCAGATCAACACAAGGATTATGATGTGTATTGCGATGCTTCTCGTCGAGGACTTGGAGCAGTGCTTATGCAAGAAGGAAGAGTTGTTTCATATGCCTCATGACAGCTTAAACCCCATGAGCTAAATTATGCTAAGCATGATTTGGAGTTAGCAGCCGTAGTGCATGCGTTGAAGACATGGAGACATTTTCTCATCGGAAACCATTGTGAAGTATACACGGATCACAAGAGTTTGAAGTGTATCTTCACGCAGAAGGAATTGAATCTCAGGCAGAGAAGATGGTTAGAGCTAATAAAGGATTATGATATGAAATTGCATTATCATCCCAGAAAGGCTAACGTAGTAGCCGATGCATTGAGCCACAAAAGTCATGTAAATACCCTCATGACCGAAGAGTTACCCAATGAGTTAGCAGAAGACCTTCACGAGCTATATTTGGAGATAGTTCTGAGAGGTTATGTAGCAACGTTGGAAAGTCATTCTACCTTGATGGATAAGATCAGAGAAGCTCAGAAGAAGGACAAGGAGATTGCCAAGATAAAGGAAAGGATGAGTAAAGGAAAGGCTAAAGGATTTCATGAGGATGAGCACGATACCTTATGGTTCGAGGACCGTGTATATGTGCCAAATGATCAGGAGATCAGGAAGTTGATTCTGCAAGAGGGCCATGATTCGCCATATTCGATTCACCCAGGTAATACCAAAATGTATCTGGATTTGAAGGACAGTTTCTGGTGGACCAGAATGAAGAAGGATATTGCGGAGTATGTAGCAGTTTGTGATGTATGTCAGAGAGTGAAGGCAGAGCATCAGAAGCCAGCCGGATTGTTACAGCCATTGCCGATACCCGAATGGAAGTGGGATAAGCTAGGCATGGATTTTATCACGGGATTACCTAGGACTCGTTCTGGCTATGACTCGATATGGGTTGTAGTCGATCGTTTGACAAAAGTAGCTCATTTCATCCCAATGAAGACCACATACACCAGTGCTAAGTTGGCAAAGATATACATGACCAGGATCGTATGTCTGCATGGAGTTCCGAGGACCATTGTATCAGATAGAGGAACCTAGTTTACTTCAAAGTTTTGGAATTAGTTGCATGAAACTTTGGGAACCAGGCTAGAGTTCAGTACAACTTTTCACCCGCAGACAGATGGACAGACTGAGAGGGTAAATCAGATTCTGGAGGACATGTTGAGAGCTTGTGCGCTAGATTATGGATCTAGTTGGGACGATAATTTGCCTTACGCAGAGTTCTCTTATAACAACAGCTGTCAAGCCAGTTTGAAGATGGCCCCTTTCAAAGCCTTGTACGGAAGGAGGTGCAGAACACCGTTGTTGTGGGATGAAGTTGGAGACCGACAGTTGTTTGGACCAGATTTGATTAAGGAATCGGAAGAAAAGGTTAACTGATTTGCGATAGACTCAAAGTAGCCCAATCCAGGCAGAAGAGCTATGCGGATTCTAAACGCAAGGAGATAGTTTACGAAGTTGGAGGCAGAGTGTATCTTCGTGTATCCCCATTTCGAGGAGTTAAGCGCTTTGGAGTTAAGGGAAAGTTAGCGCACGTTTTGTAGGACCATACAAAGTTTTGGAACATATGGGAGAAGTTGCCTACAAGTTGGAGTTACTTGAAGGACTGTCAGGAGTTCATGATGTGTTTCATGTTTCACAGCTGAAGAAGTGTCATGCTGAGATGGCCGATATACCATTAAGAGATACCGTGCCCTTGGAGGCGATTTAGTTGGATAGCGATTTGACATATGAGGAGAAACCAGTTAAGATACTCGAGTTTGCCAGCTATGTTACACGCAACAAAGTAATCAAGTTCTTCAAAGTTCAGTGGAGCCACCATGCCGAAGATGAAGCCACATGGGAACGGGAGGAAGACCTACGGAAGGATCACTCTCACCTATTTTCTAGCCAACCCGAATCTCGAGGGCGAGATTCATCTTAAGGGGGGTAGGTTTGTAACATCCCAAATTTTCAATTTGGAATGCTATACATTAGATCATCATTGCATATCATATTTTATTGCATTTTGGTTGAGCCTAGAAATTCTACGCAAGTCAAGGACCCACGGAGAGAGTTGGGGATTTCTTTATTTTCATATTCGAGTTTTTCTCAAATTTTGAAAAGAGGATCGTTTGATTTTAATTATTTACTCTTCGATTATTTCTTTTATAAAAATAAAAGAGAGAGGATAAAATGACTTCCTCAAAATAGAGAAATATCAAAGGTTTAATATTAAAATAAAATAAGATTTTTATTCGGATTTTTATTGATATTTTATTTGAATTAGGAAAAAGAAGTGCGTTTTCAAAACTGCATTTTAGGCCCAAATAAATGTTCACCTTGCCCGGCTTATTTTTAGAGGACGGGGAAATTTTTTCGGGGTTTTTGGAGTCTGTTTAGTATTTCTTTTCTTTTATTTTCTGAGCGCCGGAATTATTTTTTTTAAAAAAGAGGCGAACCGACTCCGGGCCGTAAGCGGCCAGGACTCCTCAGGCCGGACCTTATAAGCCACGGCCCCGAGCCCCCGACCAGCCCAAGCCGCACCGTGCCCTAACCCTAACCCTAGCCCCGATCCGCGCAGCCGCCGCACCGCGACGCCTGCCACCCGCCGCCGTGCTGCGCCCCACGCCGCGGCGCCGGAGCGCTGCACCCTCGCCGGACCTCGAGGTAGTTGCCTCGGTTTTCGTGAGAAAACTGTTTTGTTTTTTTGAAAACCCTAGATCCGTTTTTTATTTAGACCTGGTTTGGTTTTTTTTCGGTTTAGTTATTTAGCGAATGCCCGTTTTTACGTTCGTTTTAGCGAACGGTTTTCACCATTTAGCCGTAGACAGCGAACGTTCATTCGTTAGCCTGTTCGTCAGTTTTTCTTTTTCTTAGATTTTCTGGGATTATTTTTGATCGCGATTTCTGATCCGATTTTCGTTTTAGTATAACTTTCGCTCGTTTAGCGGAATCAGGCGATTCAAACGCCTATAGTTTCGTCTCAAAACCCTCTTTCCGTTTAATCAACTTAAACAAGTTTTTGCATTAGTAAAATTTGACTTTGGTCCAGATTAGTAAATGAAACCTGTTTCTTTCACCGTTTGAGTTTTGTTGCTTCGTTTGATTTGATTCTTTTTGCAAACCGGAGTTCTTAAGTTGAACTTTCTGGTTAGATCTCTTATTCGAGTTTTACCCGTGACCTTGCTTGATTGCTTATTGTATGCTTGTTTGTTTGCGATAGAGTACCCGGAGTGCGAAGCGTGCTACTACGAGTCTCTAGGTTTCGCAGATCATCAGCAAGGCAAGTAACACTTTGATCATACCTCTTACTACCCAGTTTTTATTGCATTAGATCAACCCTCAGACATTGCATGGTTAGGATCTGAATTAAACTGTGGGTTGGGAAGTAGTTGAGGAGGTAGGAACCTATTACCCTGCTTATTATCAAACCCTGGGAGTTACTTCTACGTTATGCTTATACTGTTATGCTATGCTCGTAGACGTGGATTGGGTTTGAGAGTTTTCATGACAGATGTGAGTATTTTTAATTAATGGTTCAATTTAAGGTGGCAAATTTAATACACATCTAGGTGGATTGAGGCACCTGTGGAACCCAGTGATTGCCTGTATTTTTTTGGAAATCCCAGGGTACCGTGTGATTCTCCTATGGACTGCCACCCAGGCTCAAAGGGATCATAAGTGTGACGCCCCTGATTTGACCGTACACTAATCATACACGCAAACATGTACGATCAAGATCAGGGACTCACGGGAAGATATCACAACACAACCTCTACAAATAAAATAAGTCATACAAGCATCATATTACAAGCCAGGGGCCTCGAGGGCTCGAATACAAGAGCTCGATCATAGACGAGTCAGCGGAAGAAACAATATCTGAGTACAGACATAAGTTAAACAAGTTTTCCTTAAGAAGGCTAGCACAAACTGGGATACAGATCAAAAGAGGCGCAGGCCTCCTGCTTGGGATCCTCCTAAACTACTCCTGGTCGTCAGCGGGCTGCACGTAGTAGTAGGCACTTCCAGCGTAGTAGGAGTCGTCGTTGTCGGTGGCGTCTGGCTCCTGGGCTCCATCGTCTGGTCATAGCAATCGGGGATAGAAAGGGGAAAAGAGGGAGCAAAGCAACCGTGAGTACTCATCCAAAGTACTCGCAAGCAAGGAGCTACACTACATATGTATGCATTGGTATCAAATGGAAAAGGGGTATCATATGTGGACTGAACTGCAGAATGTCGGAAAAAGAGGGAGATAGCTAGCCCTATCGAAGACTACGCTTCTGGTAACCTCCATCTTGCAGCATGTAGAAGAGAGCAGATGGTAAGTTCACCAAGTAACATCGCATAGCAATAATCCTAACCGATGATCCTCCCCTCGTCGCCCTGTGAGAGAGCGATCAGCGGTTGTATCTCGCACTTGGAAGCGTGTGTTTTATTGAGTATCCGGTTCTAGTTGTCATAAGGTCAAGGTACAACTCCAAGTCGTCCTGTTACCGAAGATCACAGCTATTCGAATAGATTAACTTCCCCGCAGGGGTGCACCACTATCCCAACACGCTCGACCCCCTTTGTCCGGACACACTTTTCTGGGTCATGCCCGGCCTCGGAAGATCAACACGTCGCAGCCCTACCTAGGCACAACAGAGAGGTCAGCATGCCGGTCTAAATCCTATGCGCACAGAGGTCTGGGCCCATCACCCATTGCACACCTGCACGTTTCGTGGGCGGCCGGAGAGCAGACCTAGAAACCTCCATTACAAAGGAAGTTGCGTTACGCGATCCGACCCGGCGCACGCCGCTCAGTCGCTGACGTCACGAAGGCTTCGGCTGATACCACGAGGTCGAGTGCCCATAATTGTTCCTGCATAGTTGGTTAGTGCATATAGGCCAGTGGCCAGACTCAGATCAAATACCAAGATCTCGTTAAGCATGTTATTTAGAAATAATCGCGGACGCCGACCAGGGCCAGGCCCACCTCTCTCCAAGGTGGTCTCAACCTGCCCTGTCGCTCCGCCTCAAAGTAACAGTCGGGGGCCGTCGGGAACTCAGGCCCACCACTACCTGGATGGAGCCACCTGCCCCTTCAGCCCCCACATCAGAATCACTTGCGGGTACTCAACGAGCTGACCCGACTTTAGTCACCACCTGTATAGAATGTATATATGTATGTATTTACCCGTGATCAACACCCGACGTGAACACGATCGATAGTATAGCATGGCAGACTGACAAGAATGTAGGGCCACTGATGATAATCTAGCATCCTATACTAAGCATTTAGGATTGCAGGTAAGGTATCAACAGTTGTAGCAACAATGACAGGCTATGCATCAGAGTAGGATTAACGGAAAGCAGAAACATGCTACACTACTCTAATGCAAGTAGTAGAGAGAAGAGTAGGCGATATCTGGTGATCAAGGGGGGGGGGCTTGCCTGGTTGCTCCGGCAAGGGAGAGGGGTCGTCAACACCATAGTTGATCGGGGGGTACCAGCAGCGGTCTTGGGGTCTACCGAAAAGAAGTAACGGAGGGGGAATACAATAAATAACAGAGAAAACAAAGCAACACAAAGCATAACATGGGCGATGCGCGGTGCTAGGGGTGACCTAATGCAGTATGAGGTGGTACCGGTGAAGGGGGGAATCATCCGGGAAAATATCCCTGGTGTTCCGCGTTTTCGGACAGATGAATCAGAGGGGGAAAGTTGCGTGTTCGCTATGCTAGGGATGCATGGCGGACGAACGGGCTGCGTATCCGGATTCATCTCGATGTTCTGAGCAACTTTTGTGTACAAAGTATTTTCATCCGAGTTACGACTTATTTCCTATGATTTTCCAAAGTTTAACAGATTTTTCTAAATTTCAGGAATTAAATTAATTCGAAATTAAACACTAAAAGCTATAGGCACCCAAAAGTGTACCTAGCCAAAGTGCACCTATGGCTGACAGTGGGCCAGGGAGGGTCCAGTTAGCAGAGTTGACCCGGTCAACATTTGACTGGTCAAAAGGTCAATAGTAGAAGTGGGTCCTGGCTGTCATTGACTTATGGGTTAATAAATTATTTAAACTAGTTTAATTAGTGGTGGGGGTCCCACATGTCATGATCAGTAGCTAAAGTATTATAGTTAATTAGATAAATTAGTTGTGGGGGCTCCACATGTCATAGGGGTTAGCTAGTCAGATTAGTGCTAAACTAATTGGGTCGGCCCCAGGTGCGCTGTCACAAGCCGTTCTCAAGGTTGTGCACACACGCACACATAAGGCACATGCGGCCATGGCTAGCAATGGCGCGCACGACGGCGGCCAGGAGCAGCGCGGCTGCAGGTACTCGAGCAGGCATGCGTGTGTGTACGAGCGGTTGCGCGCCTATGCGGCTGGGAGCGGCGGCAGGAAAGCAGCAAAGCAGCGGCAGTATGCGAGCAGCAAGTGGGCACTGCCGGGCAACAACGGCAGCAGGAGCAAGCGGGGGAGGGCGCCACAGGTGACATGGATGGCTGCAGGCGGCCCGACCAGCAAGCGGCCAGGGCGCAGCCCGGAGGTGCTGCAGGTGAGGCAGGGCGCGGTAGTGAGGGGGAGGCAGCGGCAGTGTATGTACGCAAGAGCTCGGGCTCTGGCCATGGTGGCCATGGACGAGCACAGGGGCGGCGCCTAATGGGGTTGATTGAAGTTGGGAACGAGGGGAATCGGTCGGGGACCTCACCGCGACCCTGTAGAGGTGCAAAGCAAGCTCGGGGAAGGCTTGGAGGCGACAAATCGAAGCGGCGATGAGTGGTGGCCGGAGGTGGAAGATGACTCGATGCAGGCGATGTAGTGGCGCCGAGCTTTAACAGGAGGCAGTAGAGGAAGTAGTGGGCGATGACGAAGTCCAGGGGCACGACCTCAGGCTTCGAGGATGATGGGGAGCGCGCGAATGACGACGGCCATGGCGGTGGTGGTTCGGGTGTGTGCGGGGAGGAAGAGAACGGCGCGAGGGGGAAGGAGTGGACGACTAGGGTTCGTCTATGTGTCGGGATGGTCTTGTAGACGGCGGGGAGGTAGTGGATGGACAGCGCGTGCACCCTGCCGGCTATGGAGCCGGTGGATGGCCGCCACGACCTCTGTCCTGTACAAAGGAAGGGGATGAACCCCATTGGGCTGGGCCATAGCACTATTGCACATAGAGCGCACTAGTACAATATTAGCTAGGCCTTTTTCTTTTTCTTTTTGCTTTACTGTTTTAAGAAACTATAATTTGACTTGTCATTTGAATTTAGCTTGAAACGAGTGAGGTTTAGCAAAATTTTAATTATGATGAACTGGCATCATTAATAGGGGTTACTGTAGTTTAACTATCGGGGTGTCACAATAAGATTATTCATACTGGAAACTTCCGTGTGCAGCCTGTAACACCCACGATGCGGCTATATCTCCCACGTGTCAGAGCACGACTTAGAGGCATAACCGCATTATAGGCAATGTCGCAAGAGGGGTAATCTTTACACATCCCATGTACTGAAGAATAAAGAGGTACAGGGTTGGCTTACAATCGCCACTTCACACGAAACATAAATATAGCATTACATCATCTAGAATACAATCAAGGTCCGACTATGGAAACAAATAAAGAAAGACCACCCCTATTGCTACAGATCCCCGATCGCCCCAACTGGGCTCCTCTACTGATCAACTAAAACACGGAACAACATAACGAACGCGGTCTTCATCGAGCTCCTCCTTGAGCTCGGTTGCGTCACCTGCATGGTTTCATCGGCACCTGCAAACTGGTTTTGGAAGAATCTGTGACTCACGGGGACTCAGCAATCTCACACCCTCGCGATCAAGACTATTTAAGCTTATGGGTAAGGTAAAAGGTATGAGGTGGAGCTGCAGCAAGCACTAGCATATATGGTGGCTACCTTACGCAAATGAGAGCGAGAAGAAAAGGCAAAAGCACGGTTGACAATCTAAGATCAAGAAGTGATCCTAGCCTACTTACGTTCAAGCATAACTCCAACACCGTGTTCACTTCCCGGACTCCACTGGAAAGAGACCATCACGGCTACACACGCGGTTGATGCATTTTAATTAAGTTAAGGTTTCAGGTTTTCTACAACCGGACATTAACAAATTCCCATCTTCCCATAACCGCGGGCACGGCTTTCGAAAGTTCAAATCCCTGCAGGGGTGTCCCAACTTGGCCCATCACAAGCTCTCACAGTCAATGAAGGATATTCCTTCTCCCAAGACAATCCGATCAGACTCGGAATCCCGGTTACAAGACATCTTGACAATGGTAAAACAAGTCCAGCAAGACCGCCCGATGCGCCGACATCCCGATAGGAGCTGCACATATCTCGTTCTCAGGGCAACACCGGATGAACACAACGTATAGCTAAAACCAGCCCTCAAGTTTCCCCGAGGTGGCACCGCAAGTGGCTCTGTTTCGGACCAACACTTAGACAAGCACTGGCCCGGGGGGGCTAAAATAAAGATGACCCTCGGGATGCGCGACTCCCAAGGGAAAAGGCTAGGTGGCAAATGGTAAAACCAAGGTTGGGCCTTGTTGGAGGAGTTTTATTCAAGGCGAACTGTCAAGGGGTTCCCATTATCACCCAACCGTGTAAGGAACGCAAAAACAAGGAACATAACACCCGTATAACGGAAACTGGGGCGACAAGAGTGGAACAAAACACCGGGCATAAGGCCGAGCCTTCCACCCTTTACCAAGTATATAGATGCATTAATTAAATAAGAGATATTATGATATCCCAACATATCCATGTTCTAACATGGAACAAACTCCAATCTTCACGTGCAACTAACAACGCTATATGAGGGGCTCAGCAAAGCGGTAACATAGCCAAACAACGATTTGCTAGGACAAGGTGGGTTAGAGGCTTGACATGGCAATATGGGAGGCATGATAAAGCATGTGGTAGGTATCGTGGCATAGGCATAGCAAAAGAGCGAGCAACTAGCAAGCAAAGATAGAAGTGATTTCGAGGGTATGGTCATCTTGCCTGAGATCCCGCAAGGAAGAAGAACGAGTCCATGAAGAAGACAAACGGACGTAGTCGAACGAATCCTCACAAACGCGACGTTATCGGAACCAACCCGAAGAAGCAACACTGGAAAGAAACAAACAACATAGTAAACAACCACCACATAGACATGGCATGATGCGCAACCAAGTATGATGCATGTCCGGTTTAATGAGGCATGGCATGGCAAAATGCACAAACAATCCTACAAATTAAATGGAGCTCAATATGCAACTCTGTTGCATATTGACGAAACACCACGCGACTTATTGATCAGGAAAAATAGGCTAGGGAGCCCAATTAACAAAACGGAGATGTTTTGTAGATGTTTGGGGATGATCCGGACACAACGGTAACGACTGTCCGGGTCGGGTCCGGGACAGCTTTCGGACGCGCGCGGGAGGAGGTCCGATGCACTGTGCAAAGAGGGGTAGGCATGGCCTAGGTGGATTGTGGAGAGCGGGTTGGGCTGAGAGAAGAGGGGAGAGATGCAGCCCGACACGGTTTCAGGAGACCGGAAACGTCCGACGTTAGACCGGCTATAATGCCGCTATAGTTTAACGGTTGGGCTATCAAACGAACTCCGAATGCGATGAAACTTGACAGGCGGTCTATCTACACTATAATAAGACCACACGCCAACTTTCAACCCAATACGAGAACATTTTCCGGCCACTTATAAAACAATATTTCGGACGTGCCGCGGGCGCGTGCGAGTGTGGTTGGGCTCAGAACGGACAACAGACGGAACTGGGGAAACCCGGACGGATGCAGGTTTTGAAAACATGATGATGCAATGCACATGATGACATGACAAGATGCAACACACAAGTAAATGACATCGCAACGACGGCGGATAACTGGAAGACACCTGGCGCATCGGTCTCGGGGCGTCACAACACTCCACCACTATGAGAGGATCTCGTCCCGAGATCTAGGATGGCACCGGAGAGAAACAGAAAAGGAAGAGAAGAGATAAAACTAAGTTGCTTCTTTGACAATTGAGTGAAACCAAAGAACCTTGCGAGGTTGAAAAAATTCGAGAAAAGAATACAATGAAGGTGAACAAAGTTGAAACCTCCGTTAGAGAAGAGGAACAAGGAACCTTACTAGACCCTTGTAGGTTGAAAGACATAAGAAAAGTGTTACAATGGACAATAGGTACATGCAAGCACTCTGATTGAAATGAGATTTACAAGGAACGATAAGGATCAATTACGACAACACTCTGGTCGGAATGAAAGGCAATAATAAGAACTTGGCAAAATGAAAGCACTTGGATGCGACTCCGGTTAAAACAAGATAGAGAAGGGAAAGAATGATATAATTTGGACAACACTCCGACTGAATGGAAAGAATTGCATGTGAACTTGGGAAGATTGGATGATACTTGATGAAATCAACAACACACTGCTTCCGGAACTAATGAAAGAATGGCACAATGGGTAAGAACGATTTCATACGGCACTCCGGTTGAGAAGGGGGCAAAAGTTGATTAAATGGGAAGAACTTGAAAAAGAGGGCATGACACTCCGGTTGAAAGGATAAGCAAAAAGGAAAGAACATGATCTTGGCAAAACGAGATGATAGGACGAAGAGAGGAACTTCACAGTGCCTTCAGAAAGAAAGAAAAAAAAGGTAGATCGTTAGCATCAGAGAACGGAGAAAGAAAAGACAATTTCTCCCACAATTGAATATGAAAAGCATGCTTGCAAACAAGGATTGAAAGGAGTTGTTGGGAAATCAACAATGAAAAGAATAAGTTTGTTGTGGGCTTATGGAAGACTTCTCAAAACTATGAGGTGAAATTCTGCCACTAACGAAAACAATTGCTTGCTTCAGATCGACGAGGAGATGAAAAACTTCTTTCATCGTGAGAATAGGAGGAAAACTTGGATTATTGATAAGCACCCCAATAGCAACATTCCTTAGAGAAGGTTTTAGGTGAAATGTAACCCAAGATAACTCCAACAAAGAGATTGATGGGTTGCAAAGGATCTCATTAATGAATTGAAAATGATGGGTTTAAAATATGTCATTCGGGACAACTTTAGAATAATGAAACACAAAGCAATTGTCAAAAATGACATAACACCACCTCAAAAGATAAGGTAGAATGAATTGCACTTCAAAATGCAAGATGAAGAATGCTTGAAGTAAAGCTTGGTGGATCATAGCTTCGAGAGAACTCTTGATGAACAATTGAAGAATGAAAATAAACCTTGACGAACCACCATGTAGAACCTCCGTGAAGAACTCCGGTAATGAAAGAATGATCAAACAAAAGGAAGGAGAAGTTGAAAACGCAAGGTGAAGGCTTGCGATGATATATATGGATCTTCATGATGATGAGAGCTTGGAACTCAGGAAAACAAAGATGAACAATTGAAACGAGAATTTGATTAGCCTCCGGAATAAGGAGTTGATTTTTTCCCGATGAAACAAGAATAAGAATTACATTATGCTCATACTTCATCAATTAAATTGATGACAAGCAATGGATTTGGCATACTACTTATTCCCATAGAAAAAGGATTGAAAAGAGATATAACACAAACTTGAGAAAGGTCTCTAATGATCCACCGGTAGGATTGAAACAACAAATGAATTGATATGATAACCAAGGAAGAGAATCTTGAATGAACCACCGTAAGAATTGAAAAACGAATGAAGTAAAGGGATGAATCACCGGGAAGTATTAGAGAACGAATGAAGATACTTGAGGGAATTTAGATACATGAGAGTGAAGAGATCATGAACTAATTAGAGGATATTTGATCGATGCACCGGTAATATTTGGAGAAACGAGAGCTGGAAGCTGGAATGAATAATCCCGAAATGATGGCCTTCGGAGAATCAAATTGAAAAGACTCCTGAATTGCTCCGGAAGGGTGAAAAGAATATCTCTCAATCGAAAATAATTATGAGAAGATGTCATCAAGCTAGAATCATGAATCTTTGAGAGAACGGATAGATTTGGAGGAAAAAAACTCTTCTTCGGTCTTCAAAATCCGAGAATGACGATGAGCACCACAACCATGACTAGTTGAGATACTCCGGGATGACGAATTGAAAGGTTGAACCAATGATGAAAAGAATTTGAAAGATCTTGGAGAAAGACATTTGACTGATGATAATTCATTCTTACGTCAAACTTGGAGAAGAATTTGAGAGTAACGCCGGGAAAAGAAGAGTCAGGTAAGATCCATCCTGGGAAAAGACCTGTGGGTTAGGGCCCACTCAAAAGAAACACCGTTGAACAATTTAAAAGAGAGATTGCGCCGGTTGAAATAAATGGCTTGAATGAGGTAACATCCTCGCAAAAGCTTGAACGAATTGAGAATGGAAACTTGAATTTTCTGAGATATCTTCAACACTCCAGAACAAATGAATAGCGAGGAGCGGATGATTAAGAGGTGCACCGGCATGAGAAAGCATTTGAAATGAGTTAAGGGATATGATCAACACCAAAAGTTTGAATTGAATCCACCGGAGGAGAAAAGGAATGAAGAATGATGAAATTGAAGCTCCGTTTGAATCTTCATAAGAAACACCGGGTAAAACATTGAAAGAAAAGACCAAAGGGATTTCTCACAAATAAAAGGATACATGAATAAGGGATCTGAATCCTTGAAGAAAAAGGGTGGGAGGGCGGGAAAACAAAGGCAACTTCGGACAGATGAAAAAAATAACGCTGAGAAGACTATGGGTTGATCTTGCGGATTGGAAAATGATCGGATCCACTTGAAGAGAATCACACCGGTTGGAAAGAATTGACAAGACAATCTCGATTATCATGAGGATTAGTATTCACATAGGAACATGAGAACACCGCTTAGGAAAGGTATGGAATCAACACTTGACTTCGAAGCAACTCGAATACCACAACTAAAACAACACAAAGATTGGCTTGCAGAATAAGCCGGAACAAACATATGATAGAGATTTCGTTCAAAGTTTTTGTGGTGGGGCCCACACGGGCTCGATCGTACAGCACCATCATGTACTAGGCAGTGCACATGACAGATGAAGCGTCCCCGAGTCAGCATAGCCAAGGACTCTTTAAGACACAACGAGACCACTGTAAAACCAACCGTGGATAGGCGGACCACTAGACGTCGAACCCCAATTTCATATCATACATCTGTCGAAAAGATTTCCTAAGAGCTACTTGAATTCCCACTTATAAACTCCTGAAACTTTCCGGTTATGCAATCAGGTGTTGGGGATACATGGGAAGCATAATATCTCACCCAAAACTAACAAATCCTACATCCAGCTGTATCCATCCTTCAACACATAACCAAGAAACCTTCGGAAATCATTTACCTCAACCTTTGAAAAGCATTTGTTATACAAGTTATGGCAATACTCCCGAACTCCCGCCCCAGTACTGGGTGGCGTCGAGGTTATCTCACCAACAACTGCATAAAAGAGATTTTCGATGTCGGCGAAACTCAGGTATTCCAGAACTGCAACGATAAAATTGTGACGACAACACCTCGGAGCTCAACTCCCCAGGACACTGCCACAACCCCTAAATGTCAGGAGGCACCAAGAACAATGTTTTCGTCTCAAAACCATCGGAATGATTCCAAGATACCCGCGTGATCCTAATATTTTAGTGAAATTTGAGAAGAGAAGAGTCAAAACTCTATGTCAGGAGGCCTCACCAGAGCGACGAAGGGACTGAGGAGTAAAAAGAATCCTACTCTCTGATATATATATATATATATATATAATCCTATAAGACTCAAAACATTTTGTTCTAGACTCAACAACGCTAGCGATTCGATCAAGCAGGGGGCTCCTAAGTCGGGGAAGGCTCTGATACCAACTTGTAACACCCATGATGCGGCTATATCTCCCACGTGTCGGAGCATGACTTAGAGGCATAACCACATTGTAGGCAATGTCGCAAGAGGGGTAATCTTTACACATCCCATGTACTGAATAAGAAAGAGGTACAGGGTTGGCTTACAATCGCCACTTCACACAAAACATAAATATAGCATTACATCATCCAGAATACAATGAAGGTCCGACTATGGAAACAAATAAAGAAAGACCACCCCTATTGCTACAGATCCCCGATCGCCCCAACTGGGCTCCTCTACTGATCAACTGAAACACGGAACAACATAACGAACATGGTCTTCATCGAGCTCCTCCTTGAACTCGGTTGCGTCACCTGCACGGTTTCATCGGCACCTGCAAACTTGTTTTGGAAGAATCTATGAGTCACGGGGACTCAGCAATCTCACACCCTCGCGATCAAGACTATTTAAGCTTATGGGTAAGGTAAAAGGTATGAGGTGGAGCTGTAGCAAGCACTAGCATATATGGTGGCTACCTTACGCAAATGAGAGCGAGAAGAGAAGGCAAAAGCACGGTCGAGAATCTAAGATCAAGAAGTGATCCTAGCCTACTTACGTTCAAGCATAACTCCAACACCGTGTTCACTTCCCGGACTCCACCGGAAAGAGACCATCATGGCTACACACGCGGTTGATGCATTTTAATTAAGTTAAGGTTTCAGGTTTTCTACAACCGGACATTAACAAATTCCCATCTGCCCGTAACCGCGGGCACGGCTTTCGAAAGTTCAAATCCCTGTAGGGGTGTCCCAACTTAGCCCATCACAAGCTCTCACGGTCAACGAAGGATATTCCTTCTCCCAAGACAATCCGATCAGACTCGGAATCCCGGTTACAAGACATCTGGACAATGGTAAAACAAGTCCAGCAAGACCGCCCGATGCGCTGACATCCCGATAGGAGCTGCACATATCTCGTTCTCAGGGCAACACCGGATGAACACTACGTACAGCTAAAACCAGCCCTCAAGTTTCCCCGAGGTGGCGCCGCAAGTGGCTCTCTTTCGGACCAACACTTAGACAAGCACTGGCCCAGGGGGGGTTAAAATAAAGATGACCCTCGGGATGCGTGACTCCTAAGGGAAAAGGCTAGGTGGCAAATGGTAAAACCAAGGTTGGGCCTTGCTGGAGGAGTTTTATTCAACGTGGACTGTCAAGGGGTTCTCATTATCACCCAACCATGTAAGGAACGCAAAAATAAGGAACATAACACCGGTATGACGGAAACTAGGGCGGCAAGAGTGGAACAAAACACCAGGCATAAGGCCGAGCCTTCCAGCCTTTACCAAGTATATAGATGCATTAATTAAATAAGAGATATTGCTATATCCCAGCATATCCATGTTCCAACATGGAACAAACTCCAATCTTCACGTGCAACTAACAACGCTATACGAGGGGCTGAGCAAAGCGCTAACATAGCCAAACAACGGTTTGCTAGGACAAGGTGGGTTAGAGGCTTGACATGCCAATATGGGAGGCATGATAAAGCATGTGGTAGGTATCGTGCCATAGGCATAGCAAAAGAGCGAGCAACTAGCAAGCAAAGATAGAAGTGATTTCGAGGGTATGGTCATCTTGCCTGAGATCCCGCAAGGAAGAAGAACGAGTCCATGAAGAAGACAAACGGACGTAGTCGAACGACTCCTCACAAACGCGACGTTATCAGAACCAACCCGAAGAAGCAACACCGGAAATAAACAAACAACATAGTAAACAACCACCACATAGACATGGCATGATTCACAACCAAGTATGATGCATGTCCGGTTTAATGAGGCATGGCATGGCAAAATGCACAAACAATCCTACAAATTAAATGGAGCTCAATATGCAACTCCGTTGCATATTGACGAAACACCACGTGACTTATTTAGTTCGATCTTGTTTATGTACCCAACAATATTAAATGTTGATAAACATGGCAAGAGGGTGAAGCAAATGAAAACTACCTAACTAGGCAAGTTTAAATGAGGCCGGAACAACAAACAACAAGTCCGGAAACTCCTCATGTGCATATTTTAGGTTTTGCTACTGTTCTACCCTAAACTCAATTTTAGAGTTGTTAAACATGCAAAGTGCAGCCACCATGTTAAACTAGGCATTTTTCTACCCCAAATGCATATAAAGTTTATTAAATTTGGAGCTACGGTTATTTAGTTATGAATTAAAGCATTTTAACATGGCAATAGGCAAAATATATGCAAACAGCATTTTAAACATGTTAAACATGGATGAAAATAGCATATTATGAAACTAGACACAATTCTAAGCATTTTACATATAAAGTTTGTTTTAATCCGATGCACCGTTTGTGAGTTATTATATGCACGATGCTTAGGGGTTTTTCTGCAAAACTGTAAGTCCTCGGATAATAGCTAAATTCGTAGAACTGAAAAAAACATGACACGGGCCAGATCTACTGGGACTGGGCTGCTCACATTGGGCTTTGAGGCTGGTCGGCTAGGAGAGGGAGGCTGGAAGGGGGCGCTGGGCCTGCTTGCTGGTGGCCCACGTGGCCGCTGAAGCTGGGCCAAGGGCGCTGGCTGCGGTCAACGCGGCAGGGACGAGCGGGCGTCCTCTGCACGACAGGTAGCAGAGCCGCGGTGGCACAGCTGCTCGCCGGAGAGGAAGGAAAGGTGGCGGAGACGACGGATCTAGACGGAGGGGGGTGGATGTTGGTGAAGAAGCTCCAGGCAGAGAAGGTTCCATGAGGCGGCGGCGACTGCTGCCGAAGGGGATCGAGGCGGCATGGTCCGTCTCTGCTCGATACAGAGGCTGGCGCGGGACGAGCAAGATGGAGAGGATGCAACAGCGGGCACTTGACAACGAGGCAGGCGACAGCAGCTTGGCACGGTGCGAAACTTGGCTCGGAGTCGAGGTCGCTGGAGTGGGCGAGGATGGGGCCTTGGGCGTCGGGGTTAGCAGAGGAGGCCGAGGCTGCATGGCCACTCGAGGTCGTCGCCCGCGGGTAGTTCCTAGGAGACTAGGAGCTTCATATGAGAGAGAGGGGGTAGAGAGAAGAACGGGAAAGGAGGAAGGCATGGGGCGAGGCCGGTCTGGCGGAGCTGGTGACATGGTTGTCGGTGACGGCAGGGGAGCGAGGTCGCTCGGGGCTTGGTTGGCGGGCTGGATCGGGAAGGGATCCCGATGGGAAGATTTGGTGAGTGGGTGGCGGCGACAGATCCGAGGAGGGGGAAGGCTGTAGGTGGCGGCGGGGAGATCCCTAGAAATTAGGGATTTGGTCTTCGGATAGACTAATATATATATAGCGAGGGGATTAGGTTAGGGGCTATATGGACCCTCCGATCATAATCGGACGATCAGGAAAAATAGGCTAGGGAGCCCAATTAACAAAACAGAGATGTTTTGTAGATGTTTGGGGATGATCCGGACACAACAGTAATGACTGTCCGGGTTGGGTCCGGGACAGCTTTCGGACGCGCGCGGGAGGAGGTCCGATGCACTGTGCAAACTGGGGTAGGCATGGCCTAGGTGGATTGTGGAGAGCGGGTTGGGCTGAGAGAAGAGGGGAGGGATGCAGCTCGGCACGGTTTCCGGAGACCGAAAACGTCCGACGTTAGACCGGCTATAATGCCGCTATAGTTTAACGGTTGGGCTATCAAACGAACTCCGAGTGCGATGAAACTTGACAGGCGGTCTATCTACACTATAATAAGACCACACGCCAACTTTCAACCCAATCCGAGAACATTTTCTGGCCAATTATAAAATAATATTTCGGACGTGCCGCGGGCGCGTGCGAGTGTTTGTTGCGCTCAGAACGGACAACGGACGGAACTGTGGTAACCCGGACGGATGCAGGTTTTGAAAACATGATGATGCAATGCACATGATGACATGACAAGATGCAACACGCAAGTGAATGACATGGCAACGACGGCGAATAACTGGAAGACACCTGGCGCATCGGTCTCGGGGCGTCACACAACCACATGCTATTATGGGCTCTAGCATAGTTGATTAAGTTGTGTGAACTCTTACAGTGGTAGACTAGCAGATGTAGGGGATGTAGGTGTACCGGTCTACCCATTGTAAGGTGCTAACGCTTCTGAAAGACTGTGTCTCGGTCATCCATTTCTCAAACATTATGTAGTGCGAGAAATCCAACGGAGGAGATCGAGTCTTGTGGGGAAAAGTGCACAAGCCTCCGCAGAGTGTACAAAATAATCATGGTTAGCCGTGCCCCCGGTTATGGACATCTTGAGTATCTAGTTCTCGGATTATCATGTGGATCTCATCACTCTTAATTATATAATTTTGTTTGGGTTAATGATTACTTTTAATTGGGATTGTGATGGGGTTTACCATTCTCAATGTTTTCAACAAATTTTGCAGTTAAATAAAATATATTCCTTTGCAGTAGGGAAAAATTGGCTTTACGCAAAACATATTAACCATACAACCTCCACCAGCCATATATGCATATAGTGATAGCTTTATTATGTTCATTATTCTCTTGTGTTACCTTGCCAGCATATTCTATGTGCCGACCCATTTTTGGGCTGCAACGTATCCTGTTGTAGACTTTGCAGACGACGAGTAAGGAGCCTTAGGTCATGGTCTTTCACTCAGTGAAGCCGTTGGAGTTGATGGACTCACTTTATCTTCCAAGCCTTCCGCTGTTATCGTATTAGATGGCCTAAAGCCATATTTATTGTAATAAGTTCTCTTTTGAGACATTCGATGTAATAAGTGTGTGATTGCCACTCTGTTATAAATCCTTCAAGTACTGTGTGTGTCAGCATTACCAATCCAGGGATGACACTTATACATAGAGATCAGACTGTTTGAGGTCTGGTCGCTACATAGCTAGAGCTTGAAATACACTATGATTTGAAATCAATGTAAAGTGGATTCAAAAAGTCGAGTTAGAGTTCATATAGTACACATAGTTCATATCTATCTCGACAGTAATTGTGTGGTGTGCTGTGCAGATAATATACAAATGATGGTATAACTTGACAACAATGATGATTGTTCATCTTATTAAAATAATGAAACAAATTCAAATGGTTTAACTTGACAACAATGATGATTGTAGATCTTATTCTAATAGAGAAATGAATTCAAATTTAGTTGATATTCAAGCGGTAGTATATACATTTGGAATGCACTAAAACATTCATTTGCATGCATTATACACGTTGAGAAATATTTTAATTGAACATAACATGAATTCAATGTTTTGAATGGAATTTGTAGTGCGATTGATTTGGTACAGTACACGGGACTAGACTCTCTTGTGTGGTGCAAATTGATTTCTTTTTGTTTTTTCATCGAGGGAAGTGCGAATTGATTTGGTACAGTACACGTTAGGCTTGTCCGAAAATTTTAACCCGCGCCTTGTTACCCCAAAATATTAAAGATATATCTTTGTCTCGTTGTGCTTCGGAAACTCCCTCCATCTCAACCCGCGCATTACTATCCCACAATAACAACGCGCGTGAAAACTCTCACCTCCTGCGAAATCCCGACACGCGAATGCCCGTGATACACTACAAAAAAAGACACATCCGTGACATTTTGGGCCGAACAAATTTTTTTTCTGCCATACATATGACACTTCTATGACGATAATTGTGACAAAACCCGGTATCATCATAGATGTGGTGGGCTCCTACTTTATGACAAAAAATCATGACAGAAAATGGGCTTTTCGTCCTGGGCAGGCCGGAGACGCAGTTGCATGACATTCTTTGGGCCGTCCATGACGGAAAAAACCATGGTAGAAGTGAGGGGGAGGAAAATTTTAGGGAGTTCCCGGTTACGGTGGGAGGTCGGGGGCCGAGCGATGCGCGTTTCTCATACATGTACGCGCGTGTGTGCGAGGCGTTGGCTCTGACTGAACCCGAGCGAGGCATTGGGCTCTAACTGAACCCGAGCGATTGCACTGCAGGAACCCGAGCGATCGATCGATGGCTGTTAACTGAACCCGAACGAGCGATTCCTTCGCTACTGCTGCTAAATGAAGTCGATCGATGCTGCCTCTAGGAAGAACAGTGAGCGTTGCAGGTGGGGGGGGGGGTTTGGATGAACAGTGAGCGGTGGCGTTGCCTCTGGATGAACAGGACCCCGTGGTGTGGTGGAGGGCTGGATGAACAGTAGACGGTGGAGGGGTGCCCGTGTAGGGGTGGTTGAACAGGACTCCGTGGTGTGGAGGGCTGGATGAACAGTAGACGGTGGAGGGGTGCCTGTGGAGGGGTGGTTGAACAGGACCTCATGGCGTGGAGGGCTAGATGAATATCAAACGGTGGAGGGGTGGTTGAACAGTAGCCGGTGGAGTAGCACGCGGTGGAGCCTGGATGAACATGAGCCCGTGGAGGCTGGAGGAGGTCGACGGTAGCCCGTGGAGGATGGAGGAGGTCGACGGTGGAGATGAACAGTATCCCGTGGAGTCCCGTTTTGCGGTACGCCACACCCCTCCCGACGAACAGGACCCCCGTTTCGACCGTAGCGCTCCAACACAAGTCCGTTTCGTCCGTTCTGTGGTATGCCACACCCCTCCCGATCAATAGGACCCCCGTTTCGACCGTAGGAGGTCCGTTTCCTCCGTTTTGTGGTACGCCAAACCCCTCCCGATGAACAGGATCCTGTTTCAAACGTGGCCGGTCGAACACAAGGCCGTTTCCTTTGTTTTGCGGTACACCAGGCCTCGTTTCCATCGCCTGTTCCGTCTAAGCCCTCTCGATGAAAACGACCACGCATTCCGTTCTGACCCAGTCGGTTGGCTCCCACGCGTTCCGTTGCCTCCTGATGAACACAACGCATTCCGTTGCCTCCCCATGAACATGACGCATTTCGTTGCCTCCCCATGAACATGACGACGACGCTGTTTCTCCGTTCCGACCCAGCCATGTACATGAGCCTTGGCCGTATGTATGCGCGAGTAGGTGTTCGAGACCCTGCTCGTATGTATGTACGTGGCCATATTTTCTTTCTTGCACCCTGGCCGCTGTACGTGCGTGTACATGCTACGTGCGCGCCTCTACTACGACACGTACGTGCCTCTACTACGACACGTGCGCGCCTCTACATCGACCAATATATATGTACGTACAGGTTCGCGACCAGAATAACAACGCTACGTACGCTTCGACCAGGTGGGTCCCGACTGTCAGACACTTCCTTGCCTGCGAAGATGTAGCTGGTGGGTCCCAGCAGTCAGGGGGGGCGAATCGTTTTTTTTTGCCCGGACGCACTTCCTTGCGTGCGAAGATGTAGCTGGTGGGTCCCAGCAGTCAGGGGCAAAAGTTTTTTTTCGCGAAATACGGTGGCCCGTCCGGTGGGTCCCCGCTGTCACGTGGAGGAATAATTATTTTGCACGTAATAAGGAGGCACTTCCTTGCTGCGGCCGTGGACCCAGCTGTCAGGCTCTCCACGTATAGTCCATGTCCGATGGAAGCCGTTCCTTGACCATGTTGACCATGCCGCGCCGAGAGCACCAGGGCGGTGGACGACGGCGAGGCCTAGGAAGGGGACGACGTGGAGCCGGGGAAGACGCGGCAGTGGATGCCCACGCGTAGAGGAGTATGAGGGTTCACTAGTTCGCTGTGGTGTGAGGATGCCATCGCCGCAGAATAACAGGGGGTGTGGGTGAGTAGAGGGATGGCCTGGCCAGCGGTGGGAGTAGTAGGGGGCGGTGAGGCCTTGCCGCATCGCAGCCGGCCACGGGAGGCAGGAGCACGAGGCACGACCGACGCTGGTTTGGGCGGCTGGAGCAAGAAGACCAGAGGTTGAAGAAGCACTACGGCCGTTGGATGGACATCGTACGGTCACTGGAGCTAGAATCGTGCATATTGACTAAGTTGACAAAGCCCTCCGTCCCCGTCAACTTAGTAGGCCCACAAGTCAGCCTGCCACTATACTGGGTGCCAGCTAACAGGGGGAGTTTTCATTTTTTGTGCGTAATAAGGAGGCACTTCCTTGCGTGCGAAGATATAGCTGGTGGGTCCGAGCTGTCAGCGGGGGTAACGTTTTTTTCATGAAATACAGAGGCCCTTTCGGTGGGTCCCTGATGTCAGGTGGAGGAATCATTATTTTGCGCGTAATAAGGAGGTATTTCCTTGCGTGCGGCCGTGGACCCAGCTGTCGGCCTCTCCACGTACAGTCCACTTCAGATGCATGTCGGTCGTTGACCACGTTGACCAGGTCGCGCCGAGAGCACCAGGGCGGTGGACGACGGCGAGGCCTAGGAAGGGAATGACATGGAGGCAGGGAAGACTCGACAATTGTTTCCCACGTGGAGGGCAGTACGACTGTACGAGGGTTTACTGGTTCGTCTGCCGTCGTCGGAGAATAACAGCAGGTGTGTGTGAGTAGAGGGATGGCTAGGCCAGCGATGGGAGTACGGTGGGGCGGTGAGGCCTGCGCGGCAGCAGAGCCGGCCGCGGGGAGGAGGGAGCAGGCAGTCCCGACGACGCTTGTTTGAGCGGCTGGAGCAGGAAGAGCAGAGATTGAAGAAGCACGACGACCGTTGGATGGCCATCCAACAGTCAGTGCTTGTGCATCAACCTTTTTTTAAGAAAGCCTCAAATCTGTGGAAAACAACATACATCCCATCTGCCATTATTTCTAATAATTTACAGCCCATTTGCTAATTCTTAAGGTTTTTTTTGGATCCCATATTCTTTTTGTTAGCATTACAACCCATACTGTGGACACAGTTAAAAAATTATACAAAATTTGCATATTTCGGTGCGGTCCGAACTGTTTTTATCCCGAAATTTTGACTCACATTCAAACTGATTTAAAAAATAAATGTATATCAATATAAAATCCAACAAATTCTGCATGCATAAAAATTAATGTAATTTAAAATCTCTAAATGAAAAAAGATATTTGAAACTAATTGTCGGTTTGATGTGTTTTAAAAATGTACAACCCATTTCTCATTACTGATAGGCCATTTTCTCGGCCAGCCGAATGAAGCTCTCCTCGTCTTGAAAGATTTGTAGCCCAACAGGCCTGACAAAGCGACTTACTTGGCAAATCACAAAAAAACTGGGCTGTGGCCGTGGACCCAGCTGTCAGTCCATTTGTTTTTTAGTCCATTTGGTGGGCTGGGTGAAACAATGATGTAGCATCTATGCAGCCCATTTAAATCCCATTTGCGTTTTTCTCGAAATCCGTGGACTTGCTGGGCTGGGTGAAAATATCATGTTGGGCTAGACGGGGAAAGTACTGGGAGAAAACTCAGTTTACATCGAAAAAGGAAGTGGGAGAAAATTTAGAGACCTGCTGGGTCCACCTAAGGAGGGGAATATGTTGGGAGGAAGGAGATTCAAAGCACGGCAGCCGAGTGAACTAGTTTTTTTTACGGACAAGTGAACTAGTTTACATACATAAGCAAATAGCCACTAAGAAAAGCAATCAGGTTAATGGGTTCTTAAAAGAAATATTTCGGACAAAACAGATAATTACGACACATAGGCTAATGCATGAAAGACTCAGATGATAAAGGTGCTTATAAATAGATAAAGTACAACATCTAGACCTTCCTGGCACGCTTGATCATGACGCTGCGGCTGTCCGTGTACTCATCGGTTATGGGAAGCAGACACGCCCTCATGTCCAAGATCTGCCTGTACATGTCGTAGCCTGCGTATGCTTCCTTGGCCGCGTAGGTTATGTAGGCTAGATTCAGAGGTACCTCCCACGTGTTCAGGTCATCTTCTTTCATGTTGGCGTATCAGGGGTCGATAATGGCTCAGCGAGGTCAATCATGGAGTCCTTCTCCTGCCCATTGCTAATGATCTTGTATTGCTTCTGGATGTCAACAAGCTTGTTGCACCAGATGGCCGAATCATCGCGTTCTTCCTTCTCTCCACTGTAGCGAAGGTGCAGTCGACGCTGCCGATGAAACAGGCAAATGCTCCAGAACCTGGTTCAGCCATAGGACCGAGGCAGAGCTTCACCGAGTTCGTATCGTTGGTGTACATCACATTCAACTTGGTGCAGCCATAGGACTGAACGGCGAACTCAAAGGGGAACTCCTTGCTGAAGTCCATATCCAGCAGGCTCACCCCTCGGATCACCATTGGAGTCTCTTCGAGTGAACGAGTGTGTAGGCGGCGGTAGCAGTTCATTTTTCAGCTCTTGGGGAACGGGATTCAATAGTAAGCTGAGTGTGTAGAGGAGATAACAGTTACTACCCCTCCCTCGTCCGCTGCACGCCCGGTAGAAGATGCACCCTCGGTCACACGTCGGTTCACGAGCGGGTCTATATTGGTACTATAATAACAGGAGTTAGTGGTCACTTTACTTAAATTTAATTAGCTTTAATAGAAATTTATACTTAAAACAAGCAATGCATTCGCTCGTTCTATCAGTGCCACAGGATCAACATGCACAACATTAGAATTATTATTCTCAGGACGCACACGATCAGCACATTTGTCGCACTTTCACAAAGATAATACTACCAAGTTTGAACTGTTTGTTATGGTTGTTGTCCTCTGCATCATCATGCCGTGTTTCCCAGCTTGCAAGATTCAGAAGCAACAAATAAGATCCAAATAATAAGTACAACAAAGATGCCTACACATCTCATTGATTCCCAGCTTGCAAGATTCAGAAGCAACAAATAAGATCCAAATAATAAGTACAACAAAGATGCCTACACATCTCATTGATTCCCAGCTTGCAAGATTCAGAACCAACAAATAAGATTCAAATAATAAGTACAACAAAGATGCCTACACATCCACTGATTCCCAGCTTGCAAGATTCAGAACCAACCCATCAGAGCCTTTTGATAAAGTGAATATCGGGATTAAATCCATCTTGGCTAGCCATGTCATACAATCGAAGAACTTGGCGAATGCTCTTGACCGTCACAACATCTGTAGTTGAGTATTCCTGTTTGCACAGCATGTTTGCACATCACAAACAAGGAGACAGGAGAGCATGATTTCGCTTTAATAGCGGCCTCCTTGAACTCAACCTCCAGCTCTACTTGGATGAGGTCTGCCTGGACTTCCATGATTCAATTCATGCGCCTTTTTCTGCAGTTCACCTGAAATGAAGCAAAGATTGCATCATTCAGCTAGCAAGAAGTACTTGCTCTTGTGAGCTGGCAGGTTCTTCTTTAGTAGTTGCACTAAAATTGAGGAACATTAAGGTTGGCTGTCCGGCTCATGTAAGGTGCAACTATAATTTTCTTATCCTTTTGTGCAGTTCCACTAAAATAAAGTGCCATTGTGGTGACAGTGACGACTCCATCTTGCAAAGGCTAATAAAATGTTGCACGAGATTACCAGCAGAACTTGACGAAGATTTTGGAAACTCCGATCACCATTTTGTGCAGTTCCACCAAAATTGAGAGATGTTGCCCATGTGACATTTTAGTTGAACTACACAAGACACTCATTCCCAAAAAAAGTGTTTTGTGCAGTTCACCAAAAGGTCACAATAGCAACAAGGTGAAATGGATATCCCTATCTGCACAAAAAGATAGAAAGTAAACAATTGCTGGTCAATAAGAATATACGAAACATATACAAAATGAAAAGAAGCATCTTAATTTTGTTCATGGCAATCACGCAAGGACAGTAGAAATTTTAAAACGTCAGCAATGCTTCATGTTAGCAGAAGCATTATGATCAACAATGAGATTCCTCAAATATGGGATTACTTTAATGGTGGCATTGCTTGTTTAACAGACATAGTAAATCAACAACAGCTAAAGAGTTGGTTTAATGGCATGGGACTGTGGGGACACCAAGACACTCAGCAGCGTAAAGGAGCAACTTACTTATCATACTGGGGAAAACAGCAGGAGTGCCATTGTACTATGTGAGGGCAGCAAATCTAATCCTGGAGACCTTGTACTATGTGAGGGCAGCAAATCTAATACTGGAGACCTTTTACTATGTGAGGGCAGCAAATCTAATCCTAGAGACATTTTACTATGTGAGGGTAGCAAATCTAATCCTGAGACCTTTTACTATGTGAGGGCAGCAAATCTAATCCTGGAGACCTTTTACTATGTGATGGCAGCAAATCTAATCCTGGACATACTCTGTTGACTTGTCCACCGGCCGCCACTTTCTATCCTTTTTTCGACCAATAATAGATCTGTTCCTTATCCAGTTTGTATTGCGTTTTCCCATTATTTCCCATTTCAACCAAGAGACCGGTTGGGTATCCAGTCTCTACTACTTTCACCATATCATTTCCTCTTTGAATCAAGTCCTAGATTGATGCTACAACTTTCCCCCCTTTCTTCGTTGTTTGAATAAAGCCCTAGATTCGAATGCATGAAGTTGCTTGACCTCTAATAATACTAAAAATTTAGGTGGCTTTGGAAGAGCTGATGGGAGTAGAAAAAGATGCACATGCAGACACGTGGGGAGCTGGGGCAGTAGAGCAAGGCCACTTTCGAAGAACTTATACCTGAGGGTCGCCGGGATGTCGGCGGCGACAGGTCGGATCTGCGGACAATGCGGCAGGGTGGAAGAAGGGTCGGAGGACCTCCCGAGCCGGCCATGTGTCAGAGAGAACGACACGGGCAGAGGATCGGGCCCCTCCGGCAGCTGTGGGTTTCCTCCCTCGGCGGCGATGACCGCGTGAATGATGCACCTTTTAGTCCTCTACACACACAGGCCGAAGGGATCCGGCCGGATCTGTGACCAGCGGTGAGCAGAGAGAAAATGTCGCTACCGCTGTCTTGTTTATATCTGGAGAGGATGAGAGAATGAAGAGAGCAACCCTAGTAAAGCAAGCGCTCAGGCCCCTGCGTCCATATATAGTGGAGTGATTATCTTTTTTCTCTCCACAACAAGCGTTTCAATTTGTGTATGTGGCATTAAAGAAAAGAAACTCTCTATTTAAGGTGACTACTGTACGACTCCTACTTACTACTACTAGTAGTACTACAGTATTGTTCACTTGTGCTCCCCGCCCCTCCATTCATTGAACAACCCCATGGGTGAATAAACATACAATAAGTACTGTATTTATATAGAACGAACAATCTCAAACTATTTTCGTGTAGTTAAAAGTTGAGGGCGGGGCTTTTCCCGGGCAGTACGCGCGGCAGTTTTTGGGTAGGGCCAGAAGACTATTTTAATTTTTAAAAAACTTCGAGACGGCCACAGAGCATGGAGCCGACCCCAACGATTTTAAGCTTACAGGCACGGTACACACTATCCTAGACTACTCTACACATGAAACCGCCACACAAGCATGCGGGCTGCGCTTGGCTCTTCGCCTCTTCGGGAAGTCGAACAATGATGGAATACTACCGCAATGGAGGAGTACTACAGTACGCTTCTGGCCATCTGACACCGATTGAACTGTTGCATGTCCACCGCGTGCGGGAGGGAGAGCGTGTAGCGAAAGCTTCTCCTAGTCTTGCCAGCCACCACGCTCATGGGCGAGGGAGGGACGCTCCTGCCTTTGTGTGCATGACAGGTGGGCCCGACAGGTGTGTGGCCAACCTGTCATACAGCCAAAGGCAGGTGCAGTTAAGTCTGCGAGGGAGAGGATAATCAAACTTCTCGTTGATGTACGAGTTGACGCGACACATCAAAGCACTGCACTCGATATATTTCAATAATTTGTGTGTGTGGCTCCCAGATGCAGAGGACGGGGGTCATCATCCTCCTTTTCGATAAAAAACAGACGCGTGTGTGAGAGGACGGGTGCGTGCATGCACCTCTTCTCTTCCTGTATAACGTACTACTAAACTCAGAGTACAAGTTTTTGTGGGTGGCACGATGGTGCGTGCGAGAAGTCCCGAGAGATAGGTTTAATGCGTCTGAAAAAAAGACTAGCCTAGAGCTCTCCACACGGCTATTGTTTTTCTCAAAAAATTATGTTTATCAATGCATAATTGCAATGCATGCATGCATAAAGTACATGCATTGGTCAATTTTCTCTTAATACTTGCATGCAATGATTTAATGCACCTTGGAATCTGAACATGTGTTGGGGAACAACCAAATTGAGCCTTATAAAATGGAAAAAATAAAATTTTGTGATAAGCCCTATAAAACCGGAAATGAGGGAGTAGAAAAAGAAGTACTCCATCCGGGAATAGTGCCGCACTTCGAAACTAGAACCGTCAATAAATTTTGAGCTTGCATCTCATCACATTCCAAATTACTCCATGCTATATTGAATTGCAAACCTGTTCACACCGATCACAACCTAAACGGTTTCCCACTTAGGGGCGTACTAGCACATTTGCCCGTGCGTTGCAACGGGAAAAAATGATGTTTTGTTCAAGCATAATGTCTCATAGCATCCTTCTATAAAATGAACATAAAAAAATACGATGCAATTTAGCCATGTTATATTTTCTTTGCCGGGCATAATCTTCCATCGATTCCATTTAAGTAAAATTCTTCCTTTAGTTACCATGACGTCCTCACCTGTTTTAGTCGGGAATCAAATTATTCCTTTTCTAATTTAGTAGCCCAACACATTAAAGCCTACAAATCTTTTTTAAATAATGCTATATTTTTACCTCAAGTCCTTCCTTTAATTAGCTCGCCCTAAACACGAGGGCTGCCACTCATATATTTAGAACGAGTTGGGATTAGTAAATTTGAATGGTGTATAGGTCGTTGGTTGTTACATAAAACATCCAGATAGGAGTTTCTGTGATCAATTTCGACAATATTGATTTATTTTGACCTAATTATTATCCGCGGTCTCTATAAAAGCCCATAAAAGGCCCATCAACGTACAAGTACCTGGCCCAGATCGCTTAGCATGCATTCAAACCAAACGAAAAGGACTAAACCAAACTAAGAATACCTATTCCCTTTAATAGTAGGTATAGATTAGTACTCGGTTATAAATACTAGTATGCCAAGATGACTGCACATTCCTCCTCAACTCCTCATCCACAAAAACAAAGTCATTCAGCATCCTTCCCTTGCGTCAGCCATGGCCAGTGTGAGTTCTGGGTCAAGAGATTGCCACCAGGGAGAGGCGAGCATGGAAGCGGAAGCAAGAGAGATGTCCCGCCTCGCTGCGAGAGCAGCCGATATGTCCCCCGCGCGGAAGTAGCAGCACAGAGGTCCTGCCGCGCCGCTGAAGCAGCACGGAGGTCCCGCCGCACCGTTGATGCAGCAGACTGGTCCGGCCGCGCCGCGAAAGCAGCAGAAATGTACCGCCGCGCAACAAATGCAGCAGAGATGTCCCGCCGTGCCACGGCGGCCTGGGAAATTTTCTCGCGGGCAGGCGACGACTGTTACAGGCGCATGCATGCGATCGTCCATAGCTAGATGGATCAGATCTCCGGCTCGGCGAGGTTGCAGGACGACATGATAGCCTCGTTTGAACAGGCTACCAGCGTCATCCGGCAACTAAGGGAGGGCAATGATAGGCTCCGGGCCGAGCGCGACCTGCTGAGGGAGAAGATCATCCGAAGTGCAGACCAGCAGGAGGAGACCAGTGCCTTGTTGAAGAGTACCAGCGTCATCGTCAAGAAACTTATGGACGAGAATGACATGCTCCGCAACGAGCGCCAAAGGCTGGTGGAGGAATCCATGGATGTTCTGAAGCAGCGTCTTGAGGACACGAAAGAGCTCATCACCGCTCGCCGCAGAGACTAATTTCCTGGTTTCTTTTGATGAAATAATCGGTTTAGGATGTGGATTGTGTCGTCGGTTGTGAAATGTTGGGTTCTAGCATGGATGTTTGGCCTTTGTTGGCCTCTTGGGATTTTGCGATTTCAATCTGGTAGCTTTTAGTCCTACGTGTTAGGCTGGAGTTGTGCTGAACTTCTTGTGAATTGTGGTAGTTTTCAGTAATGAAAATCGGAAGGGGCAAGCCCTTCTTTGATCAAAAAAGAAAAATTAATCGTCCTTATATATTCATCAGTCTTGCTATAAGTCGCAGTAGATGCTATATAGGTCCGTCGGATCTTACATCAAGATTCGTGCTTTTAGATTTTCTTTTTTCTCTCTTAAATTTCAGTCGAGTGAGACATATCCACACCATTAAACAGAGGCTCGGGCGCCATTAATGGAGACCTTGGGAGAGAGCTGGACGGCATATGGAGGTCAAAGGGCTCTCCTCCCGATAAGCACGCGTAGGGGTCTGATCGCACGCCTCTCGTACTCAAATAGCTACCCTGCACGACGCCTCCTAGCTAATAAAAAATGGGGACGCGTGGCGGCATGTAAATGGTACTAGTAAGTAGAACGCCCACGGTTTCAATAATATTTTTATTCCAATTGTAATGTGACAACACTTGTTCCAAAATGACTTTGTTGATTGTTAATGTGTGTGCCTTCGCAAATCGGACTGCAAATTTACCACAGCATGTTGGTGCCATGTCATGGCACCAAGCCAAGTTTCATTATTTTCATGCGTGTTTTGGATTTACAGGAATTAAAAAACTAAGTTTCTCAATGTTTCCAACCCAGCCACGACGCCCAAAATTTTGAATTTCATTCCCATTTCTTGCATGGAACCTAGAAATTTACCCGAGGACACACATGTGATTTTTCAACCAACTTTGGTGCACTGGAACATGTGCTTGTATTTCAAATTTGAATTATGCACACAATGGTGACACGTTCCCTCCCAGAACCACAAGCCTTCTTGAGAGAAGCTCTAATTTACAAGAAGCTTATACCAAAATTTGTTCCTATTCGACCAATTTTTTTACCACGGCATGGTACTACCATGACATGACACCATGCCAAGTTTCATGATTTTAAAACCAAGTTTCTCAATGTTCTCGACCGAGCCACGATGCCTAGATGTTTGAATTTTATTCTCATTTTTTGCATGGGACCTACTCTTTCACCCGAGGACACAAATGTGATTTTTCAACCAACTTTGGTGCACGGGAGCATGTGCTTGTAGTTCAAATTTGAATTATGCACATTAAATGACCAAAAACTCAATTAATGTGTAAATAAGGCCAAACGAAGCCGGAATAATTCCAAAATTTAACAGGGCACTCATGTAGTTCAATGTTGCCTTTGTAAATAAACTCAAGGGGGACAACGTATATCGTTTCGCACTCAAAGGTGGCACGTTCCCTCTCAGAACCACGAGCCTTCTTGAGAGAAGCTTCGGTTTGCAAAAGCTTATACCAAAATCTGTTCCTATTCGACCAATTTTTGTACCACAACATGGTAGTACCATGACATGACTTCCATGCCAAGTTCCATGATTTTCAAATGTGTTTTGGATTTACAAGAATTTTAAAACCAAGTTTCTCAATGTTCTCGGCCAAGCCACGATGCCCAGATGTTTTAATTTTATTTTCATTTCTTGCATGGGACCTAGAAATTCACCCGAGGACACAAATGTGATTTCTCAACCAAATTTGGTGCACGAGAGCATGTGCTTGTAGTTCAAATTTGACTTATGCACATTAAATGACCAGAAACTCAATTAATGTATAAAAAACGATAAACGAACCCGGAATAATTCCAATATTTAACAGGGCACTAATGTAGTTCTATGTTGCCTTTGTTAAGAAACTCAAGGGGGGCAGCGTTTATCATTTCACACTCAAAGGTGGCATGTTCCCTCTTAGAACAACGAGCTTCCAAATCGGCCCAATTTTTTACCACAACATGTTAGTGCCATGACATGACACCATGCCAAGTTTCATGATTTCCAGGCGAGTTTTGGATTTACATGAATTTAAAATCAAAGTTTCTTGATGGTCTCGGCCAAGTCATGACGCCTAGATGTTTGAATTTCATTCTCATTTCTTCCATGGGACCTAGAAATTCAACCAAGGACACACATGTGATTTTTCAACCCACTTTGGTGCACCGGAGCATGTGCTTGCAATTCATATTTATATTATGCACATTAAAAGTCCAGAAACTCAATTAATGTATAAAAGGCAAATGAACCCGAAATAATTCCAAAATTTAGCAGGGCACTCATATAGTTCTATGTTGCCTCTGTAAATAAAATTAGGGGGGAGGCAGCGTATATCGTTTCGCACACAAAGGTGACACGTTCCCTCTCGGAACCACGAGGCTTGTTGAGAGAATCTCCGGTTTTGCAAGAGGCTTATACCAAAACTTGTCCCAATTCAGCCAAAAATTATACGTATGAAAACAGGGTTTAGATTATCCCAAACATCTCGCTACCTAGACCAATAATGTACTATGATTTGAATTCAACATAAAATGGATACAAATATTTGAATTGGAGAGCGTATGGTACATGTAGTTCATAGTGAAATATGATTACTGCTATATGTATGTTTTTTGTTATCAAGATAATATTTAAATTATTGTATAACTTGACAACAATCGTATTCAAATAAGGAAAATTGATTCAAATTTAGTCCATATGGTAGACGACAAAATATATGTTCACATGGTGGAGTAAAATGTTCATATATGATGGAAGATCAAAATATATTACTACATCAATTATAATCTACAAGGTCACCTAATGATATATTCGAATTCAACATAACGTGGATTCAAAAATTGAAATTTGAGATCATGGCATCTGTAATCATATAAAAAGGGACATTACTCTTTCTTTGGTGGGAATTGATTTGTTTTTTGTTGTTGTTGAGGGAAGTGCAAATCGATTTGGTACTGTGCAGGGTAATCTTGTTCTCCTGATTTTTTTTACATTTTTCTTGTAGTTTTTTCAATGGCATCTATAGCAATATAGTAAAAGGGGACATGAATCTCTAGTGTCTTGTATGAATTGTTTTTTTACACGTTAAGTTTCTTCTGCCGAACAAGGAATCCGCACCTTGTTATCCTGAAATTTTCAAGCTCGGGTATCTTTTGTCTCACCTGCTTTGAAACTCCTGCTTCTTCAACCCGCGCCACGCCTTGTTATCCCGCAATTTGGACGTGCGCGAGAACTCCCTCCTCATCCGAAATCGCTCCCGCAGCCCAGAGACGCGAAATCCACCTTCTACCCCTCAGCCGGAAATGAAGCTCCACGTCGCGGTGTCAAAACTGGTGGGGGTACGCTGGTAACTTATCCTACATTTCGGACAAGCACGTCCCTAAGCTTGGCTCCCCCCTCCCCCTTCGCCCCCCCATTCGTACACCGAGGCCGCCAAAAACCGCAAAAACCCATGCTCCTCCGTCGGCCTCCCGACGGCCGCCCAGCCGGAGACTCTTCCCCGACTACGTCGTCCACCGCAACAGCTCGCCGTCCCTCATCCACCGCACCAGATGAGGATCCGTTGTCGATCTCGTCGTCCCGCCGGATCAGCCGCCCCGTCCTCCACCTCCAAGGAGCTGCCCCGACGTTCGACTCGTCTATCGCGCCACCTCAATCCCCACAGCACCGTCTTGACCTGCCCCACCGGAACCGCAACACACTCACCAATTCCTCCGATGAAGCCGAGGCCAACACGGCGCCACCAAGGAGGTTCTACACTCACCGCTGCATTTTATCTTTTATTCGATCTCACGGGGCTGCCGGTGCTCGATACCGAGCAGACATGGCGTGTCTCCATCGACGGCGCCGTCACTGGCCACATCATCCATGGCGTCTCTCCCCCATGTCGTTGCTTCCTCGGCGGCGACTTCCACAACGGCACTAGCTGTAGCTGCTCCCGCTCTCGCTCGCGCCGCGGCTCTGTTCTTGCTGTCGGTCGCGCTGCTGCACTGCTCCTGCTTTCGTTCATGCTGTTGCTCTGCTCTTGCTCTCGCTTGCGCTGCTGCTGCATGACCTGCGGCAGCTACAGGAGTTGCTGCTTTAGCACTCGCTTGCAGTGCTACTGCACGACTTGCTCTCTGCTAGTGTGTTCCCTGCTCGAGCGTCTGCTGATTTAGATCACTGCTTCTCTGCTACTAGTGCTCAAATGCCCTAAACATCTATTGCAATGCTCTGTTACTAGTTCAATCAGTTTCGACAGTAAAATTCAGTTTCGACTGTGAAGTTCATTTTCTTCAGTTAAGTTCAGAGTGAACAGTACTTACATCATCTGTCGGAGCGGCCATGGCGCGGCTGATGCATTTTACATCTAGCACTTTTTGGTGATGTATTTTACATCATCTATTGCAGATGATATTAGGGTCCCACTTCAGATTAACATTGTCTGTCTTGTCATGCTTCAGCCTCGTCGCCGTACACCTTAGCGGAGCTGCTCTAACGACGGAACTATCCATCACAGCGGAGTAGTACCCTCGGTGCTGTTTCCAGAGGCCTCGGATCTTCTTCCCCGCCTCTGATAGTCACACCAGCATCATCACCATCCTCCACGTCCAACCCAATGATGATGAGGTCCACAAGGCTATGCCAAAGAGGTTGTACACTCATCGCATCACTTTGTTTCTCCATTGCTCTGTTCTTCCAATTCATGTGAGCCAAACACCCAGGTTGACTGAAACCCTATGTTTCCAAATGCTCTATTTTGCACGTGCATTCCTATCATATTCCTGTGTTTTTCCTGTCCCTGCGTTTATAGAATCCTCCAATTCTAAGGAGCCCTTACAACTTTAGTTCATTTTCAAATAGGCGTCAAAGAAAACTCTGTGTGTTATGTCCTGCTCCTGCCGTGCCGTCATCCACCCCACCTGAGGTGCACCATCGACAGAAGCGTTCACTGCAGCAGAGATCCCCCATGCAGACTTCCTTTCGCCGCCTCAGATCATCTTCCCCGTTGTCGATAGCCACGCCAACTGCATTACCATCATCAACTGAGCAGATGAACTTGAGGACTACACAGTTCCGAAAGAGAGGTCGCGGTCTTTCGTGTTTGCTTACGTTATACATCGGTTATTATTACCTCCTACTTTATCGTTCAATCTTGAGTTTTGAATTGCCCATGGGTCTCATATCGAGCCAGCAACGAATAGTACATGTCTACTATCTGGTTCATCTGGGGTCTTCTATGTGGTTCATGTTGGGTGGGCAACAAACAATAGATGATCCATTGTCTATCTTCTTAAACTGAAGCTATAATCTACCTGCTATCGTTAGTTTTGGATCCATCCACTCGTTTGCTACCATTAGTCTTGATTTTTCCATGCACCCCTTAGGCCTTACAAAATCTAACTATTTTTTTATTATGCATGTCAGATATTGTACACAATCCTACTGAACATGTAGAGAAAAAGAGAAGACCATTGCGTGCGAATATAATGTCATGCAAACGCCGCTCCATGGTGGGCGAAGTGCCCCCCTCCTGCATTTCCGGATTGTATTCCAAAGGAAGATAATTGTTCAAATGGAGATTCAGAAGGAGCCGACCACACCTGTTTACCACCTGAGGTGTTTGCTCTAACCTGGCATGCTGATGTTGGTCATATCATGCATATGGCGCCTTGCATTGCTTACATTATACATCTGATATGTCATCAGCTTAGTTTAGATTTGCTTTGTGTGAATGCCACCTGTTTGGTTTCTATATCATACTCCCACCATTCCTAAATATTTGTCCTTTTAGAGATTTCAACCAGTGACTACATACGGAACAAAATGAGTGAATCTACACTCTAAAATATGTCTATATACATCCGTATGTGGTAGTCCATTTGAAATCTATAAAAAGACAAATATTTAGGAACGAAGGGAGTATATGGGAATTATGCAATGCCATCTTCTTTAGCCATGCATCATATACGTGAATCATGCAATGCCATCCTGTTTAGCCACTCATCGTATATGTGAATTGTATCGTGCCATATTTTTTTCCATAATGTATGCCATTTGTCAACAATGTTTATACATTCATGTACTCTTCCTGTGCATCAGCCATTTGAGTCGGTCATGGGAAAATCTGGAGTGAAAACAAGGTCTTCTGAGCAGTCAGTGCTACCTGACAATGCAGATTTCTTGCTGGTTACAGATAGCTCCTCAGAGGAGGATCAGAGAGAGATGACCAGTCGTATCCCCCCCGAGGTGCATGCTCTAACTTGGCTGGGTTATATTGCTCATATCATGCATATGGTGTCTTGCATTGCCATGCCATCTGCTTAGATTAGACATGCTTTGTGTGAATGCCTCTTGTTTGCTTTCTATATCAGATATGTGAATTATGCAATGCAATGTTTTTCCGCCAGTTATCATATATGTGAATTATGCACCGCCATGGAGCCAGGCATCATATATGTGAATTATCTCATGCCATCTTTTTTTTCATTACGTATTCCATTTGTTGACAATCTGTGTATATTGAACTACTCTTCATGTGTATCAGCCATTTGAGCCAGTTATGGAAAAATCTGGAGTGAAAACAAGTTCTTCAGAGCAGGCAATGGTACCTGTTGAAGCATATATCTCGATGGTTACAGGGAGCTCCTCAGGGGAGGATTCAGAGACAGATGACCAGCCCTATATCCCACCTAAGGTGTATGCTCTAAGTTGCAATGTTTATATTTCTCATATGATGCATATGGTGTCTTGCATTGCTTAGTTTAGACATCATATGCACAATATTGAATTCTATCTGCTTAGTTTAGAGATCATACATGCGAGTGCCAGCTGCTTAGTATATGAATCAATTATTTCAATTATATCATGCCATCCTGTATACTTAGACAACATGTATGTGAATTATTTCATCCCAACCTATTTTAGAAAGACATCATATAGTTTTGTCATGTCATCCTGTACTCATCATATGTTGAATTATGCCATTATATCCTGTTAAGTTATCCATCATATATCTGCAACTGTGTCATGCTATCCTGTTTAGTTAGGCATCATATATGTGAAATTGTGTCATGCTGTCCTATTTGGTTAGACAACATATATGTGAAATACCACATCTATCTATCATACAATGTCTGTACGTTCAATTTCTTTTCTTGTTTATTAGCCATTTGAATTGGAGGGGGTGATGGCAGTATCTAAGGGAGCAAAAACCCGTTCTTCACAATAGATAGTGCTACCCGTCGATGCAGATAGAACCATGGTTGTACTGGCCCACAAACTAGCCCCACCACACATAATCGAGACTCTTCCAGATTGCACACTTACACCGTTGGGCAGAGAACCAGCTACAACCCATCTAACCGCAACCCCAGCGGATAGTAACCCACTTATAGTTGAAAAAGCACCATGTCCACCACAGAGTACCCCCACACGAGCAGTTTGTAAAGCTACTGCAGTGCCCAAAGCATGAAGACCACCACAGCTAACCCAAACTCCATGCTTAAAGCAGAAGAGAAACTGTTCTCAGGTCAGATTCCATAGCTATGGTCCATACTCCTTTGCTGTTGCATCACTGTATTTACTCATACCAACTACTTTCAAATTTGAAGGATCCAATTGAAACTCCAATGGCACAACATATATGTTTTAAACCTATTTCTTTAACTGGATTGCTGTTCTAACTTCTTGCTCTATGTTGATTTCAGTTTAAGTTGTATAAACAGTTATGTTCTCATGTGATGCACATTACAAGTGCTGCCAATGCTGTGTAGTTTCTCACACTTATATTCCGTCTATGTTGTTGTGTCCTAAAAATATGTGAGTTGAACTGTGTCTCTATCTTGATTAGTGAACATAAACTAGAATGATATGGACAATACAGTGACCATAGCACATAGATATATGTTTGTTTCATGCTGTTATCCTGTCCACCTTACTACTGAACTGGTTTACCAAAATGAGTTTCATATACTACAAGCTAAACCTGTGATGTGTCTGCTTGTTTCTCTTGTAGTATGCAAATAGAATATTGGAGAAGAGCACCCCACTATGCAATGGTATTGAAAGTAATGCAGATAAGGTTCAAGATAGTGAGACAACCCTGTTGGTGTCCAAGAAATGTGATAAAAACGATCTTGTAGACAGTGAGAAAACCCCACAGTCATGCGTTGATGTAGTGTTCGAGTTACTGGCCAGTACCGCTGGCACAAGCTCTTCGAACTCGCTGCCTGAATCACTTCGGCTTCTTCAGTCTCAGCTACAAGTTGAAAGGCATCAGTCAGCTGTGCTGCGGTAAGAAGCCGAAGGACTGAGGAAGTCCCTGCAGAATTCAGATGCGTACTTTCTTGTGCAACAGCAAGCGCTGGAGGATTTAAGCGCCAAACAAGAGAAAGTTAATAAGCTTGCTAAGCATCTTGCCAGCATTATGGGTACCCAGGATATTGTTTCTTGAACTCTTCTGAAGTGGTTTCAGTTCTGGACTTGTTTTGTTGCAGCGTTTATATGCTGCTTTGTTCCCTATATTTGCACTGGTGGCGAACTTTGATGCCCAGTGGATGTAATATGTGTCATAGCTGTGATAGCCTAGCATAAGTTGCTTGCTTATTTATTTCCTTGTTGTCTTGTTTATTTGCTTGCTTGTAGTCAGTGCAGTATGGACACTGGGCCTCGTACGGGCTGTAGAAACAGTGGGCCTTCTACGGGCCGTAGAAACAGTAGGCCTTCTACGGGCCGTAGAAACAGTAGGCCTTCTACGGGCCATAGAAACAATGGGCCTTCTATGGGCCGTAGAAACAATGGGCCTTCTACGGGCCGTATCATCAATGGGCCTTATACGGGTCGTATGATCGATTGGCCAAACATGGGCCAATAACAGGCCGCATTATGGCCGTAAACGGGCTAGAGTTGGAATCGTCCGTTCATGGGCCGACCATAACGAGCCATCGTTAATAGGCCGTATTTGATGACGCTATGAAAACGGCCCAATGTATTAACGGACCACAAACGGGCCGACTGTAACCACGGGCTGAATTTGGCCCATAAGCAGAAAATGACAGTAACGGGCCATAAGTAAACGAATGCTGGAAATGAGCCCAAGAATAAATGGGCTCTGAGAAGGCCGAAAGATAACATGGGCTGGAACGGCCCAACGGAATAACAGGCCGTTAATGGGTATAAAGTGATACACTGTTCATTACGGGCCAGTTTCACCACGGGCCGGTAATGGGTGTAAAGTGATACACTGTTCATTACGGGCCAGTTTCACCACGGGCTGTTAATAGGCCAAGAGTTACATAGGGCCTCATATGGGCCAAAAGACGTCATGGGCCATACATGGGCCAGAAGTGAAAACGGGCTGGAATCATATTGGATGGCCCAGATGATGCTACTGGGCCTAATTCGGATAGGGCGTAACGGGCCTTGGGTTAGCGGGCTGTAAATGGGCTATATGAGAAAATGCCGTTAACAGGCTTTCCATGGGCCGGGCCAGCACCTTTTGACCAAGTCAAACGGGCCGGCCTTTTCACAGGAATGGGCCTCTGTTGGGCCGTGCCACGTGTCGACGTATCATAGGCGCCTTCTGTCCAATGAGTGGATGACATCTGTCCCAACGATGAGCTGACACGTGTTTCCTCCAGCCAATGATGATTTTACACGTGGAAAATCCCCATTGGTCGGGGCTGTTAACGGGTTATCGGATCCAAAACCCGACCCGATAGCTTAACGGCGTTCCGTTACGGTGGATGCCACATGTCGGTCACCCTTGACGAAAGCACTTCTGTAACGCGCGATTTATCGTCATGGAAGTGGACACTTCCGTGATGATAATTTTGGTAATGTCATGGAACACTTCTACGACAGCACAGGTATGACTATCTTGATTCTGTCATAAATTTGTCATGGATGTACATGCATGACAAAAAACGTGACCTACTGTGACAAACACGTATCATCACGGAAGTGTATTTTTTGTAGTGATACCCCTGAACCGAAAGAACCACCTAGCTCAAATCTGTGGGGGTACTTTCGTAACTTACCCCACATTTCGGGACAAGCGCGTCCCTAAGCCATGGTTCCCCCTCCCCTCCCATCCACCCACCCATCCGTACACGGAGGCCGCGAAAACCCGCGAAGTCCCACACCCTCCTCCGTCCGCCACCCAGCCGGAGCCTCTTCCCCGACGGCGTCGTCCACAGCAAGACCTCGACGTCCCTCATCCACCGCACGGGATAAGGATTCGTCGCCGATCTCGTCGTCCCACCGGTTCAGCCACCCCGTACTCCACTTGCAAGGAGCTTCCCCGATGTTCCCCTCGTCTTTCGCGCCACCTCCATTCCCACACTGCCATATTCACCTGCACCACCGGAAGAGCAGCCTCATCACCGATTCCTCAGATGAAGCTGAGGCCTAATCAGCGCCACCAAAGAAGTTCTACACTAATCGCCGTATTTTCTTCTTGATTCGATCTCTAGGTGCTGCTGGCGCTCGGTCCTGAGCCGACATGGCGTGGCTCCATCCACAGCAGCATCGCCGACCACTTCCTCCATGACGTCGCTCCCTCAACGGTGACGTCCACATCAGTAGGAGCTTCTGCTGCTTCGGCTCTCGCTCGCGTTACTGCTCTGCTCTTGCTCTCGGTCCCCTGCCTGATCTTCTCTTGCTCTTGCTCGCGTTGCTGCTCTCGCTCTCGCTCTTGCTTGCGCTGCGTCTCTCGCTCTTGCACGCAATGCTACTCTACTCTTGCACGCACTGCTCCTGCAGGAGCAGCAGATCCTGCTCTCCCTCGAGCCCTTGCAACTGCTACCTAAGATGCTGCTACACGACCAGCTGCCCCGGCTCTCGCACGCGCTGCTACTCCGGGCGCAGCTGCTGCTGCTACTTTTCTGCTACTAGTGCGTTTAGTTTCGACAGTAAAATTCAGTTTCGACAGCAAAATTCAGTTTCGACAGTTAAATTCAGTTTTGACAGTTAAATTCAGTTTTGGTAGTTAAGTTCAGAGATGAGCGGCTGATGTATTTTAGATCTAGCACTTTGTGGTTATGTATTTTACGTCATCTATTGGAGATGCAATTAGAATTCCACTCAGGTTAACGTTGTCTCTCTTGTCCTGCTTCAGCCTCGCCATCGTACAACTCACCGGAGCTGATCCAATGACGAAACCCTCCATCACAACGGAGCAGTACCCTAGGCTCCATCTCCAGACGCCTAAGATCTTCTTCACCTCCTCCGACAGCCAAATCAGCTGGAGCATCCTCACCGACCAACCCAATCACGCTGAGATTGACATGGCTTCGCCAAAGAGGTTGTACACTTGTTGCATCATTTTTTTACTCTATATGTTATATATATATTGTCCACTGAGCACACGTAGTAATGTGAAATATGATTAGTTTCTCCTACTATATGACAAGCAGTGAGGTACCAGGCAACTTAGCTATCCGTGATGGACTCTCTCGAATGCCATCATTATTTATCTCTATGCATTTGAGCTGTGCATTTGTAGATGGGCCTGGGAGTTGAGCTAGTAGGGCAGTGGCCTAGGTCCAAAGTAGTAGAAGTAGACCAAAAATATTTTTTGAGTGTAGGCTTTTCCCTGCTCAAGCCTGCCAACTAGACTTGCTAGTGCTTGAAAGGAAAAGTGAAGGAAAAACATAGGAATTGGAATGTTTCCTATGGTGCTACTATTCATGCAATTGGTTCAAAGGAATGGAGCAAAGGAAAATTGTAGGATTTGTTCCTTTAGTGTCTCCTTGAAAGAAAAACCGTAGGAATTTTTGTTGGGAAACGTAGCATGCAATTTCAAAAAAATTCCTACGCTCACGCAAGATCTATCTAGGAGATGCACAGCAACGAGAAGGGGAGAGTGTGTCCACGTACCCTCGTAGACCGAAAGCGGAAGCGTTAGCTTAACGCTGTTGATATAGTCGAACGTCTTCTCGATCCAACCGATCAAGCACCGAACGTACGGCACCTCCGAGTTCTGCACACGTTCAGCTCGATGACGTCCCTCGAACACTTGATCTAGCAAAGTGTCAAGGGAGAGTTCTGTCAGCACGACGGTGTGGTGACGGTGATGGTGAAGTGATCCGCACAGGGCTTCTCCTAAGCACTACGTGAATATGACCGGAGGCGTAAACTGTGGAGGGGGACGCCGCACACGGCTTGGAACAATTGATGTGTCTTCTAGCGGTGGCCCCCCTCATATATATATATATATATATATGCATATCCATACATCTCTGAAGTTCAACAACCAGCGATGCAAGTTCAACTTCTACAATGCCTTCAGTGCATGACATGTTACCCATAGCATGTATATGAGAAAAATGCAGAAAAGATTAATCCCAAAACTGTTGTATGTCATTGCAGAAGCGAGCAAGGCGACACACGCAGCGAGCGTTTGATCAGCCAAGCAGACATGGGGCACCACCTAGTTGGGTAACACCAGAAATACCACCTGGATACTTCAACAAAACAGGCAGATTTCAAGATACACCGGAATCATCAGAAGCACGGACAAGTTCTTCTATGCAGCAAACACCAATATGTGGGAATACAAGCTTTGTCCATAGATATAGGTTGGGGGGAGGAGAGGCAGCCAAGGGGGTGCCCCAAGTAGGAGGAATCTATGCCTCCCAATTCGGCGTCCCCCCTTCCATATTCATCCGGGGGGGAAAGGAAGGAGGAGGGAGGAGAGAAGGAAGGGGTGGCTGAATTACTCCCCTTCCTTTCTCTCTTCCCCTCGTTCCTTCCCCCTTAGTTTGGCCTACATGGGGTGCGCCGGCCTCCGAGGGGCTGGTCTATCCCCTTCTCGGCCCATTAGGCCCATGTAGTTGCCGGGGGGATGCCTGGAACCCATTCCGGTGACCCAATATGTACCTGGTACCCCCAGAACATTTCCGGTGTCTGAATATGATCGTCCTATATATGAATCTTTACATCTCGACCGTTTCAAGACTCCTCGTCATGTCCGTGATCTCATCTGGGACTCCGAACAACATTTGGTCACCAAATCACATAACTCAAATAATACAAAACCGTCATCGAACGTTAAGCGTGCGGACCCTACGGGTTCGAGAACTATGTAGACATGACTAGGACACCTCTCCGGTCAGTAACCAATAGCGGAACCTGGATGCTCATATTGGCTCCCACATAGTCTACAAAGATCTTTATCGGTTGTACCGTAATGACAACATACAATATTCCCTTTGTCATCGGTATGTTACTTGCCCAAGATTCAATCGTCGGTATCTTCATACCTAGTTGTAGTGGTATTCTCACGGGGGGGGGGGGGGGGGGTTGCAAGACGACAGATGCCACAAGGTTGCTTAGTGTGAGGGCAAGACTGCTGCTGATAGGCCCGAGAGCAGGTATGCGAGTAGCATGCGATAGTTTACCCAGGTTCGGGGCTCTCCGGAGAGATAACACCCCTACTCCTGCATGTCTGAGTATATCTGGTATATTTGGTACAGAGTTGCTCCTGGAGCTGTATCTAAGCTCAGTGCCATAGGCATCTGGCTTCGTATATGTCTCATATGTGGCATGCTCTAGTGGCCGGCCATGCTCATGGCTCGTGGTCGTAAGCATGTGTGTGCTCATGCGTGAGTGCATGTGAGCCTGGATGGATGGATGCTATATATAGTGATGCTAGCTTAGTATGTAAGCTAGCTAGTGGCATGATGGGTGGCTTTGGTTGTAAGCTACCTTGGGTAGCTTACAAACCAAGCCATGTATGAGGCATGGTGCATGTTATGCTTGTCCCTTGGGGCACTTTATAAATCAGTGCCCAGGGGACACGGTACATTGTATATGACGTCACGGTACAACCGTCTTGTCGGTGTCGGGTCAGCCTGCAGTCGGCAGCCGGCTGGTTGGCGCGGTCGGCAGCCGGCAGCCGGCCAGGTAGCCGGCCATGTGGAGAAGTCAGACGGGGAGTCGGCAGGAGCGGCCGGGCAGTCGGACTGAGGGGCTTTGCTAGCCCCGATGTCTTGATTTATTGTCTCGCCGTCTTCGGGGTACCCGTGGCCAATTACACCGAAAGTAGCTCCCAAGCCTCCGGGCAACTTGGCAAAGTTGGGCGGAGGTTTTTTTGGTGGTTGTTCACGGAAATGATCATGCAAAAACAAAATTAGTCCACGCAGATATATCAAATGAATGCTTTTAGCATTGCAAGTTTTGTGCGGAGGGTGCCGACTCGGTTTTGTCCGAGCCCCCTTCAATCTTTTTCGTGTCCCCCCCCCCCCGCTTTTTGGCTTGTGCTCTCGCTCGCCGGACAGCCGCTCTGTGGTCTGTGGCTGAGAGTGGGCCGCGAAGTGGAGTGTATAGTACTCGGACTCTGGGAGCAGATTTGACTAAGCAGATACTCATAAAGCAAATGGACAGGTCGCCCGAAGCATTTCTCTTCCCGGACGTTTTTTCGCGTGGGGTGACCTCCAGCTTTTGCTCTTGCTAGCCGAACAACCTCTCTACGGTCTGTGGCTGAGAGGTGGGCCTTTGGTACTGCACACGCTACTAAGCCATCTGTGGGAAATAACGTCTCAGGCCAAGCGGCCAGCCTCCGGGCCAACTCTGGCTGGCACAGGAGCTAACAGTAGTGCAACTATAATAAAAATGCGGAGATAGCCCCCGAGCTTCGTTCGGGGTTGTCCATACTTGCGTGATGCAAAAAATATGCGGGTGAGGAGCTCACATTGATTTTCATGTAGTCGTGGTCATCGAAGACAGTCAGCGCAACTCGGCGCTCACGAAGCGCGTCGGCGCACCCACTGGGTGCAGTCGTCGAGCCTCCGGGTGCTCGAGAAGGGTCCAGTCGGTCGGGCTTGACCGGCCAGGCGGCGAGCGAAACGCGGCCGAGCCGGCTTGGCGCAGTCGGCCAGACGGCGAGGCGTCTGGCAACGCCCTCTTCTTCTTTTTTCTCTTCTGCCGGCTGCTGGCAGCCGGACAAAACTCTTCTTGTTTTTTGCTTCTTGCAATCTTCCGTGGGGGCACGCCAGCGCACCCACTGGGTGTAGCCCCTGAGAGGCGGGTCGACTGCTGAGCAGTCGGGCCGGATCTCCCGGCAACTACTTTGTCTTCTTCTTCGCGGGGGCGCGTCAGCGCACCCGCTAGGTGTAGCCCCCGAGATTCGGGAGGACTGCTGAGCACTCGGGCCGGATCTCCCGGCGACTACTTTGTCTTCTTCACGGGGGCGCGTCAGCGCACCCACTGGGTGTAGCCCCCGAGATTTGGGCCGACTGCTGAGCAGTCTGGCTGGATCTCCCAGCAACTACTTTGTCTTCTTTTTCGCGGGGGCGCGTCAGCGCACCCATTGGGTGTAGCCTTCGAGATTCGGGCTGGCAGCGCCGGTCATGACTGATCGTCCGAGTGGCGAAGCAGGCGGACGGGTCAAGCGGACGTTTTTTCCTTTCTTCTCTTTGTCCCAGCCGACCTCTTTCTTTCTTTTTATATATATATCTGACTGAGCAGCCGGACTATTGACTTTTCTAGCCAGCTTGTGGGTAGCTGGATCCATCTCTTTTCCTTTCTTCTAGCACTCGAGCATTGACTTTTCTTTTTTTCTCTCTGCTCCGGCAGCCGACATCTCACTTCTTTTCCCAACTTGACCGCTCTTTCAATTTTTAGCCGGCCCGACATCTTCTATCAATGAGCACCCGGCCGAAGCAGGCGGCCGCAACAACGGGGGCTCGACCAAGTCCGTGGACCGGAGCCGGCGCGGAACAGGGGCTGCAGCCGGCAGGCACAGGGAAGCCGGCCCGGGCGTGGAACCGGCACACGCGGGCGTCGCGAGCCGGACGGCCGGGCGGTGCGGGGCGGATAGGCGGCGGAGGCCGGGTTGTGCGGAGGGCGTGCCCGGCATGGGCAGCCGGCCGACAAGCCGGGCGGGGCTGCGAGTCGGACGTGGCGATGGACGAGGAGGCCGAACCGAGGCGCGGGGTGGCGGTGCGAGCCGGCGGAGGGGCGGGCGCGGACAGCCGGGGCCGCGGAGCAGAGATGGAGAGGCGCAGCCGACGGGGCCCGCGAGGCGCAGAACTGGAGCCAGCCTGGGCCAACGGCACGGCGCACGCGTTGCCGGGGCGGGGCGGCGGAGCCGTCTATAGTGGCGGAGGTGAGTAGTGGAGGCGGCGTGCACGGCTGCTGCGAAGCCGGCAGCAGGAGCGGGCGTAGAGCCGACTGCTGTGAAGGGGGGAGGCGCGGGGCAGATAGGCGGCTGTGGCACTCGCCTGGTGGAGTAGTAGACGGAGCGGATGGCCCGCAGGCAAGGACGGAGACGGCCTCATCAGGGGAGTTTTTTGCCGCGACCGCGGCAAGCAGCGCGCGGACGCGCGGAGCAGCCGGCTGGAGGAGCGCGGCGATGGAGCTGCTGGTTGGATCAAGCTAGAGGCGGCCGGCCGGCGCGCGCACCCACTGGAAGACCCTTCGTGCATTTGAACCGGGCTAGCTAGCAGCCTGCATGCCACCGAATCCATTGGGCTAGCTAGCTTGCTTGCCATGCATGAATGCATGCATGCACACGGGCGACAGCGAGGCGTGGCAGTAAATGCAACAACAGCGAAACATTGCATGGCAGCAACGATGGCTACAGCGAAGCGTGGGGGCCGCTACACCGAAGGCAGGGAAAACAACGGCGTGAGTTGAGGAGGGCACGCGACGACGACGCACGGTCGCGCCGGTGGATGCTGATGTCGAGCCGGCGATCGGCGCCAGAGAGACGTGGCGACGTCGCGGTGGTAAGAGGAGGAGAGGCCGGCCGTGAGCGTGCGACCGGAACAATTGTGGGGCGCGCGGACGACCGCGGAGGCCGTGGACGGACGCGGCTGACCGAAACAAGGCCGCGCGGCATGCGCGGACAGGCCGCCGGCGTCGCAGCGGTGCCGATGAAGAGGCCGAGGCCGATGATGAGGATGTGCCATCCCGCGCGGCCGCTCCGGGGGCGGGTTAATGTCGAGCCCCCGAGCGCTACCGGAGAGGCGACGGCGATGCCGCGGTGATGACGACGAAAAAGGGGTCCCGCCCGGACTGCAAAACCAGCAGCAGCTTGCCCCACGGCGGGCGCCAACTGTCGTGGTATTCTCACGGGGGTGCAAGACGACAGATGCCACAAGGTGGCTTAGTGTGAGAGCAATACTGCTGCTGATAGGCCCTGGAGCGGGTATGCGACTAGCACACAATAGTTTACCCAGGTTCGAGGCTCTCCGGAGAGATAACACCCCTACTCCTGCATGTCTGAGTATATCTGGTATGGAGTTGCTCCTGGAGCTATATCTAAACTCAGTGCCATAGGCATCTGGCTTCATATATGTCTCATATGTGGCATGCTCTAGTGGCCGGCCATGCTCATGGCTCGTGGTCATAAGTATGTGTGTGCTCATGCGTGAGTGCATGTGAGCCTGGATGGATGGATGGATGCTATATATAGTGAGGCTACTTAGTATGTAAGCTAGCTAGTGGCAATGATGGGTGGCTTTGGTTGTAAGCTAGGTAGCTTACAAACCAAGCCATGTATGAGGCATGGTGCATGTCATGCTTGTCTCCTGGGACACTTTATAAATCAATGCCCAGGGGACATGGTACACTATAGATGACGTCGCGGTACGGCCGTCTTGTCGGTGTCGGGTCGGGCTGCAGTCGACAGCCGGCTGGTTGGCGCAGCCGGCAGCCGGCAGCTGGCCAGGTAGCCGTCCATGTGGAGCACTCGGATGGGGAGTCGGCAGGAGCGGCCGGGCAGTCGGACTGAGGGGCTTTGCTAGCCCCGATGTCTTGATTTATTTTCTCGCCGTCTTCGAGATACCCGTGGCCAATTACTCCGACACTAGTTCAATCTTGTTACCAGCAAGTCTCTTTACTCGTTCCATAATACATCATCCTGTAACTAACTCATTAATCTCATTGCTTGCAAGGCTTATTATGATGTGTATTACCGAGAGGGCCCAAAGATACCTCTCCGATACTCGGAGTGACAAATCCTAATATCGATCTATGCCAACCCAACAAACACCTTCGGAGATACCTGTAGAGCATCTTTATAATCACTCAGTTATGTTGTGACGTTTGATAGCACACAAGGTATTCCTTCGGTATCCGGGAGTTGCATAATCTCAGTGTCAAAGGAATATGTATATGACATGAAGAAAGCTATAACAATAAAACTGAATGATCAACATCCTAAGCTAACAGATGGGTCTTGTCCATCACACCATTCTCCTAATGATGTGATCCCGTTCATCAAATGACAACGCATGTCTATGGTTAGGAAACTTAACCATCTTTGATTAACGAGCTAGTCTAGTAGAGGCTTACTAGGGACACGGTGTTTTGTCCATGTATCCACACATGTATCAAGTTTCCGGTTAATACAATTCTAGCATGAATAATAAACATTTATCATGATATAAGTAAATATAAAATAACAACTTTATTATTGCCTCTTGGGCATATTTCCTTCAGTCCCCCACTTGCACTAGAGTCAATAATCTAGTTCACATCGCCATGTGATTTGACACCAATAGTTCGCATCTTTATGTGATTAACACACATAGTTCACATCGCCATGTGACCAACACCCAAAGGGTTTACTAGATTCAATAATCTAGTCCACATCGCTATGTAATTAACACCCAAAGAGCACTAAGGTGTGATCATGTTTTGCTTGTGAGAGAAGTTTAGTCAATGGGTTTGCCATATTCAGATCTGTATATATTTTGCAAATTTCTATGTCTACAATGCTCTGCATGGAGATACTCTAGCTAATTGCTCCAACTTTCAATATGTATCCAGATGAAGACCCACAGTCATCCAGATCGGTGTCAAAGCTTGCATCTATGTAACTCTTTACAACAAACTTTTTATCACCTCCATAACCGAGAAACATTTCCTTAGTCCTCTTTAGGTACCTAAGGATAATTTTGACCAATGTATAGTGATCTACTCCTGGATTACTATTGCACCCCCTTGCCAAACTCATGGCAAGGCACACAACAGGTCTGGTACACAGCATGGCATACTTTATAGAACCTATGAATGAGGCATAGGGAATACCTTTCATTCTCTCTATATATTCTGCCGTGGTCGGGTTTTGAGTCTTAGTCAACTTCACACCTTGTAACATAGGCAAGAACCCTTTCCTTGACTCATCCATTTTGAACTGCTTCAAAACTTTATCAAGCTATGTGCTTTGTGAAAGTCCTATCAAGCGTCTTGATCTATCTCTATAGATCTTGATGCCCAATATATAAGCAGCTTCACCAAGGTCTTTTATTGAAAAAAAATTCAAGTATCCTTTTATGCTACCCAGAAATTCTATATCATTCCTGATCAACAATATGTGATCCACATATAATAACAAAAATGCTACGTGCTCCCACTCACATTCTTGTAAATACATGCTTCACCATAAGTCTGTATAAGACTATATGCTTTGATCACCTCATCAAAGCGTATATTCCAACTCCGAGATGCTTGCACCAGTCCATAGATGGATCGCTGGAGTTTGCACACTTTGTTCGCACCTTTAGGGTCGACAAAACCTTCTGGTTGCATCATATACAACTATTCTTTAAGAAATCCATTAAGGAATGCAGTTTTGACATTCGTTTGCCAGATTTCATAAAATGTGGCACTTGCTAACATGATTCAGATAGACTTAAGCACCGCTACGAGTGAGAAAATCTCATCGTAGTCAACACCTTGAACTTGTCAAAAACCTTTTGCGACAAGTCGAGCTTTCTAGATAGTAACACTACCATCAGCGTCCGTCTTCCTCTTGAAGATCCATTTATTCTCAATGGCTTGCTGATCATTGGGCAAGTCCAAAAAGTCAACACTTTGTTGTCATACATGGATCCTATCTCAGATTTCATGGCCTCAAGCTATTTATCAGAATCAGGGCTCATCATAGCTTCTTCATAGTTTGTAGGTTTGTCATGGTCTAGTAACATGACCTCCAGAACAGTATTACCGTACCACTCTGGTGTGGAACATGCTCTGTTCGACCTACGAGGTCCAGTAGTAAATTGATCTGAAGTTTCATGATCATCATCATTAGCTTCCTCTTTAGTTGGTGTAGGCATCATGCGAACGGATTTCTCTGATGAGTTACTTCCAATTCGAGAGAAGGTACAATTACCTCATCATGTTCTACTTTCCTCCCACTCATTTCTTTCGATAGAAACTCCTTCTCTAGAAAGGATACATTCTTAGCAACAAAGATCTTGCCTTCGGATCTCTGATAGAAGGTGTACCCAACAATTTCTTCTGGGTATCCTATGAAGACACATTTCTCCAATTTGAGTTAGAGCTTATCAGGCTGAAGCTTTTTCACATAAGCATCGCAACCCCAAACTTTAAGAAACGACAGCTTAGCTTTCTTGCGAAACCACAGTTCAGACGGTGTCGTCTCAACGGATTTAGATGGTGTCCTTTTTAACGTGAATGCAGTTGTCTCTATGCATAACCCCAAAACGATAGTGGTAAATCGGTAAGAGACATCATATATCGCACCATATCTAATAAATTACGGTTATGACGTTCGGACACACCATTACGCTGTGGTGTTCCAGGTGGCGTGAGTTGTGAAACTATTCCACATTGTTTTAAATGAAGCCAAACTCATAACTCAAATATTCGCCTCCGCGATCAGATCGTAGAAACTTTATTTTCTTGTTGCGATGATTCTCTACTTCACTCTGAAATTCTTTGAACTTTTCAAGTGTTTCAGACTTGTGTTTCATTAAGTAGATATACCTATATCTACTCAAATCATCTGTGAAGGTCAGAAAATAATGATACCCGCTGTGAACCTCAACACTCATCGGACCGCACACATCGATACGTATTATTTCCAACAAGTCATTAGCTCGCTCCATTGTTCCGGAGAACAGAGCTTTAGTCATCTTGCCCATGAGGCATGGTTCGCAAGTATCAAATGATTCATAATCAAGTGATTCCAAAAGTCCATCTGCATGGAGTTTCTTCATGTGTTTTACACCAATATGACCAAAACGGCAGTGCCACAACTATGTTGCACTATCATTATTTAACTTTGCATCTTTTGGCATCAATATTATGAATATGTGTATCACCACGATCGAGATCCAACAAACCATTTTCATTGGGTGTATGACCATAGAAGGTCTTATTCATGTAAACAGAACAACAATTATTCTTTAACTTACATGAATAACCGTATTGCAATAAACATGATCCAATCATATCATGCTCAACGCAAACACCAAATAACATTTATTTTGGTTCAACACTAATCCCGGAGGTAGAGGGAGTGTGCGATGGTGATCTTATCAACCTTGGAATCACTTCCAACACACATCGTCACCTTTACCTTAACTACTCTCTATTCATTTTGCAACTCCTGTTTCGAGTTACTAATCTTAGCAGCTGAACCGGTATCAAATACCCAAGGGTTACTACGAACACTAGTAAAGTACACATCAATAACATGTATATCATATATACTTTTTTTCACTTTACCATCCTTCTTATCCGCCAAGTTTTGGGGCAGTTCCGCTTGCAGTGACCATTTCCTTTGCAGTATAAGCACTCAGTCTCAGGTTTGGGTCTAGCATTGGGCTTCTTCACGGGAGCGACAACTTTCTTGCCATTCTTCTTGATGTTACCTCTCTTTCCCTTGACCTTATACTTGAAACTAGTGGTCTTGTTAACCATCAACACTTGATGCTCTTTCTTGATTTCTACCATCGCCGATTTCAGCATCGCGAAGAGCTCGGGATTCATTTTCTTCATCCCTTGCATATTATAGTTCATCATGAAGTTCAAGTAGCTTGGTGATAGTGACTAGAGAACTTTGTCAATCACTATCTTATCTGGAATATTAACTCCCACTTGATTCAAGCGATTGTAGTACCCAGACATTCTGAGCACATGCTCACTAGTTGGGCTATTCTCCTCCATCTTGTAGGCAAAGTACTTGTCAGAGGTCTCATACCTCTTAACACGGGCACGAGTCTGAAATATCATTTTCAGCTCTTGGAACATCTCATATGCTCCGTTGCGTTCAAAACATTTTTTGAAGTCTCGGTTCTAAGCCGTAAAGCATGGTGCGCTAAACTATCAAGTAGTCATCATACCAAGCTTTACAAACGTTCATAACGTCTCCATCTGCTCCTACAATAGGTCTGTCACCTAGCGGTGCATCAAGGACATATTTCTTCTGTGTAGCAATGAGGATAATTCTTAGATCACAGACCTAGTCCGCATCATTTCTACTATCATCTTTCAACTTAGTTTTCTCTAGGATCATATCAAAAATAAAACAGGGGAGCGATGTGCGAGCTATTGATCTACAACATAGATATGCAAATACTATCAGGACTAAGTTCATGATAAATTAAGTTTAATAAATCATATTACTTAAGAACTCCCACTTAGATAGACATCCCTCAAGTCATCTAAATGATATGTGATCCAAATCAAGTAAACCATGTCCGATCATCACGTGAGATGGAGTAGTCATCAATGGTGAACATCTCTATGTTGATCATCTCTACTATATGATTCATTTTCGACCTTTCGGTCTCCAGTGTTCCGAGGCCATGTCTGTACATGCTAGGCTCATCAATTTTAGCCCGAGTATTCCGCATGTGCAAAACTGTCTTGCACCCGTTGTATGTGAACATAGAGCTTATCACACCCTATCATCACGTGGTGTCTTAGCACGACGAACTGTCGTAATGGTGCATACCCAGAGAGAACACTTATACCTTGAAATTTTAGTTAAGGTATCATCTTATAATGCTACCGCCGTACTAAGCAAAATAAGATGTATAAAAGATAAACATCACATGTAATCAAAATATGTGACATGATATGGCCATAATCATCTTGTGCCTTTGATCTCCATCTCCAAAGCACCGTCATGATCTCCATCATCACTGGCTTGACACCTTGATCTCCATCGTAGCATCGTGGTCGTCTCACCAGCTATTGCTTCTACAACTATCGCTAACGCATAGTGATAAAGTAAAGCAATTACATGGCGTTTTCATTTCATACCATAAAGCGACAACCATAAAGCTCCTGCCAATTGCCGAAAACTTTTACAAAACATGACCATCTCATACAATAACATATATCACATCATGTCTTGACCATATCACATCACAACATGCCCTACAAAAACAAGTTAGGCGTCCTCTACTTTGTTGTTGCAAGTTTTATGTGGCTGCTACGGGCTTCTAGTAAGAACCGTTCTTATCTAAGCATCAAAACCACAATGGTGATTTATCAAGTTTGTTGTTTTAACCTTCAACAAGGACCAGCCGTAGTCAAATTCGATTCAACTAAAGTTGGAGAAACAAACACCCGCCAGCCACCTTTATGCAAAACTAGTTGCATGTCTGTCGGTGGAACCGATCTCATGAACGTGGTCATGTAAGGTTGGTCCTGGCCGCTTCATCCAACAATACCGCTGAACCAAAATAAGACATTGGTAGTAAGCAGTATGACGATCACCGCCCACAACTCTTTGTGTTCTACTCATGCATATCATCTACGCATAGACCTGGTTCAGATGCGATTGTTGGGAAACGTAGCATGCAATTCCAAAAAATTCCTACGCTCACGCAGGATCTATCTCGGAGATACATAGCAACGAGAAGGGGATAGTGTGTCCACATACCCTCGTACACCGAAAGCGGAAGCATTAGCTTAACGCAGTTGATGTAGTCGAACGTCTTCTCGATCCAACCGATCAAGCACCGAACGTACGACACCTCCAAGTTCTGCACACATTTAGCTCGATGACGTCCCTCAAACTCTTGATCCAACAAAGTGTCAAGGGAGAGTTCCGTCAGCACGACGGTGTGGTGACGGTGATGGTGAAGTGGTCCGCGCAGGGCTTCGCCTAAGCACTAGGTGAATATGACCAGAGGCGTAAACTGTGGACACTACAAAAAAATACACTTCTGTGATGATACGTGTTTGTCACAGTAGGTCGCTTTTTTGTCATGCATGTACATCCATGACAAATTTATGACAGAATCAAGATAGTCATACCTGTGCTGTCGTAGAAGTGTTCCATGACATTACCAAAATTATCATCACGGAAGTGTCCACTTCCATGACGATAAATCGCGCATCACAGAAGATCTTTCGTCAAGGGTGACCGACACGTGGCATCCACCATAACGGAACGCCGTTAAGCTATCGGGTCGGGTTTTGGATCCGATAACCCGTTAACAGCCCCGACCAATGGGGATTTTCCACGTGTAAAATCATCATTGGCTAGAGGAAACACATGTCGGCTCATCGTCGGGACAGATGTCATCCACTCACTAGACAGAAGGCGCCTATGATACGTCGACACGTGGCATGGCCCAGCAAGTTTAAATGGGCCGGCCCAACTAGAGGCCCACAAGATTTTGCGGACCATAATGGGCCGGCCCAGCTAAAGGCCCATGAAATTTTGCGGACCATAATGGGCTAGCCCAGCTAAAGGCCCACAAGATTTTGCGGGCCATAATGGGCCGGCCCAGGAAAAGGCCCACGAGATTTTTTTTGTGCCATAATGGGCCGGCCCAGGTAAAGGCCCACAAGATTCTTGCGGGTCATAATGGGCCGGCCCAGCTAAAGGCCCACGAGATTCCGCCGACATTAATGGGCCGGCCCAGTTGTAGGCCCACAAGATTTTGAGGACCCTAGTAGGCCAGCCCATTAAATTGCTGCCATGTTTTGGGCCAAATGCCAACCCATATTTGATCCGGTCCATTAATGGCCTGCCACGCTCCGGGCCTAATAGTGGCCCATATGAGATCCGGCCCGTTAAAAGCCTACCACGTTCTAGGCCAAATTACGGCCCAGATCAGGTCCGGCCCTTTAAGAGGCTTTGGGCTCAATTATGGCCCATATCAGATTCGGCCCGTCAACTAGACACTATGCTTTTGGGCCCACTTGCTAAAGGTCCACTTAGTAATTCGGCCTAATATTATTTTTGGCCTGTTAAGGGCCCGTTTAACATTTCAGCCCTATATTAAATTCGGCCTGTTAAAAGCCCGTCATATAGTTGGGCCTAACTACGGCCCGGTTTGCATCTCGCCTGCTCGCAACCGATATCTGATTGAGCCAAACAAGGACCTAGACAATTTTGTCCTGTTAAAAGCCCGTGATTTGATTCGCACAATCATGGGCCGGGGTTCATTTTGGGCTGCTGCGTAACTAGTAGGAATTAAGAACAAACCTACTCTATACAATAAAGAAATCACGATATAGTAACTAAGAATAAACCTACACTACACAATAAAGGATTTAAGGTATATTACATCCACTGGGCATCAAAGTTCGCCACTAGTGATCATAAAGCGCAACGAAGAAGAAGATTACAAAAACTGGGCACCATTGCAGCGTAACAAAATAATACTGAACCGAGACCACTTCCAAGACAGTTCAAGAAAGGTTAGCCTTGCGGGGGAACTGCTGCGCAAGCTGCTGAGCAAGGCTGTGAGACCGGCCTAGCATGTCGGTCATAGCTTCCAGGTGTAGCTGTTTAGCGATGAGGTTCTCATTGGTGTTCTCCGCAATCTTTCTTAGAGATAGGACTTCAAGTCGAAGTTGAGTTGCAGAATGCCTTTCTGCTAGAACTTGGGACTGAAGAAGTCAAACTGATTCAGACAACGAATTCTGTGAGCTTGTCTGACTGTTAGTCTAAAGTAACTTGAACACTGCATCAAGACAAGACTTTGGGGTTGTCTCGCTATCTTCAAGATGTTTTGCCTTCTTTGCTGCAATATATGTTGGGTTTGTCTCACATCCTTCAGCAGACTTGTGCATGCCATCAGGCATATCACCCTGAAACAAAGCAGAGAGATGATAGGTTTTGCACGTGTATAAACAAAGATGATAACTGTTCTGTCAATTCTATCCAATTTCAAATTAGAAAATAAAGAGTATGTTCAAAATATCAATAGCATAATTTGGCATTGTTCATAATGCGGGGAGCTTCACCACACTACTGGATTACCATGTCAACATAACAAGCATAGATGAAGGGAAAAGAAAATCATTGTATCTATTTTGGATAATGTGCATGTCATGTTGTTCATATCATCAGCCACATCAGTAAGATAAAACAAGAGATGACAAGGTGCAAACGTGGGCTGCTTCACCACACACTGGATTATAGATCCACAAAAACAAGCATACATATAGGGAGTATTAAGTAATGTGCATGGTATGAATAAGGAATTTGGTTTTACAAGTAAAACTTAGAACTTACGGTTCTTACGAACATGCATTTTGGTAGAAACAGCAAACTAAACAACAGTAAACGATAGGGAGTATGAGCAAATTAAACAGCAGTTGAGGATAAAGGCTTTAGAAGGACTAACTTACATTAACAGTTAACGCCGGCTTTATAATGCCCTTCTCCATGTCAAGGGAAGGATAACTCAAGAATTTCAGCACAGAATCTTCCTCATAAGCATTGCCTGTACTCTACATTTTGTAGAGAGTAATTATAGATATGATAATACTGGAAGGGATAGAGGATAATGAAGATAAGATGTAGATTGATGCTACATAATCAACTACCAATCCCTGGCAGTACAAGCGTTACAGGACAAAATGTACTGACAAGAGCAATGGGCTACACTTCTGCACTGGCATTGTCTGTGTATTCTACTTGTTGGTAAGATTAAATATAGATCTGATCTTTTTTAGTAAATGGTGGGCGAGGGAGATAAGATGCAGAATGCTACAAAATGAACCAATCCCTCTTCCCATAATACAAGAGTGTTTTGAACACTGGTGTACTGTACAAAACGTTCTTATATTATGGGACGGAGGGAGTAGCTGTTAATGTAAGTACAGTGATAGACCACGTTCAGTCCTTACAAGAGGACTGCAGAGCTAAACCTCTTCAAAAGCATTGGGTTGATTCAAAATTAATGTAAGAGTCCATACAGATCTTGTAATGTCCACCAAATGGACGATTACGAGGCTAACATGTGCAGTGATGCTACATAATCAAACAGCTATGAAAGTAAGTATGGTCATACAGGGCAAGAGGTACTTAGAAGAGCAATGCAGTGTGCAGTATAGTTGCGAGATTCTGTGGTCCCTTGAGAACGAATGTTCTTCTGCTAACAGTTTTCTTACAAGTGAGACATTAAGGCAAATGCAGAAATGTAGTTCAAATTGTGATGTGATATCATAGACAGTACCTTACGCTGCAGCCGAGACCAATGTGTAACAAGATTATTCCAGTCACCGTCGGATAAATGTAGCACCGGAGACTTTACAGAAATTTCGTTCAGAGGCTTGCCATCGAAGTGCGCTTGCCTCAGGTAGGAACGATACTTCATCAACGAGTGCTTGAAAAGCGCAACAAACCCTTGCTCGTCATCACAATCCAGTTTGCGCCTCACCTATTTAAAAGAATGAAATCTTGTGTCTTCTGTCAGCAGAAACATATGCAGTAATGACCATGAATAACATTAGTACATTACTTACACATAAGTTGCGGAGGAAGACTGGAAATTGTTCTGTGTCTGCGGTATAATCTTTCCATGAAGGAAAGATGCGCACAAAGTTCCTAACAACAATATAAGCTTCATCTTCTAAATTGGGAAGAAATGGAATAGGGGTCCTATTTGCTGCAATTGGGGCTCTCTCTGGTTCGAAAAGGGATTTGGCAACTGGATTTGGTGTACTCTTTGCTGGAATGGGGGTTTTGCATCGTGCAGCTGGTGCTATGTCAACTGGCATAATCATACTGTTTGCTGCAGTTGGGGTCTGCTGAGTTGGGGCATCAGAAATGACCAGTGTAGTAGGGCTAGAGTCTGCTAGAGTTGGGGTATTTTGTGGGTCAGGTGATATTGCAACTACACCTAATGGGCTATTTGATTTATCAGGTGCCACTACCTTTTCCAAATACTTTGCTTGTGCTCCTCCACGATCAGCAATCGCCCTCTTCCTTTTGAACGTCTGATACACAAGAACATCATTTGAATGGATAAATATGGTATGATGACAGATGGAATATGTACTGAAAATGGATAGGCAGGGCGTATTCACATACACAATGTGTAAACTAAGCTAATGGCAATTCAACAAAGTAGAAGTAATGCAAAGCATCAGTTGCAAGATATGTGCGAGCAATGTTACCTTGGAAAGTTAGAGCAAGTACCTTGATGGGTGAATAAGATAGGGCATCTTCCTCTGACCCCTCCACTAGGGAGCTACATTGACTTAGGTCTCCCTCTAGCTCAGAATCACTGTTAGGATCATATTCTGAGCATGAATCTGTAGGTGGAGAGTGTTTGCATTGCATTGCATCCAGACTTGATTTCAGTCCCTTAATGCCAAGTTTGACAGCCATGGCATTGTTCTGCTTTATTCTTTTCATGCGCGCAAGCTCGTAATCATTATGATGCTGTTCAGAATCTGAGATTCATGAAAACATAAAAAGTAGTCAGATTATCTATGGAATGCATTGCGGTTTCAACTCGGAGAGTGTCTCCCTATAAACCCCTGCATATGCAAAGTTCACCTCCCCAACCGTGCTGACCAGACCACACACAGAGATACACACCCGAGCGACGAACATGCATTTTCAAAACTAATTTAGGAACATTTAGCTGACCAATTAAACAACTCTGTTTAATAATATCAGATTCGTATTTGAACAACTAAGCTTGTTTAGCTTGATGGGTGGAGCAGTGTTATTATGACACGAAGCATGTATTCTGATCATATAGTGATCATAAAAGGGGGAAACTCTAAGCATATATTTTTTAGCAAAAGAGGGTTTCCCCTCTGATTTCTATTAAAGAAACCACCATGGAACCAACATGATCAATTAAACCCTAAGCATGATCAATTAAACCGTATTATGGCTGTGCCATGGCAGATTTGAAGCTGCAAACCGGAGAAATGATATTTAGCATCCATTGTTTGCTTCGAACTAAGAACTAAATTCTAAGAGCCGAAAAGAAAGTAGAGTAACCAAGTTAAGATCTATTTTCTGGTTGAGATCAAAAAGTTGAGGAGATATGAAGTACCACCTCTCTTGCGGCGCCATGTAGGCATCGGGGGTGCGATGGCTGTCGGTGGCATTGAAGCAGATCCGCGATGATAGATGGGTGCATCGGGGGATAAGTCCCGTTGCGGTGGAAGAGAAGGTCATGTGAGCGGCCCCGGCAAAGAGGACGATGGCGCCGATGAAGCGAGAGGACGTGATGCAAGGCTATTGGTCCATCGCCGTGGATGAGAAACGTCCATCTCTAGCAGTGGACGACGCGGTCTTGGTAGGCGCTCCGGCATGGTGGAGGACGGTGGCGATGGATGTGGTGGAGGACGGCGGCGATGGATGTGGTGGCGGACGGAGGCTGGTGTGGGAATGGGGTGTTCTAGCGCGGACGGTGTATGAATGGGAAAATGGAGGGAGAGGTATGGGGAACCATGTTTTTGGGACGCGCCTGTCTAAAATATGGGAAAGTTACGAACTTATCGCCCATTTCAAATTTGGACGTCTCGTCGGTTGGGGATAGGACGGTAATCTCGCATCTCCCAAATATTTGCCGGTAACTATTTCGGGCGAGGAGAGGGTGTTTTGCCGCCCACGGTTGGCGCCCACGGTGTATGAACGGGGCTGACAGGTAGGGCGGTTGTGTCATGTCTGATGGAAGTTACACATCTGCCCCTATTTAAAATATTAGCCTACATCTATTTCGAACGAGGAGAGGGTGTTTTGCCGCCCACCATGTATGAATGGGGAATGGGGGGGAACAAAGGTCTTTCGGACGAGCTTGAATCAAATGAGTTTTGCCGCCCATGTTTGATGCCCACCATGTCGGAATGGGCTCAGAGGCGGTCGTGTCACGTCTAATTGAAGTTACTAACCTACCCCTATTTAGAGCAGTGGAAATCGGGCCGATGGATTGTCCGTGTAATGGGTAGACAGTAATTTCCATCTCCCAAACACTTGGCTTCGGGCAGCCGATGTGGGAGTGGACATTTTGCTGTTTATTTCGAATTTTGGGACAATAAGCATCCACGTTTACCCTGGCAACTAAATTCGAATCCATTTTGTATTCCTATATGAATCTTTATAAATCATTCTATGTGTTTTTATATATCTTCAAAAGGATGACAAAGATGTATTCCACTATCATATATGAATATGGTTTACAAATGCCAATACTCAAATTCAGAAACTAGAATCCAGTTTAAGGTGAATTCGAATATTTGGAACACTTCATGTCCAACTCAAATGCCACACGCAACATAATGTGTACTCCCATTTAGATATGTACACAAGCGATGTATCAAGATTCAAATACCGAGTCAATCAACCAAGAATGTACGGAACTAACAGACATATAAACACTTATAGAGTATATGGATCAATAATATCAACTAACATACATAAGCCAGGCCGCTGTACTTTTTTTTGGCTACAACAACATCCTTTTTTTAGCCAGCATCTTGGCCCTTTCTGATGCATGCCACTTAAGGTCCATCTATACTACTATTGCTGAATGCACATTCAGCCCGATTGGCATATTTGTAGGTCTGGCACAGCAATCCAAATGAAATGTCTCCGAGTCTTATCAATTAATATAGACTTGTGCTCAAATAAAATTACAAAAAAAAACAATTATTACATGATCTCTAAAACAAATGGTTTGATTGATTACATGAACAGACAACACAAAGATTATTCAACTATGGAAAGAACATTTCACCTATGATTTACCAAGTAGGAATTTAATTTCCTTTTTTCCTTCAGGACCTTAACAATCTGGTCAGTCTCAGCTTGCTTTGTTTTTAAATCCACCAAATATTTAATGGTTGTCTTGAGTACTGCTTGTGATTGTGTTGTTTGCTTCCTCAACATGTCAACTTCATCTCTAAGTGCAGAAGCAGAATCTCTTTCTACCACTAGTTTAGCCTCTAGAGCATCAGCAGTTGTCAATTCATAATGCATGATTAGGCCGGTGCCACTATTGTGGGATGATGCAACGTCCATGGGGACCTCGCTCTTTGATCTTGGGCTAACCTGTTTTGCCATTGAAGTTCCGATTGGATTCAGAAAAGTTGAAGTTAGCAAAACATCTCAACTGGGAGTTATAACAGCAAACCAGTTAAACAAACAAGGAATTAAAGAGTTTCAATTGGATGCTGAAAAGTAGTTATTAACATCATTGTAACCCGCTGTTGCAGCAGCAAAGTAGTTAAACAAACAAGTAGATATTTAAGTTAAGGCAAACATGTAATTCTTAATAGTAAGTATCAAACACATAGATAGGCGCAATGTACAATATGATTAACAGGCTGTGCCATTATGTAATCAGTAGCAAACTAAATTAAGCCAAGCAACATAATTGAACAATTTTGCAATAAGTGGCTAACTAAAATTCCGAGAAGCAGGTAACTGAACTTACGCTAGTTCTTTGTACAGGCACACTGCAACTTCTTTTTCGCTTACAAGGTTGTACGAAGGAGTCCATGGCATCAATTGCTTGGATACGCAGTCCCAATACTTCTTTATTCCCACACTTCTTGGGTAAGTCGAATGGTTAATCTGGTAAGATGGTGCGTCCTTGATATGTTATATGAGGACGTGTAGTCAGACTAGTTGTAGCCAAACACATCACACTGGCTTTTACTGTATATTTCATGCGATTACTTTTGGCATATCGAGATCTAAGCAATCTACAATAGGATGAAAAGACTAGCATCCTTCACATTATTGGCGAACTCAGTTCATAGAAACAAGCAATTCAACCATTCTGTGGGTAAATCAAAAGCGGCACTGGAATATTTTTCACTAACCAATCATACACGCAAAAAGGGGGCGACGCCACCATAGGGGCTGGTATGGGCGGCCGCCTCAGGTAGCTGGAAAGTGTGCACCTAGTTTGAGTTGTCCAGGTTGGCCCACGCTAGTTTTGTTCGTCCCAATGCACGAGCAGGCAATGTAAAAAATGAAGAAAAATGTTTCAATTTGGATGGGCCAATAACATAAGTGCAAGGCAGGCCCTATAGCAGGCTCGCGGCCCAAACGAGCGCCTCCCATATCGATCGACAGCAGGAAAAATCCCAATTCATTCGCTCCAGCCTCCAGTCTGGTTCGCTCCTAACCTAGCCGCCGCTGGACAGACCGACATAGCACTTCCTCGCGCCCTCGTTGGAGGGCGGTCACCGGGCTTCAAGCGAACGGAAGGACAAGAAGATGAAGATCCAACCCTGGGTGTAGCCTGCGTGGGAGGCAGCGGCGGCAGCACGGGCATGGCATCGAGCTTGCGCAAACGGACAGTCACAGCTTGCAAGAGTAGCATGCGCAATGAGCAGGTACATCACATCCCTGATTATATCTAATTCAACTCTTCAATTTGTGGCCAATAGTTAAACCTGACGGTGTTGTAAAACTGCTTGTATGTAGGGAATCTATGAGAAAATGAAACCAATTTCTACTTATTTTATAACTCCCCCAATCAATACTGAACTGACTGAATCTGATGTATCTAATCAAGTTTCCGATGCAAACATACAAGCTCATGTTGTTCTTGAGCCTGAAGTGTCTAATGAACAGACTGCTAATGAAGGATTTGATGCAAACATTTTACATGCTCCTGGTGATGAACATATAGTGTCTAATGAGGGATCTAATGCAAGCATTTTGCAAGCTCATTGAAGGATTTAGTGTCTAATGATGATCTACTATGTTGACAGACACAAAGATTTGTAGGCATTGATGACAAGCAAATTATAGTGCATTTTCATAGCTTGAGGAAACGTCGAGGCCATCTACCAGAAAGTCCCCGTATCATGACAACATAGCATAAATACTTTTCTAATCTATTGTTTGAAACTATTGGCATACTTGTGCAGGATAGATATATTGATATGCAGTTTGCGCACTGGTTATACATGCAATTACACTTCGATATTTTCAGCCAGAGAACGAATAATTCAAGAAGGTACAGACCATGTTTGTAGTCCTTGTACACCATGTTGCATTTTGTGTTTTTTGGTGCTTGCATCATTTAGTGTTTATAATCTGAACTACTTTGGATCATTAGCTGGTTTTCAAAGTGCATGTAGCTTCACATTTCTCAAGTTATGTTGGTTTCCGGAGTGCAAGTGCCTCCATATTTTTTAAGTTAAATTTTCGCCCCTGGTAACTTGAATTCGTGAATCAGCCACTGCACACAAATCATACACGAATGCCAGTACGAATTAAATGAAATGCAGGGACTTACGCTAGCTTGTTGTACAGGCTCACTGCAGCTCTGCTTGTGCTTGGGATGTTCCATGTACAAGTCCATGTTACCACTTGCTTGGATGTGCAGGCCTTGTGCTCCTTGCATCCCCCTCTGCATTTTTGACACGGCGAATGGTTGATCAAATAAGAGGAATCGACCTTGATGTTGTACCGGAGGACAGATACTTACAAGCTTATACGGGTGTGCAGGATGTGTACCAGATCCCGTAGCACCGTCATGCTTCGCTAAAATATGGATTTTCTTGTTTCAGATGATATCTCCAGAAGAAATAAGAGTTAAGGTCAGAGTTGCATAGGCGGGTAAGCTAAGAGAGCAGTGAAAGGATATCCAAACATCATCGGAATAGTACACAAGGGAGTGATGTGTGGATACCTAGTTCGGGCCGGCGTTTGGGCATGCTCGCCTAGCTAGAGTGCGGGTCACTTCAGAGCCGTTGAGGGTGATGCGCTGGCGTTGGTTGGCCGCGCACGGATGCAGATCTTGAGTGGCAGAGGAGCGCTACGATGCGGTGGATGAGATCGTTGGTGAAGCCCCAACAGCCTCGGGGGGCGGAGGTGCGACGATGTGCTCGATGAAGTAGCCCCGGTGAGCTGGGAGACGGTGTCGGTGAAGCGCACCTGATGCGGTGGAACTCGGTGTCTGTGAGGCATGACAGTTGCGGCGGCCGATGTTGTCGGTGGACCACCCGGTGCGATGGACGAGGGCGTAGATGAGGTAGCTCCAGTGCGGTGGTGAAGCGCGACCGTCGTCTTCTTTGTCGTCGTCCGGCACAGAGGTGGGGAACGGTGAGACGAGACGAGGGGCGATTCGAGGGTTGGTGGCGAATTAGTGATTTGAGCAATCTGGGCGCGGAAGGGGACGGTGGAGAAGAGAGATTTTGCAGGGCTGGAATTGGGGCCGCTAGATATTTCAATCCGAAACATGGAAGCGCGAACTTATATTGTCGTCGTCCTTTTTTTGGGGGGGAGGGGGGTGGGTGGCTGGGTGCTACGCGTCCGTCCAACACACGTGACCACCCCGACAGGACTATGCTTCGGTGCCTTAAGGTACCTGCCTTTGTGTCCATGACATATGGGCCCAACAGGTGGCTGGCCCACATGTCAGTGACCCAAAGGCAGTTGCCTTTAAGGCACCGAATTAGCGTCCACCCCGACACGACCCTGGTTTGCCTGGTGCGCCTACATTTGAGAATGCAAACGAATCTTCTTTCATTTGCAAACGAATCTGTATGTATTACCATGCCCGTGTTTTCCTTGCAATAGTTAGTCATTCGAAACGAGATACTCCATCCGTTCACTTTTGTAAGTCATTTCAGACAACTTAAAATGAACTATTTTGCACATTGTCTGAAATGTCTTCAAGGTCTTATAAAAGTGAACAGAGGGAGTACTATAAATTAATTAATGAGGAGTTATTTGAAAAAAATCAAAACGGTACCCATGCTAACGTGGATTAGAGTGTCTGTCACATAATTAGTTATTTGAATTAGAGTGTGTGTCACGTAGTTAGTTATTTGAATTAGAGTGTGTGTCACGTAGCGATCTCCAATTCTAACGTGGATTTCGCATTTCATTGTATCCATGCTACTTTTTTAATACAAATTCATATGTATATGATGAACACCATGGTAGTGAGAAAACTTTTAGATGGATTCAAACATATGACCTAAAAAATAGCACAACAAACTGAGTCAATGTCAACTTTTCGAAACTTAGTATGGCACGAATTCGGAATAATTACCCGTATGCCTGGTCCTCGGTTCAAATCTTACAATGTACACTGAATTGAAACATCGATATTAAGTCTCGTACTATGTACATTCAAATGTTGTTTTTAGCCCCCCCCCCCCCCCCCCCGCCCGCACAAACCCTACATACTTCCTGTATCGGTCAATCTTCCTCTCCTAATCACCTTACGAAGCT